>NC_069786.1:39043214-39383214 GCF_027406575.1 Nycticebus coucang | reverse complement strand
TCTGGATAATTTTTTTGTCTAAATTCTCTAGCTACTTGTTCTAATTTTTGACAAGATGAGATATTAAATCGTCACACCCCAATGACAAGAAAAACCTGTGTTTGTTTCAAATTCTCGTTTGTTAATGTTGAACAAGTAACAGACAACATACTTAAGTCCTAACAATTCATTGTCACAAAATAGACCTTACTGCAACAACAGAGAAAAACTTGGAGTATTGGGTAAAGTCTCGATCTATATTCAAATGACTAATATATTATAAAAGGGAAGAAAAGTAATTTGATTTTTTTCCCCAGATAGTCTCTTTTTTTGCTAACCACTAGCACTTTCTTTGTGAATGTCTTTTTCATTTAGAAAGGGGTAAGTGGACTTTCTACATAAACATGAATGGAGCATAAATTGACAACAATCCTGTAAATAAGATTCAAATTTTAATGATTTGTTAATAAATACTTTTTGCAATGTTTCTGGTTATGGGGGGAAAAATTAGAGTACTAGCTATATTAAGATATTTCTCCATGGAAACAAATCTGCTGCATTGTTTTTAGAATATCATCATACACAATTCTTTAGGTGAAAAGTCATGTAGCAGCAATAATAATATTAAATACAGAGTCTTCATTTATCGATCACCTCCTGTATTCCAGAATTGTACTACAGGCTTTAAATGCATTTTCTTAAATAATACTCAAGAAACTCTATCAGGTAAATACTGTGATCATTTATATTTGATAGATGAGAAAATTAAGTTTCAAAATACTAAATATCAAAGACATTCATCTAGTAAATAATGGAATCCAGAATAAAATATCAATCCTTCTGATTCCTGAATTTGCACTTTTAATCCAACCTCATACTTTGAAATTCAGGTAATAAAACCGCTCAAAGTTCTCAAATATACCTAATAAAAGAAATAGTATTATCTACTAGAATGACTTCAGTAATTTGGAACTTTTAACTATCATCACTATCATCATTTAATAACAATAGTTATTAGAAAGTTTCTTTCTGGCAGCGCCTGTGGCTCAGCGAGTAGGGTGCCGGCCCCATATACCGAGGGTGGCGGGTTCGAACCCAGCCCTGGCAAACTGCAACAAAAAAATAGCCAGGTGTTGTGGTGGGCACCTACAGTCTATATTCACCAAATTCTACTTTTGTAACGTATATTCACTGTTCTGTGTGGTTTTTCATCATCCTGTGATCATTTTTTTCTTCTCTGGGACAGTACACTATAATTGTGATACTATGGCTCCCATAAAGCTTCTCATTTTCACTTCCAATGATAGCCCCCCAAAGAATAGTCATTAGTCTCTCTCACTACCCTTCATTTCACCGCTAGGCCCACTGGTCCTCCAAGTACCTCTTTTAAAAGGCCACCTCGCCTGGGCACAATCCTCCATAAGGAGTTGACCATGAAATAGAGTAAGACCCTTAATTCTTAGTGCCATCTCTTCACCTCAAAGCCCTGACATCATGTGTAAAGATATTTCAATGAGATTCTGAGATTGGTTAGAAGATGTATCATTTGCCACATGGTGCTCAGATAGTAACCCTGAAATCACCTGTGCCTATTTTTCCTTTTTTGGATGAGTCACTGGGCCAATGATTCAGTAATAGCTTGGAGACAAGGACAAAACTGCTAGAGCAATCATACAGAGCCTAGACGCTTCCCTCACAATCCTTGAGTGATGGTCCTGAAATCAATCAAAGTGTAAGAAAGAAGTAGCATTTTCTGTCTAGGATGCCCCAAACGAGTTTCATCCCAGTGATAGGATGGAAGCCTTTCTTGAGCCCATGCACCTAGAAAAGAACTGAATTCAGGAAATTTCATGGGAAATATTTAAAGATCAGTGTGAGAGACCTGCCAGAAAGTCTTTTTTACCTGGCTTGAAATACCAAGTTTTCCTACACCAGTGATGATGGAGTCAAAATCTTGGGGAGGACCGATATCAGCATATAGTGTGATATGTTTGTGTAGCATTTCCACCTTCAGTACACCACTTTTTATTAGCACTTGAGTAGAAAAGGGACTGCTGTTGCTTCTCTTTATTCAAGTGAAAAACTGCGAACTGGAATTGCTGAATAGCTTTTTACATTTCACCCAGGAAATGGCAGTGAAGGGGAGAAAAATTAGGCTGACTTTCTAAATTAATCCACCTTTCAAATTCCCTCCTCTGAAATGTGCTGCAGTCCATCACACTTAACCTACTCTCTCCACACCTCCAGGAAGAGATACCCACAGATACACCTATTTACTTTGGCATGAACTCAAAGAAATAAGCGTGCAGAGCTGGTCCTTTCTTTGCGCATTAACTTTAATTTCTCCTTTCCACACACACACACTGCAAGAACATCAGGTAGATGCGTTTATGTCCACCCCCTCATCCCACTGCTCCTCCTAAAGTGACATATTAATTATGGCTTGTTTGAAATTTTCTCTTACAAACGTAGGCTCAGACTTCAACACCTAAATGAATTATATATACACTGTGCAAGCCTGTTTGTTCCAGGTTTCTTAAAAGGAGAAAATGAATTCAGTGTATTAATCACCAAACTGATGTCCCTGATTGAAAAATAAATTATTTAAATGAGTAACACTCTGGGTTTTTGGTTTTTTTTAATATGCTACTTTCTAGAAATTTTTTTCAACATTGCAAGCTGAAAAGGATGAAAAAAAAAATGTTTCAGTGTACTATCAAGATGATGTAAGGACAAAATGTAAACTATGTAGAGGCTACATAGTCATAGTCAATCCAAACTGTTGGGTCTTACCATCCACTGGCTCTGCAGTTATCATATTTATTGAATGGTTATCCAAATTAGCTTATCAGGAGGCCTGAAAGTCCAGAATGACTGGGCCATATTCAAATACATTTTATCCCTTCAAACCCCCAAACTATCACTTCCCTAATTTACTATGTTTGTTTAATCTTAATATCTAGGGGCACGGAGTGGGCAATACAAGTAGGCTAGCCATAACATGTGCTCGTCCGGTATATAGTCACTCAGTCCTAACTCCATTTTATTTAAAAGTATATTACCGTTTTACAGAAGCACAATGCATCCAACGAAAAATTACAGAGATGAAACTACCAATAACATCAAATACAGGAAGAAGGGGCGGGGAAACCACCTTGAATAGAATGCAAGTGGTCTGAGTAGTCATTGAAACCACCACCTAGAGTGTGCACGAATCAGTGAAGAACAAAACAGGAAAGGAATACCCAGTGAGAACAATTTATTAAACTCAGCAGGTACCGGGAAGGCATTCAATGATAGAGTTATGTTAGTTAGGGGAGGCTAATCACTTAAAAAAAATCTACACTGAAAATGTTGTAATGGTGCAAAATCAAGAGAAGTTTTGTTATTCAGATAATGATACCACCTGTATAAACACATTGACGGGCCCTCTCCATGCGGTCACTGGAGGACTAAAACTGACCAAGGCCCTTCGTGTTCAACACATGACTTCCAAGGTCACCACAGAGACTACCTCCCTGCCAGCCACCAGGTAAGAGAGGAAAGAATAGAGAAATGCAGTGATTTTTAATGGGCCAGGCTTAGACGGAACATATGTCTCTTCGGCTCACCTTCTTTCAGTTGCACCTTGTCACGTGACCACAATTAAATGTATGAAAGAGTGGGAAAGGTACCTACGTGACAAGGAAGAAAAGATTAGATTTTTTTTAACAGCTAATAATTTCTGCCACTGTCTGCCCTCTGGTCACCATAGTCACCACCATCCTTCATCCCACACATAGAGCACATTCAAGAATATCCTGAAAAGACACATACTGCATCCAGCTCAAAGCCCACGGATCGCTGAGTTATTATATTTCTCTCTATTAAAGTTCAAGGTGGCTTTTTTTGATCCTAGGACCTGTGAACTAAGATGACAAATTCTTTCCCTCCTTTATACATACCTCTACATCAATGGTAAAGCAAAAACAAGATAACTTCAATAGAGACTCCCACTGTGAAAAGAGAGACGGTAAACTCATGGCAATCATAGACCCATTACAGTGATGCAACCCTGCTGGGCAGGTAGGGGGAAGCCTGGTGCATGAGAGTTAGGCAAGTTCCAAGTGCCTGATTCAACTCCCCAGGTAAAGCTACTCTGTCTATTGTTCTCTATGACCCCAACTCCACCCTCTGGGATATTTTTTCTGGTCTGTTATCCTACGCGGCCATATCTGAAAAGAACACATTTTCAGTAAGCACACTTTCAGTAATCACTTTCAGAGCTCAAAACCACCACCAATCATTTTTTGCTAATGCAAGTTTGGGGCACCACAGAGTTTTTCAAAACTGTAATTACCGTTTTATTGGCAATGTGCTTCTTACCATCTTAGCTTCTGATCTATTTGTTTCCACCCAATTCCATGAGGTAGTAATTATCTACAATATCATTTCTTTCAAATTTAAGACTTAGACCTCATGAATTCATTTAATTTTTTGTTTGTGTGTTTATTATCATGTTTTGCTTTGTAGAGCTTATGTCTTTCTTTTAATTTAATGGCAGCTGGATAATCTTAAACAATAGGCTGAGATGGAAAAGCAACCCACTTCATTTTTATATCAAATTTATTGAGATATATAATTTCCATAACATACAATTCATCATTTAAAATGTACAAGGCATTGCCTTTTTTGTATATCTACAGATATTTACAAACATCACCACAGTCAATTTTGGAACATGGTCCACACATCACAAGGAAATCTCCTGTCTTTTAGCTACTACATACCTGCTCTTCATCCTTTCAACTCTATGCAATCTGTTACTTCTTGTCTCTTAAATTTGCCTATTATGGACATTTCATAAAAATGGAATTATACAATATATGTGGTCTTTTGTGACTGGCTTCTTTCGCTTCACACAGTGTTCTCAAGCCTCATTCCTGTTGAAGCATATATGTGCCGGCACTTCATTTCTTTTTTTGGATCAATTACTTTCCATTGCACAGATAGGCCACATTTTATTTGTTCCTTCATCATTTAATGAGTATCTGAATTGTTTCTAACTTGTGATGATTATGAACAGTGCCACTACAGACTTTCATGTACAAGTTTTCCATGGACACGTTTTTGTTTCTCTTGGATGTCCATCTCAATGTGAAATTATTGGGTTACATAGTAACTCTATGTTTAAACATTTGAGAACTCACCAGACTGCTTTCCAGAGTGGCTGCACTCATTTATAGTATACTACCAAGTTGATATAAGGACATCAGCTGTATCTGGGATTCTAATTTCTGTGCATACTCACCAACAAATGTTATTATCTGAGTTTTGAGTATACCATCCTAGTGAATGTGGAGGGGCGTCTCACGGCAGTTTTGATTTGCACTTCCTTGGTGATGAATGATACCAAGCATTTTTCACGTGGCCTCCTCGCAATTTGTGTATCTTCTCCGGAGAAATATCTAATCAGCTTTTTTGACAATTCATCACCTGTGTCTTTTTATTATTGAGATATGAGAGTTCTTTGTATATTCTAGATATAAGTTTTTATCATATATATGATTGATATTTTTTCCTGTTTTGTGATTTTTTATTTTCTTTTTATTGAAAGTTAACTTTGATATAGTCTAACTATTATTTTTGCTGTTGCTTTTGCTTTTGGTGTCTTATCTAAAAATTCATTACCAAATCTGAGGTCGTGATCACTTACCTCTATTAATTTTCATATAAATGTTCAATCTCTCTACTTGTTTTAGGTCTGTTCAAATGGTCTATTTCTTCTTGAGTCAGTTTAACAGTTTGTGTGTTTCCTGGAATTTGTCCATTTTATCAAAGTTGTATAATTTGTTGGCCTACAATTATCCATCGTATGCCTTTGTAATCCTTGTATTAATCTAAGGACAGATGTAATGTCCCCTCTTTCATTTTTGATTCATGTACTTTGGCACTGTTAATTTAAGATCTCTTTAAATTTTTAAATATAGGCATTTACAGCTGTAAGTTCCCCCACTAAGCACTGCATTCACCACATTTCATTAGTTTGGTATTTTTGTCTTTATTATCCTTCATCTTAAAACATTTGCTAACTTTCTTTTTTACTTCTTCTTTGACCCATTGGTTATTTACAAGTGTGTGTGTGTGTGTGTGTGTTTTCTTTTTATGTGTATGTGACCCAAATTTCCCTATTTTTTGTATTTTTATTCATAATTTTTATGAATACATAGTAGTTGTACATATTTATGGGAACATGATATTTTGATGCAAGCATATAATGTGCAATGGTTAAATCAGGATAATTAAGATAATTAAAACTTAAACATTTATTATTTCTTTATTTCCAATTCCATTCCTTTGTTTGTTTTGAAATACACAATATATTATTGTTAACTATAATAACCCTATTATACTACTGAACACTAGATCTTATTCTATCTAACTGGACCTCTGTTCTCTTTGATTAATCCTTTTTGAACTTCTGTCCCTTGTACCCTTCCCAGCCTCTGGTAACCATCATTCTACTCTTTATCTCATGAGATCAATTTTTAGCTCCCACACATAAGTGAGGACATGTGATATTTGTCTTTCTGTGCATGGCTTATTTGGCTTACTTTACTTAATATTATCTAGTTCCACCCATATCGCTGTTAGTGACAAGATTTAATTTGTATCCACTAACCAATAAGTATACAGAAAAGAAGAGAATAATTTTAAAGATTTAATATGTACATGACTGAATAATATTCCATTGTATATATGTACTACATTTTTTACCCATTCACATGTTAATAGACTGATAGGCAGATTCCATATCTTGGCAACTGCGGGTAAACCTGAAAGTAGAGATAGCTCTTTGATGTGCTTATTTCCTTTCTTTTGTTTATAGACCCGGCAGTAGCATTGTTGGGTCATAAGATATTTCTAATTTTAGTTTTTTTGAGGAACGTCCATACTATTTTTTATAGTGGCTGCACTAATTTACATTTGCACCAAAAATGTAGGAGCATTCATTCCCTTTCTAATCCTCACCAGCATCCATTTTTTCTTTTTCTTTTTTTCTTTTTTATTTTCTTATTGTCTTTTGGTCATTTAACTGTGGTGAGATGACATTTCAGTGTGTCTTTGATTTGCTTTTTTGTTTAATGATTACTGATGTTGAGCATTTTTTTCAAATATGTGTTGGCCATTTGTATGTCTTCTTTAAGCTCTACAGATCTGAGCTTAAAGATCTGATGCAATCTCTTTCAAAATACCCATAATATTCTCTACAGAAATAGAGAAAAAAATCCTAAAATTTACAAGAAAACACAGAAGACTCAGAATAACCAAAGCAAGCCCAAGGAAAAGAAAAAGCTGGGGGCATCCCACTATCTGTTCAAATTATATTACAAAACTATAGTAATGAAAACAGTATGGTTCTGCCATAAAAATAGACACACAATTAGTTTATCACCCCCAGTCTATCCCCAGTCTCCAGGTAACCAGGTATGGATTAAAGATTGGAGCCTGAGCCCAGTGAAACCATAGTGAAATGGCCCCACTTTGTGATCCCATCCACACCAACAGCAATGAAAGTGAATGGCATTCCTGCCTGGATACATCATTCACGTGTGAAACCAACCAGCGTTGGGGAGTGAACGGTCCAAGAACACCCAGAAAATCCCCACCATCTTACTAGGAAAAAACATACTACAGCCCTGCCCCCAGGAGCTGACATGTCTTCACACAGCAGAAGCTTGAAGACTAGCAGCAGTGGCATGGAATTGATTGCTGATTCTTTGTTTTGGACTTTTTCACCTTCCTTCTTTAACCTTAGGTGTAAGATATGTGAAGGTTGTGAAAAATGTATCCAACAGGTAACCCAAACTGGACAAGCTGTCAAAATCCTGATACTGGTTTACTTTTTTTTTTTGCATTTTTTTGGCAGAGGCTGGGTTTGAACCTGCCACCTCTGGCATATGGGGCTGCCACCCTACTCCTTTGAGCCACAGGTCCCACCCTTATTCATTTACTTTTATTATGAATGTACAGGAAAGCCTGAAGGTACTTCCATATATTATACCACCCTAAATCAGATATATGTGCCCACCAGCAGGCCAGCTGTTTGCCACAATCCTTCTGAACCCCCAGCGCAAACTGAATTTGCGATGTGGTATACTGATATCCCTAGAAAGACAATAACTTAAAGAAGTTAAAAATAATTAACAACAATTTTGCAATATCTAGAGACATGTGTCTTTTTATATTTTCAATAATAATTAGAAGTTTTCACATAGAAATACTATATATTTCTGAAGAATTATTTCTATGTATTTTATATTTTGTGTTGTCATGTAAATTTTAATTCTCTAATTGTTAATGGTATATTGAACTTTAATCCAAAAATAAAAAAGAAATAAATAAAAATGGACAAATAGGCCAGTAAGACAGAATAAAGAATCCAGGAAACAATCTTTATATTATTTTTATCCTTTTAGATTTATTGAGCTTTGTTTTATTCACTTGCTTATGATTTAAGAAGAAATGTTTGAAGTGCACTTGAGTAGAATGTGTATTCTGCTATTTTATACTTGTCTGTTAATTCTTGGTTTATGGTGTCGTTCAATTATTCCATTTTTTTGTTGTTTTGATATTCTGACTTATAGCTCAATTCGTTACCATAAGTGTGGTATGAAATTCTGACTATCATTGTCAAATTGTCTATATCTTTTTCTATATCTAAAAATAGATTTCATGTATGTTAGTACCTTGCTGTTTTGTGTGTACATGTTATGATTTCTATATCTTCTTGATGTTTTGACTCTTTTATCATTATAAAATGTCTCTCTTTATACCTAGTAACTTTTATTGTTGTAAAGTCTATTTCATTTGGCATTAGTATAGACACTTCAGCTTTCTGTGGTTGCTGTTTGCGTTATGTGCCTTTTTCCATCTTGTTATTTGCAATCCATTTGTAACAACGAATATAAAATTTGTCTCCTATAGATGGAGAATAGTTGGTTCTTCGTTTTTTTTAAATCCAGTCTGACAAGCTCTGTCTTTTGATTGTATTGCTTGTTAATAATTAATGTCTAATGATATAGCTTCATTAATGTCTGCTGTTTTACTTTTTTGTCTGTCTCATTTTTGTTTCTCTATTTCTCCTTTAGGGCTTTCTTTTGTCCCAAGTGAGTATTTTGTGTAGCATTTTAATTTAGTAATTTTTTTAGTTATTGTTTTAATGGTTGCTCTCAGGCTTATATACCTCTTAACTTATAAAAAGCAGCTTAATTCCAGTAAAACATAGAAATGTAACTCCAATATAGTTTTATTCCCTTTTCCCTTTCCATAGAACATTGTTATATATTACATGTATAAATGTTACAAACTCAACAATATATTGTACTTTACATCCTAAAGGAGTTAAGAGGAGAAAGACAACTCATATATATTTATTGCTTTTGTTTTGTTACCCTTCTTGTTTATAATTTTTCATTCTCCTCATTTGTTCCTGTGGATTCAAGCTGCCACCTGTAGTCATTTCCTTAGCCCAACATAGCTTCACTCCCACCCACCTTCTTATATAGTTATTGGCAAATATATTGCACTTCCATATGTTATGGGCCTAGCAATACATTATACACATGCTACTTTATATGATTGGTTTTTAAGTCAGTATAGTATGCAGATTACAAATCAGAATAAATATGTGTTTGCAGGATTATGATTACATAGTTACCTTTACTGGTACTTATGTTTGCTTTATTTTGTTTGGATGGGAATTACTGTCTGGCACACTTTCAGCAGGAAGAAATTTTTTAAATATTTCTTATAAGGCAGCTGTGTTAACAGCAAATATTCTTGATTTTTGTTTATCTGGAAATATCTTTATTTTAAAAGATAGATATAGAATTTGAGATTGAAATTTCTTTTTTTTTTTTTTTTTTTTTTTGAGCACTTCGAATATGCTTTTCCACTGCTTTCTGGGCTTCATTTTTCCTAATGAAAAGTCTGCTGTAACACTTACTGGGGTTATTTTTAAATAATGAGGTATTTTTCTCTTGTGGCTTCTAAGATGTTTTCCTTGTCCTTACTTGGTATTTTTACTATGATATAGCCACTTGTAGGTTTCTCTGTATTTATCTTAATTGGAGTTCTTTAAACTTCCTGAATATATAGGTTTATATTTGCCAATATTTTGGAAGTTTCTAGTCAGTATGTCTTTGAATATTTTCTCTCACTCTCTCTCCCCTTCTATCTCTCTCTATATCTCTCTCTCTGTCTCTATCTCTATCTCCAGCTCTCTCATTACCTCTCCCCTCCTTCTGGTACTCTCTCTGATATGTTGCCATGCTAATAATGCCCCACATTTCTCTGAGGCACTGCTTATTTTTCTTCAACATTATTCTCTCAGTTCCTTGGATTGCATAATCTCTATCAATCTGGAGGGGAGGGGCAAGATGCCTGACTGAGAGCAGCTTCTGAGGGAGGCTCCTATCCAAAAGGAAAGATAACAGCCAGAAACAGCCCAATTAAGCTGAAGACTGGGAGCCCAGAAGAGAGAGAGATGATAACGGTGGGTCACCTCTGCTAAGGCAAGCTGTGACTTCAAGAAACCAAGCTTCAGGTACAAAATTCATCTGGAAGGAGTGTCTGTCCCCTTCCCCAAGAAAGCTGTGGTATTTCTTTGTTTTCTCTGTCTCCTTTCTTTTCTCTCTTCATTTGCTCCTGCAGGTTTTCTAGGACTGTGAACTCTGGACCCCTAGCCTCACCCCACAGGTGAGTGCTGTGGGAAGTGGGGACTACTTCCTCAGAGGTACCCTGCTGTGACTCTGCACACTCTCTTCCTAGGCAGAAATATCAAATTAAGATCTTCCCTACCATTCTAAACTTCCAGTATGCCCTTCCCCCCTTACCCAATGAACCAGAAGCCTAACCCCTGCTGAGACTGAGGGAGAAGGTTCTTGAGCAGTGCCCCCTCTCCCTGTCTGACAGACCAAGCACCCCCACAGCAAGAGACTCCGGGGGCTGCGCCGAGCCCCACACACACAATGATCTCCGCCAGCAGCCATGTGGCTTGGCGCCCCACCCCCCACACCCACCACGGCCTCCGTATTCTCGCCCTGGCAAGGGACTCAGCAGGGGCTACTCGGTGCCTGCCAAGACCTCCATATTCCTGCCCCGGCCTGAAACTCACTGGTGGCTGAGCAGCGCCATTACATGTGACCCGTGTCCACCTGGGCTTCTGTATGCCCACCCTGGCCAGAGGCTCACCGGCAACTACACAACACTGTGACCCACACACCACGGCCACAGGGCCTCCACATGCCCTGGCCAGGAACTCCAGGAGCCACGCAACACACGTCCTCCCTCCCATACCCTCCATGCCTCCACACTGACCTGCTCGTCTGTCCAGGGACTCTGGTACCACATGCCCTCTGGAGCCCTCCCTGCCTCCATGCTGAGCCCTTCTCCTGGCCAGAGACTGCTGGAGCCTTGGGCTCTCTGTGCCAAAGTCAGCGGGTGCCAGGAACTCCCAGAACTGTGTGCACCACCCCCTGCCCTATTGCGGGATCTGGGTGTGTCACACTCCAGAGCTGCTCCCACAACTAGAACTCCCTGGCAGGGGCAGTCCCAGAGGAACTACAGAGTGTCACTCCCTACAAAGATCCAGCAATAAGAGAGTGATCCCGTTGGGGTCTAATCTTGAAGAAACACCTACCCAACTATGAGGATGGCTAGAGGCAATGCTGAAAAACAATCATGAGGCAAAATAAATGGAAAAACTCTGGTAATATGAATAATCAGAGTAGATCAACTCCCCCAAGGAAAAATAAGGCAGACAAAGCACAAGATCCCATGCACAAACAAATAGCTGAGATGCCAGAAATCAAATTCAGAATATGGATAGCAAATAAGATGGGATTAGAATTCCAACCATAATAAAAAGATGTCTCAATAATTCAACAAATTCAAAGACCAAATGACCAAAGATTTTGACACATTGCAACAAGAAGTTGCAGCCCTCAAAGATCTGAGAAACACAGTAGAATCCCTCAGTAACAGAATGGAGCAAGCAGAAGAAAGGATTTCTGACATTGAAGACAAAGCTTTCAAAAGCTCCCAAACTCTCAAAGAGGAAGATAAATGAAGGGGAAAAACAGATCATTCTCTCAGAGAGGTCTGGGATAATTCAAAGAAAACCAATATTCGTCTTATAGGGATCCCCAAAAGCAATGAAGTGGCTTCACAAGGCACAGAGTCTCTTCTTCATGTGATTATGAAAGAGAATTTTCCAAATATGCCAAGACATTCTGAAATTCAGACAGCAGACAGTTTCAGAACTCCAGCACAACTCAACCTGAATAAGACATCCCCCAGACACATCATAATCAATTTCACCAAAGTTAATATGAAGGACAACATTCTGAAAGCAGCCAGATGAAAGAAAACCATCACCTACAAGGGGAAGAATATTAGAATAACTGCAGATCCCTCTGCTGAAACCTTTCAAGCTAGAAGAGGATGGTCATCAATTTTTAATCTCCTAAAACAAAATAACTTTCAACCCAGAATCCTGTATCCAGCTATACTGAGTTTCATTTATCATGGAGAAATTAAATACTTTAATGACATTCACATGTTGAAAATTTGCCATAACTAAACCAGCTCTCCAGGTTATTCTCAGACCTATCCTCCATAAAGACCAATGTAATCCTCCACCACAAAAGTAAACTCACCCAGAAATTTTTGATCAAATTCTAACTTCCACAGTTGCAAAAGAATGAAAAATGTCCACCGGACTCTCGAAAGGCTTATCAATATTCTTAATTAATGTGAATGGTTTAAATGGCCTCTAAAGAGGCACAAGTTGGCTGAAGGATACAATAACTCAAGCCAGATATCTGCTGCATACAAGAATCTCATCTTACCTTAAAAGATAAATATAGACTCAAGGTGAAGGGATGGTCATCTATATTCCAGGCAAATGGAAAGCAGAAAAAAGCAGGCATTGCACCCTATTCGCAGATACAATAGACTTTAAACCAACCAAAATAAGGAAGGATAAGAATGGACACTTCATATGTGTTAAAGGTAATACTCAATATGATGAGATTTCAATTATTAATATTTATGCACCCAACCAGAATGCACCTCAATTTATAAGAGAAACTCTAACAGATATGAGCAACTTGGTTCCCTCCAGTTCCATAGTAGTTGGAGATTTTAATACCCCTTTAGCAGTGCTGAATAGATCCTCCAAAAAGAAGCTAAGCAAAGAAATTTTAGACTTAAACTTAACCATTCAACATCTGGATTTAACAGACATCTACAGAACATTTCATCCCAACAAAACTGAATACACATTCTTCTCATCAGCCCACGGAACGTACTCCAAAATCGATAACATCCTAGGCCACAAATCTAACTTTAGCAAATTTTTAAAAATACAAATTGTTCCTTGCCTCTTCTCAGACCATCATGGAATAAAAGTTGAACTCACTAACAACAGGAACCTGCATACCCAGACAAAAACATAGAAGCTTAATAATCTTATGATGAAGGATAGATGGGTTATAGATGAGATTAAGAAGGAAATTACAAAATTCTTGAAACAAAATGACAATGAAGGCACAAATTATCAGAACCTCTGGGATACTGCAAGGGCAGTTCTAAGAGGGAAATTTATAGAACTGCAAGCCTTCTTCAAGAAAACGGAAAGAGAGGAAGTTAACAACTAAATGGGACATCTCAAGCAACTGCAGAAGGAAGAACATTCCATCCCTAAACCGAGCATAAGAAAAGAAATAACCAAAATCAGAGCAGAATTAAATGAAATTGAAAACAAAAGAATTATACAACAGATCAATAAATCCAAAAGTTCGTTTATTGAAAAGATCAATAAAATAGATAAACATTTGGCCAAACTAACCAGGAAAAAACGAGTAAAATCTCTAATTTCATCAACCAGAAATGGTAAAGATGAAATAACAACAGACCCCTCAGAAATTCAAAAAATCCTTAACAAATATTACAAGAAACTTTACTCTCAAAAATATGAAAATCTGAAGGAAATCAACCAATACTTGGAAGCACGCCGCCTACCAAGACTTAGCCAGAACTAAGTGGAAATGTTGAACAGGCCTATATCAAGTTCTGAAATAGCATGAACTATACAAAATCTCCCTAAAGAAAAGCCCAGGACCAGATAGCTTCACATCAAAATTCTACCAAACTTTTAAATAAGAACTAGTACCTATATTACTAAACCACTTCCAAAATATAGAAAAAGAAGGTATACTACCCAACACATTCTATGAAGCAAACATCACCTTGATCCCTAAACCAGGGAAAGACCCAACAAGAAAAGAAAATTATAGACCAATATCACTAATGAATATTGATGCTAAAATACTCAATAAGATCCTAACAAACAGAATCCAAAAGCACATCAAAGAAATTATACATCATGACCAAGTGGGATATATCCCAGGGTCTCAAGGCTGGTTCAACATACGTAAATCTATTAATGTAATTCAGCACATAAACAAACTAAAAAATAAAGACCATATGATTCTCTCAACTGATGCAGAAAAAGCTTTTGATAATATTCAGCATCCCTTCATGATCAGAACACTTAAGAAAATTGGTATAGAAGGGACATTTCTTAAACTAATAGAGGCCATCTACAGCAAACCCACAGCTAATATCGTATTGAATGGAGTTAAATTGAAATCATTTCCACTTAGATCAGGAACCAGGCAAGGTTGCCCATTGTCTCCATTGCTCTTTAACATTGTAATGGAAGTTTTAGCCATTGCAATTAAGGAACAAAAGGTGATCAAGGGCATCCAAATAGGGTCAAGAAGAGATCAAACTTTTACTCTTCACAGATGATATGATCGTATACCTGGAGAACACCAGGGATTCTACTACAGAACTTTTAGAAGTGATCAGGAAGACAGCACTGTCTCAGGCTACAAAATTGACACCCATAAATCTGTAGCCTTTATATACACCGACAATAACCAAGCCGAAAAAACAGTCAAGAACTCTATTCCTCTCACAGTAGTGCCAAAGAAGATGAAATATTTGGGAGTATACCTAACAAAGGCCGTGAAAGATCCCTACAAAGAGAACTATGAAACTTCAAGAAAAGAAATAGCTGAAGATGTTAACAAATGGAAAAACATACCATGCTCATGGCTGGGAAGAATCAACATTGTTAAAATGTCTATACTACTCAAAGCAATATATAATTTTAATGCAATTCCTATTAAGGCTCCATTATCATATTTTAAAGATCTTGAAAAAATACTACTTCATTTTATATGGAATCAGAAAAAACCTTGAATAGCCAAGATATTACTCAGAAATAAAAACAAAGCAGGAGGAATCATGCTACCAGACCTGAGACTGAACTATAAATTGATAGTGATCAAAACAGCATGGTACTGGCACAAAAGCAGAGAAGTAGATGTCTGGAACAGAATAGAGAACCAAGAGATGGATCCAGCTACTTACCGTTATTTGATCTTTGACAAACCAATTAAAAACATCAGTGGGGAAAAGATTCCCTATTTAACAAATGGTGCTAGGTGAACTGGCTGGCGACCTATAGAGGACTGAAACTGGACCCACACCTTTCACCATTAACTAAGATAGACTCTCACTGGATTAAAGATTTAAACTTAAGATATGAAACTATAAAAATACTTGAAGAAAGTGCAGGGAAAACTCTTGAAGGAATAGGCCTGGGTGAATATTTTATGAGGAGGACTCTGCAGGCAATTGAAGCAGTATCAAAAATACATTATTGGGACCTGATCAAACTAAAAATCTTCTGCACAGCCAACAATATAGTAAGTATAGCAAGCAGACAGCCCTGGGAATGGGAGAAAATATTTGCGGGTTATACCTCCAATAAAGTTTTAATCACCAGAATCCACAGAGAACTCAAACATATTAGCAAGAAAAGAACAAGTGATCCCATCTCAGGGTGGGCAAAGGACTTGAAGAGAAACTTCCCTAAAGAAGACAGATACACGATGTACAGACACATGAAAAAATACTCATCACCCTTAATCATCAGAGAAATGCAAATCAAAACTACTTTGGGATATCACCTAACTCCAGTAAGAGTAGCCCACATAACAAAATCCCAAAACCAGAGATGTTGGCATAGATGTGGAGAAAAAGGCACACTTCTACACTGCTGGTGGGAATGCAAACTAATACGTTCCTTTTGGAAGGACGTTTGGAGAATACTTAGAGATCTAAAAATAGACCTGCCTTTCAATCCTATAATTTTTTTTACTCGTTATATACCCAGAAGACCAAAAATCACAATATAACAAAGACATCTATAACAGAATGTTTATTGCAGCCCAATTCATAATTGCTAAGTCATGGAAGAAGCAAATTGTGGTACATGTATACCATGGAATATTATGCAGCCTTAAACAAAAATGGAGACTTTACCCCTTTCATGTTTACATGGATGGAGCTGGAACATATTTTTCTTAGCAGAGTATCTCAAGAATGGAAGAAAAAGTATCCAATGTACTCAGCCCTACTATGAAGCTAATTTATAGCTTTCATATGAAGGCTATAACCCAACTATAGCACAAGAATATGGGGAAAGGGCCAAGGGAGGGGAGGGGAAGGGGGAAGTTAGGGTAGAGGGAGGGTAATTGGTGGGGCCACACCTACGGTGCATCTTAGAATGGGTACAGGAGAGACTTACTAAATGCAGGATACAAATGTCTACATATAATAACTAAGAAAAATGCCATGAAGGCTATGTTGAACCGTTTGATGAGAATATTTCAGATTGTATATGAAACCAGCACATTGTACCCCTTGATTGTATTAATGTACACAGCTATGATTTAACAATAATTTAAAAAAAATCTCTATCAATCTATCTCAAAGTCTGCAAATTCTTTCTTCTGTGAGTTCATACCTTGTCTTTCTTCATGCACAAGTTGCAAATAATGTCAGCAACTCGGGAGAAAATTTGGAGATATATGCTCTATGGCTTGCTTCTCCTCCCCTCTCTACCCCCCAACCTCAGAAAAATCTCTGAGACATGGATGGGAGAGGCAAGGACAGTGTGGTACACTTGTGTGTGAGTTACAACCCCACTTCAATAGCTTAGAACTCCATAGATTATAGAGCAGCAGAGGGTACCATCTCCACGTCTATTTAACTTGCCTCTCTTACTGTGGAATCTGCACTCTGTGGGGCATGCACAACCAGGATCCCAGGGCTCTCAGAGTGCCACAGCCAAGGTGGAGTGCTATCATATGAGTGGAGCTGGGCATAACATAATTCTCTCAACCACAATTTCTCAGGAATATCCTGTTCCTCCAGGAAGATATCCTACCAGGCTGGAGCTGGCAGGGGGATAGGAGTCCTGTTCTTGGTTATACAAGTCTGGAGCAGAGTTTCTGTATCCCTGAGATGAGAAGGGGAAAGGGGGAGAGGTTTTGGTTCAAATGCTATAGACATTTCCATATGTTACCTAAGTTTAGTAGATGTTTTTGAGTACATATTTCTTAATTTTTTTGTATGGCTATTTACGGAGACGTTACCTTTATTTTTAAATTTTTTTCCAGTTTAAATAGGGAGGAAGTCTGCAGAATTCCTCCTACTGGTCTGCCAGAAGTAGACCTCCCAAACCCCTTAATCTTACTTTTGCTGTAACATTGAGTTAGTTCCTTTAATTATAAAATGTTATTGGGACTTCACCACTCATGGGTTTCTTTTCTAGCCTTCTTGCCTGCTCCTTGCAGCACAGAGCCTATAGTGCCATTCCTAGAAGCAACGTATACTACAAACCAGCCTATTCATTTCTGAGATCATCTCATTCTTGTAGTATCTGGCCAACTGCAGCGAAGAGCAATAGAGAAATATTCTGGCTCTTACTGGCAACTTTTCCTAGACTGGCAGGTTTAATGCAGCTGTCTTTCAGGTTACTATAGACAATAGTTTTACCAAATGTTTATCATGGCATAATGTAGATCTTCAATATCATACCACTTGCAGAATTTCAAAAATTCCAAAGCATAATCTTTACTTTCTGTTCCCCAACCACTGTAAGCCCCATATTTTAACTTTATATAGAAGCAATATACTTCAGTGTATTAATTTCTATTTTAACCAGGTGAGACAAACAGTTAAAATAAATAAACCCAGTTAAAATTCATTCCTTGATAATATAATGAGCCTGGGTCAGTGAACAAATCAATACCCTTGTCCAAACTATAACAAAAATCAAAAAAGTAAAAGAGTATGTTGTGAGTGAAGTGCAAGATATCATTCAGGCAACAAACAAATTAGAATATATTTTTGTCTTTTTAAAAGTAGGAAAGTCTATGAAACCTCTCCATCATAGACTTGGAGATGTTTTGGGGCATTAACAGACACAAAGCATTATTAGGTTAAAAGGATTTTTAGAGGGAAGTTGCCGAAGTGTTGAGAAGGGCAGTTACAGAACATGCCAACACTAAAAGGGGGATTCATTTCCTGAAGTCCCCGCATGTCACATATAAGATTTGAGGAGAGACATATGGATTGGTTCCTCAATTTCCATATTGTCACATAGGGATGAAATTTCCACTCTATTCCCTAGAAGGTAACTTGGTGGAGAAGGGGAAATTTTTAGTTTCCCTCTGCTCCCCACTGTCTCCTAAGGTGTTGTGGGCTAAATTGTGTTTCATAACCCCCCAAAATAATTATATGTTGAAGCCCTAACCCTAATGACTCAGCATGTGATTGCATTGGGACATGGAGCCTTTGGAGGGGTAATTAAGGTAAAATAAGGTCCTTTGGGTAGACCCTAATCTAGGGTGACTGGTAACCTTTGAAGAGGAGGACATTAGAACACACAGACAACACACAGACGATGACTGTGGGAGCACAAGGCGAGAAGGCAGCCACCTGCAAGCCAAGGAGACAGGCCTCAGATAGGACTTCTGTTGTTTATCATCCAGTTACAGTTTATTTTTATGGCAGCCCAAGAAAACACACACATATGGGAAGAGGGATAACATATAATTGGTAAGTTTAGGAGAAGTAACAGAGAATGTCCAGAATTTTCCATCAGTAAGCAGTAGCCAGTGAACAATTCATTTATTACTCATCGGGAACATGGGTACTACAGATTGAGTGCTGTGTTAGATGCTGTCTAATAAACAAGTCAGGTATGGTCCCTGTCCATAAGAAACCTAGAGGCTAATGAAATGGGAAAGAATGAAAAACACTATATTTTACACAAGAGATCCCAGAATGGGAAGAATAACTGGGAAAGCTTTTTTTTTTCCTAAACAGAAACATGGAGAGAGTGATGCTCATATTGGTCTGGGTAGTGATAACTGCGGGGGGATGGTGGTGGAGTTTGGTGGATGGAAAATGTGCATCAAAGCAACCAGTCAAAAGAATTTTCTGATATGCTGACCAGATTCTCTGGATCTTATGCTGTTGTGGGGTAGCCCGATCTTAGATGACAGTTTTTTGGTCTTTTCCCTTTTTTTTGAACACAAGGAATGGAGTTTGGATATGAGCCACAGAGATAATTCTTGGCCAAAGATTTCACCAATTTTCTAGTGAGAAGTGTTTCTTGTAGCTATTGCCAAAACATACTGGTTAGCTGAAGTATACGAACATATAGAACCAACTGTAAATAATGTACAGTCAAAACTAACCCAATTTAACAACTGCATATAGTCTATTTCATAGTATGGATGCTGTAACAAGAGCAAGCAAAGCACAGGCTTGGGGACTGATGGAAACACAGCCTAATGAGCACTAGTGAGGTGCCAGCCCCTGACATGCCCCTGCTGTTTGTGATCTTGGGCAATTTCTTTAATCTCTATGAATCTGTTTTCTTATGTAATAAATCAGGATCATGATAGCTATTTTTGGATAGCTCCTATAAGGATTACATTTTTTAAAAAAGAAAAAGCATTTAAAAATGCTTAGGATAGTGCCTGGAAAATAACTATGTGCTAAATGTTATTTTCTTCTCACATTTTTCCACCTTTGCTCACTGCAAAAAAAAGTACCATGTTTATAAATCCCCCTTGGGTATTGTTCAAATGAACTTCCAAGTATCATAATCTTTATAGCCAAATTCTAAGATGTAGGGAAAGGACACAAAATAAGACTGGTTGTTGTTTAAGTAAACCAGCCCTTGCATCATCATGGGTAAAATTTAGCATCTTAAATGTATTCTTCTAGAAGATATATATATGTCCATAATTTCTTCTCTATTTTGCCACTTCTATCATCTTTAACTCTACAATATTGAACTTGTTGTAAAGAGCAAAATAACTTGTTGAAATTCAATAGAAAGAGGATGTCACAAAAAAATAATCTGCTGGTACTAAAATAATCTACCCTCAAAGCATTAAAAATGATCTTACATTTTTACATGCAGAATATACAAAAAATATATTCAGTAATATGTGATTATCTCCTTTTTTAAGAATAAGAGGGGATAAAAGCAATACAAGATAAAGACTAACTCAATCTCTGCAACCTTCAAAAATAGTACTGAAAATAGTAGAGACATGCAGTTCAGATTATGCGTCACGATGGGTATTATATTGTGCCAGATTCTCAATGTACCAAAGCAACTGTCAGTGTGGTTGAGCACTCAGGGAAGAACTATTCCTTCCTTTTCACAACTTCAGGGAGTAACTTCAAATACTCACAGAATCCAGTCTACCTATTTATAATGTCAAAAGTTTTGGTTAGGTGCAAATTATTCTCCATATTACTCACATATCCCATCCAAGTCGATGAATTGCAGACTCTAGAAGCAACAAGTCTCTTTCTCTTATCACTGTCATCCTTTTCTCTTCAGCTAGTTCACCTCCCAGGAATCAAATAAATTTTTTGATGTGTAATAAAATGCTAACTTTTTTAATTGGACTTCCTGCTTTTATACTAATCTAAAATTCTCCCTAATTTTCCTAAGCCTGCTCCCTTTATGTTTTTGTACTTGTAACAGAGTTGAGCTGCAATTAGATGCAATTATTTACTACCCATCAGTTATTTAGTTTATTCAGCAATCATCAAATCTATTTTCTACAGGGTAGAAAGTTAAACTCTTCAGAAACTGCCAAGAAAAAAGCACCAGGATGATCACTATATTCAGATATAAAACCATACAATATTAAGTAACACTCTCAGTTTTTTCCCATACATTTCACATCTCTACATAAAATTACACTCCTTTCATTAAATTGTGATGGTCTATAATTAAATAATGCTTTAAAAAGTTTTGTCTTTAACGCATTTGGCTGCACGTTAAATATCCATAGCTGTGGTATGTAATGAAACTACCTACAGTTTAGAGACCCCTGCAAAATCTACAAGCAGTGAAGTTCATTTAAGACAGAACAGTCACACAATTTGAACACAGTGTAAGCAATATAATAAGCAGAGAACAATCTTCTGGGTAACGCCAAAGTTTACTTAAACAGATTGATAACGTCTGCACCAAAAACATAGCAGGCAATTTTCACAGTTTGTTCCCTTCTGTATGATTTAACCCACGAAGCAAAATAGTACAATTAATGAACTTTTCTGTAAATGCCCAGACTCCTGAGGTACTCTCAGAGGACATCATCCAATAATACAATGTATTTCTCTCCATAACACGTAGTTTTTGTGGTTTGTTAGAAAATATATAAACTACATTAAAATCAAGAAATAAAGGGGGATTCATGTAGAGAAAATAAGGTGTTTTGGTTTTTTTTCTTTTTAAAGGAAGCACATGATTATTTTCTTCAGTTTTAATCTTTTTCCTATTCCCTGCAGGTCTCTTTACAAATCCTTCACCTAATGCTCATGGATGAGTTTGGCCAATGAAAATGTCTCCATCAAAAGTAACTGGGCCCACAAAACCCAATATGATTTCTGTAACTCCAGCCATGACCTTTCACTTTCCCTTTTTGGTTCCAAAGCTGACTGAATGGTCATTCAAATCATGAAAGTGTTAAGTGGGAGCAGTCATAAATCAGCATTTTAAAGTCTGCTGCCAGCATGAACTCTCTATATTTAAAAGGGGTGGGGGGGATTTAAGACCACACTCAACAGGGCTTTACAGTTGTTAAATTCAGCTTTCTAGTGATCTGGAAACTCTGAACTATGATGGCTTTTTTTTTTTTTTTAAATCTGGCTATCCAAATACAAAGAATATATAGTTGTACTACACATGCACACTCACAAATATTGAAAATAACAAATGCAAAGTGAGATACTTTCAGAGTGAAATATACTAAAATCTAACCCATTTAAATTCAAAAGACTTGTAAGTACAAGATTTGAAAGTATTTGAGATTTCTCTATCTAAATCATCATGTAGTAATGCCTTTGCCTCTCTCTTAAAATAAGAAACAATAACCAAAAGTGTAAAGATATATCAAAATAACTAACTTGTACAATTAGGAAAAATCCATTTGTGCATTTTTTGATGAATGCACAATGTGTAAAAACATGTATTCTGTGAAGATTCAATGATTGTACTATAAAGTTTAAAATAAATTAAGATAAAATATGATTCCATTTTCATGCAAATTAAATTAAGACATATTTTTTTAATTAATGTAGCAAAATGAATAGTTTAGTAATTGGGCATTTCCTAAACAATTGGTTATTTAAATGAAATCTACTTTTTTGGAGGACACATTTTATAGCATGTATTACTAGAAATACAGAACCAGATTATGGTGTCTGTCACTTCTCCAGAAACACACAAATTGAATATGGCAAAAATTCTCTGAAACAGGGATGGTCAGATATTTAGTAAAAATTTAGTAGACATCATCGAGAAACTCTGGAGAGCACGCTTACTAAAACTATCTGTTTTGTTCCCCCATGTTCTTATTATCATTTTCCTGCAACACTTAATTCCAATCACAAGTCATTATTTTTTCATGTCATTAAAAATCTTTACCAGAAAGCAAACATATTATCTAAGTAGCCATTAATTAAGTTATTAACACCTTACCTTGAATTAAATCAATCAGACCATACAAATGGTTTGCTTAAAAGCCCAGAGGGAATATAATAGCAAACAGGTAATTTTGATGAGGGTAGGGATTTTAAAAATACAATGTTGGGTCATTTTGCAAGAAGGGTCCGTAAAACACTGAGGAGTTTGTCAGAGAGAAGAATAACAAAGAGTCATAAATGCAAAGGTTGGAGGTGATACGGACGAGAGAAAACCTATGGTAGCACTTCCCTGTAAAACCTGTGTGTGACTGACAGCTTTTTGAAAAAAGGTGAAAGCATGTGATTTGTACTCTTAGCTTAAATAACACAGTCTTCAGTGACAGCCCTCCACTTTGTATTACTACAGACCATACGAGTGAAGGATAGATTTCTCAGCATTAGCAGGTAACTGGTATTAGACAGAACCAAAGTGCAGGGCCTCAGCAAACACACATGAATATTTTGCAGGGAGATCATTTAAGACTTGTGTACAAAGACATCACATTGTCCTAAAAATCAGATGGTCAATTATTGAATTATTAAAGTTGCATACAGATAATTCTCAGACAAGCAACTAAAGTCAGTTACAGTGTTGGTGGGAGCATAGAACACAATGTGTGGCTTGACTGAATTGACTAACAATTCAGGTAGGAGTTCTGAAAATTCTAACAGGTAATCCCATTTTGACACAAAAGTCACCTCCTTGGGGTTGAGTGCTAAGAGTCTCCAAGTTCTTTAGACGTTTGGCCTATGATCACATGAGTCGCTCTCACATTCAATAAAGGAGATTTCAAAATAAGAGCATTTTATTGAAATTACGCAAGTGGAAATTCTATGAAGTAAATTAACAATAAAAGAATAAAGCTGTTAAATGAATATATTTTTCATGCTTCAGGGTGATGTGTTTAACAGTTTTTAACTGTTCATTCATTTATAAAAAAAAAAAAGACTTTGGTTATTATCTCCTAGAGTTGAAATTAGATATTTAATTGACTGGAGGGAATGAAAGTCACTTACTTTTAAATAAGGCAACTATTTTGAAATATTTCTGTAAAATGCTTCATATGATCACCATCAGCCCAAATTCTTGGCAAACTTTCTTGTGTGTGTGTGTGTGTGTGTGTGTATATATATATATATAATTGTTTTTATAAATGTCATGCTGTAAGAGCTAACTCCTTCAGAAACATGTTTATCTTAATTAGGAAAGTAAACAGACTTCTAATGGGAAGAAATGGGTATTTTTCTCTGTGGTATCAAAGGCCCAGTTCTCCTGCCAAACCAATCTTCCTGCCTGGCTGCTTTAAACCCAGGTGATTGCAGACAGCTGAGCGGGCCTTTCCCCCAAAGCCTCTCCGGACCTGGCTCTAGTCTCTGCTCTGCTGCCTCCTCTCTTGCTCTCTGTGTGTGTCACTTTTTGTGAGGTGTTTTTTTTTTTGCCTCAGGAAACCTAGGGATATTCATGGCACTGAGGCAAATAATGTGGAATTAAAAACTAAATTCTTGAGGCCTTATCCTAGCAACAAGACCATCACCATCTGTTCAGAGGACAAGCCTGCCATTATCCGCTGCATTCTTTATACAAACTCCATCACCTGTGAGGGGAAAAACACTGCCCCTTTCCTGGGTTCCCTTTTTGTCACAATAGAAAGTGGTCTGTTCCTCTCTGATCCTGTAAAATTAAAGAAAGCAAACATGATTGGGAGCATTTACAGCAAATTTAAAAAGATATAGGAGAAGGCCCTAAATGGCCGTTCTAAAATAATCTGATAATTATCATCTGCACATAATAAAACCTGATAAAAATATATTGTTGATTAAATAATTTTATAATTATTTAAATTAGAAAAAAGTGGAGTGCGGGTGTCTATGTTTTTGGTGGTAAAATGACTGTCATATTCTTTCACTTACTTTTAGCTTTATTTTACAGTTCAAAACCACATCGAATTTTACATTTTGAAAGTGGTATTATAATTTTCAGTAACTTCAGGGTGAAAAACAATCCATTTAGATAACTAGTTTAATCCAGAACAAAAATTTTTCCCTAGAAAAATGTTTAAAACAGTAAAGACAGCAACTAGGGTGTATATATTATGCAGTAAATTTTATATTATTGGGCATAAGCCAGGTTCCCTTTTCCCTTCTAAAATATATCAGTACAAAGAAAGAGAATAAGCATTTAAAAAACCCTGTCAGAGTTGAAGTGCAGGTAAAGAAAAATGTGAGACAGATCTTGGTAATTTTCTTCAAAGAAAGAAATATACATAAATATGCATGATACAATACCTTAAGAAAGACTGTACAGTGAAACCTCTCTAGTTCACCACCTCTCTACACTAACCACCTCCTTGACTTGACCTAGTTTTCATATCCGTGACATACACCACAAGTATGTATCAGTACAGCAGGCCTAGCTCCTTAGGTTGACCACAGTCAGCCACCGACGTATGTAGACAAGTTTTTTACAGTCCCACAGGGGTCAACTTACAGAGGTTCTATTTTATTTATGAATGTCTACTATGCATCAATCATTATGTAACAATGTAACATGTGGTTAAGCATTTTCAAAATTTGACGTTTTTGTTATTTATTTATTTATTTTTTATTGTTAGGGATTCATTGAGGGTACAATGAACCAGGTTACACTGACTGCATTTGTCAGGTAAAATCCCTCTTATAACTGTGACCCATCCCTAAGAGGTGTGTCACACCCCGTGACCTCTCACCCCTGCCCTCCCCTCTCTCCCTCCACCCCCTTGCCCCACCCCCACTGTGTACTAGGTCACCAATTGTCCTCATATCAGAATTGAGTACATAGGATTCTTGCTTCTCCATTCTTGTGAGGCTTTGCAGGTTTTTTTATGAATAGAAATAGAAAATAGAAAACCCCTCTCAAATCTCAGAAAATATTATTTCTATTATTATAACTAAAATTGAATTCTATATTGTTTTAAACTCAGTTTTTTCTACATTGTCTTATTTGATCTTAGCAGGTAGATGGAGTGGTCATTGCCATTACCCCTTTAAAGATGAGGAAACCCAAATGTGGAGCAATTGGGTTTGCCTATGTCTCCCTGTACCTTAAGAATCTACATTTAGTCCAAATTTTAAACAACTCTGGTACTTTTAAAAGACATTATTTATTCTTGTATCATCAAAAAGGAAGTACAAATGTCTGCAAAGACCCGACCTAAAGCAACAATGACTCTTTATTCTCTGGGACTGACATACTTGTTGACTGAGCTTCAAAAAATATCATTTATGTCTTACATAGACTCCATTTTCATAAGCTGATATTCCCAAAGCTATTTGTAAAATATGAACCAAAGTTACCCATGTGGCTGTTAATTATCTTCCTTTTTAGATAGCACCTCATATTCCTATCGTCTGTATATTGGGCACTAACGATTTCCTACATGTTTCCCACATGGCTTTTGCTAAAATTGTCCTAGTCGCAGGCACAGTTGAAAGTCCTTGCCAATGAGGCAGGGATTCTAGGAAGCAGCTGAATCATTCTCTTCATCCCATCTGTGAATGTGCTTGATCTGCAGGGAATAAAGTCCCAATGTCTGGGTGGTGCTGATGGATGGAGGTAGTGCATCTGTCTGGTGACACCATGTCAAAGTAGGACAGAAGCACACATGCAAATGGTAACTAAATAAAATGTAGTTTCAGATAATGGAAAAGGACTTTGGTTCCATAAACAGGTATTCAGAGGGAGAAACAAAAACTGTTATCCAAGAATAATCGACTCTCGCCACCTGGGGCTATTTGATTATGAAATATTATAGAATGAAATATTTACCAAAATATAGTTCAAAGATACTGGCAGGCTTATGGATTCTAAGATATACAAAGTGGAAAGAGAACTGAGTGGTGTATATTTTCAGCAATGATGCCAACTCAAGTTTCAAAACTAAAAGAAAATACTTTTCAAAAGATTACCTTTTCCTGGCAAGATATAACTCACGCAAATACAAAAGCAATTATGCAGAAGTCATTATTTCCAGCCTTCATTTTCAGATTAACTTAAAACAGGTGTTAGTGAAGCCAATAGCAATGTTTTGATTTCCATGTGGCCTGGTGACCTCACTTTCTCTGTTCTTTGAATATAGAACATCGCCTTTCCTTCATAGTCCCTTATAAACATGGATGCATGGGTGGTCTCAAAGAGAAATGAAAGGGGAAAATGATGGGAAGGAAACTGCACTTATACTTCTCAGCTGTAGAACTGAACATTGAGTGTAACCATGTTGTATGTAAAAAGATTTCTCTTAGCTATAGTTACCAATCATTCGGTCCACCTGGGACTTGAAGGGGCTCCTGTGATGAGGGACTTTCATATCCTAAAACCAGAAAGTTCAAGGCAAACTGGGGTGAGCTGGTCATCTTAGTTAGTGACATAAGTTAGCCAGCTAGCTAATTTAATTAATTTGGCACCACTACTCACAAACATGAACATTTTAGGAAAATAAGACTAAAAAGGACGCAAGTTTCCATTTTGAAAATTTCTTATCCTGTCTTTTCCATATAAACATTTTATGGCAACTATATAGCTAATGAGAAATTTGTCTTATAAAATTATTCCAACAAGTAAATACAGAAAAGAATGGTGCAATTACTAAAACATCACCATTTTGCAGCCCTGAAATAAATGATGGATCTAGGCATGATCATCAATGAATGTAAAACCAGTTGCTGAGAAGTTAAGAAATTTTAAAGGGCTGACACCACTGTTTAAGCCTAGAATTATGCTAAATATATTAATAAAAATGTGGCCAGTAAGGCGCCGGCCCCATATACCGAGGGTGGCGGGTTCAAACCCAGCCCCGGCCAAACTGCAACCAAAAAATAGCCGGGCGTTGTGGCAGGCGCCTGTAGTCCCAGCTGCTCGGGAGGCTGAGGCAGGAGAATCGCTTAAGCCCAGGAGTTGGAGGTTGCTGTGAGCTGTGTGAGGCCACGGCACTCTACAGAGGGCCATAAAGTGAGACTCTGTCTCTACAAAAAAAATAAATAAATAAATAAAAATAAAAATAAAAATGTGGCAACTACTCATTATATGCCTCATACAAAAGGTATACACGGAATTGCCTATGAAGTCTTCTAGCCCGAAAAAAATTAAAACAAACGGCTGAAACAAATTGTATCAGATGTGTCTGGTCCTCCCAGCTTATCATCCTTCTGGCCACCTCTGATCTCAGCTGTAACTCTGGGAAATAGTTCTAACTAGCTACAGGTAATCATCAGCTTCCAGGGAAATCTTCAAACAAAGGGTGATTCAACTCAGTGGAAAAATTAGGGAGGTATTCTGTATGTTTCTCAGAGGTCCTGATTGAATAAAATCCTGCTGTCTACAACAGGAACTTTGATAATTCAACCTTAAATTGACTTTTCCTTTTTTTCCATCTTACTCTCCCTACTCTCTGACTCTAGTCTTGTGGAGGCACCACCCAAATAAACTACCAGCACCAGTGCTGGAATCCCTTGTTGCAAGCCCTGCTTTCAGGAAAGTTTAGTGAAGTCATTAATAAAACCTAGATTCAATCATTCCTTTTTAGGAAATTCAGAAGATAGAAGAACTAGCTGCTAGCTCAAGGAATGGGCAATCTTCCTGGGACAAATGACTCTTATTTCCAACAAGATGATTACATAAAAGGAAAGAAAGAGATGAAGGAGGAGCAAAGAAAGGAGAAAGGGTAGGAGGGAGAGAGGGAGCACGGGAGAAGAAGCCTTTCATAGAGTAAGAAAGATCTAGAACATAACAGGCAATTGCAATACATGGATCTTGTTCAAGTCTTGATTTGAGTAAACCAATAATTTGGTGATATTAAGAAAGTTGTAGTAATTTTATCAGATGTGATAATAGGAAAGTGGAAGTGATTTTGTTTAACAAAAATGTCTTATGAGATTCATGCAGAACTATTAATGGGTTGAATGACATTATTTTACCTGAAATTGTATAAAAATGTTCCAAGCAAAACCAAAAAATAAACAAGTGGGGCATAGATAAAATTATATTGTTAAAATCTTGACCATTGTTGAAGGTGGTGACAAGAATAGGGAAATCATTACCATTACTATTCTGTCTTCATTTCCTTATATTTAAAATTTTTTACAATAAAACATTAGTTAAGAAAGATTTGAGAGTTTGAAAAATCCTGAATTTAAACATATGAAACAATATTAACTCTGAGTTGTTTTTAATTTAACCAAATTCATCTAATCTGTCGATTTTATTTTGACTTTGATTATGAGGGGTAGACAGAGGAAGTGAAGGGATACAATGACGAGCTTTCCAGTAATCGAAATGTTAGTCTGTCATCGTCTTGATTCCAGGAGCAAATTCCAGTGGAAGTCATTTTGTTACCAGGTACCACAGTCTGAAGCCCTCTCCAATTTTTGTATACTTAAGAAACAAAAATATATTTAAATATGTGCCTATAATAGATAATTGGGCAGCTATAACGAGGAAAATTAACACTACTTCCTATTTGTATTTATATTTTGGAAGTGCTTTCAAATCCACTATTTCTATCAATTCTTTAAGAGTTCCTAAGAGTTAAAAAAAAAAAAAAAAAAGTCATACCCTATATAGGGAAGTCAAATGATTGTGTGACTATAAATCACCTTAGCTGATTTCAGCTGACATTGCTACTTCACAGTACTCTACTGTTTTTTTTTTTTTTTAATTTTCAATTAATACGAGAGTACATATGATTAGGTTACATTGTTTGCATTTGTAAAATCCAACCTGTATTTGAGCCCCTCCCCCAGGAGGCGTGCCATTTGACCCCACATTGCTGCAGTTGAGGTGTGCGATATGACCCCACATTGCACCCATTATGTGGGAGCTTACTGAGCCCCCTCCCCACTTTTTGAATTTAACTGTTTTTCCCTGGTGTGAGCCTGTAGTTGTGAATCTACTAGTTTCAACTTAGTATTGAGTACATGGGATGCTTGCTTTTCCATTCTTGAGATACTTCGAATACATCCAGGGAAACACAAAAAATGCAGTCTCCATCATTTATGGACAAATACTATTCCATGGAATACATGTACCACACTTTATTAATCCATCCATGGGTTGATGGGCACTTGGTTTGTTTCCACATCTTTGTGATTATGAATTGAGCTGCTATAAACATTGGAGTGAAACGTCCTTATGATGAAATTATTTTATTTTTCTTCTGGGAGGACACCTAGTAATGGGATTGTAGGATCAAATGGAAGGTCTACTTTTAGCTCTTTGAAAATTCTCCATATTTCTTTCCAAAAATGTTGTATTAGTTTGCAATTATTGCTCTTCTCTTACATGAATGTATAGATGACCATTCTTGGGAATGTCACAGCAGACCAGGAGCTACATGAGGAAAGAGATTTTTTTTTTTTACAGCATTCATTTTTTTATCCCTACTGCCTAAAAGAACATTTGACAACATTATCAATACCAAATAAATATTTAATGCTTGAATTCCTTTAAATCCTTCACTGAAGTGTGATTGGGCATCTGTCTACTTCTTTCATCCTCATGGCCATTTAATTAGCATAAACTAGCAATGCTGTCTTCTCTGGACGTTCTAACTGGTTTCCTCTCAGCCACTGTTGGCGATACTGGTAACATTGCAGAGTTCTTTGTAAATGTGAATATGATCACGTGACAACATCCGCATACACAGACACACACACACCCGCACATGTGTACTCTGAAAACCACTCCATCACATTGCATATCTCTAGGGCTAGAATTATTATCTACATATGTCATTATGTATTTATTGTTTCATTATCTGATTAATGTTGGTCTTCCTTTAAACCCTATTCTTAGAGCAGGAACTGAACTTACTTTGCTCCTTATCTCTCTATTTACAGGTTCTACACAGAATATGATATATTGAAATATACATAAAGACCATATATGATATGATATATGGTCAATAATATTGTCCAAAGAATTCATCCACTAACTGAATTTTAACTTTGTTTGAGTTTTGAAAATTTTCATTCCTCATACTATAAAGGTAAATCATCATAGTGAAGGAAGATTAAAGTCAAATAATTAGCACTCTCCACTTGATTGTCACCAAGCAGACATCATGAGCATGCGCTACATGCAGGCTATCGAGCTGGCCAGGGTCACCAGGATGGTGGGCTGGACTGGCTCATGGGAGCCCCATAAACAGTTATACATAGAACTTGCAGACAGCAAGAGCTGCCCCAGCATCTGCAAAGTGAAAGGCCCCGTGCTTGAGGGTGATGTCCTCACAGTCAGAATGAGGGGCTCCAAGGCTGTGCTCAAGGCTCTGCTAAACTTGACTGCTGGCTCTCGGATGTCCCAGTGGACCATTTTGCCAATGGAGATGATATGTGATTATTAAATAAAGTGTTTGTATCAGGTGTGATTATTAGAATTGTTTGTGTCTGCTAACAAATCACTACAACACCTGTAAGATTGTAACTTACTAGTAACAGAAAAACAGCAAATATCTCCCTGCCCAACAAGGACCTTGATTGTCAATTTAAAGGAGGTACTAAAAAAAATCCATAATCCTGCCTTTACTTATAATGGTTACATAAAAATTGCAAGTATATTTGGCAGCTTTCAGGAACACAAATGCATGAGGAGTAGTCAGTAAGTGGAAACAGTAAAAAAAAAAACCTGTTTTGTTACAAATTTTATTAAAAACTCATTTGATTTTACCTCTCTGGCAAAATCCACCACTCGAACAAATAACAAAAAAGTATACATACAGAAAACTAAAAGTTCTTTCAGATAAATTTCAGAGTATATTATTTGAAAGTAAAAGAACTTTGAAGACTATACTTTTTTTGTTTGGGTTTGGTTTTTTTGTTTTTTTTTTATTAAGTCATTTGTACATAGATCATGAATACATTTATGCCATTATGGGATTTAATATGTTGATTATTTGTACAAATTGGAGTGCTTACATCCTACTAATCAACATAGCCTTCACCTCATTTACCCAATTACAGCGTTAAGACATTTGTTGAAGATTATTTCTAATGTACTTTCTCTGACTGCTGAGCCCTAGGGCATTTCAAAGGGCACCTTTATTACCCAAACGCCCTGAAATACATAGGTGGTATTTGTAGCATAGTAACTCTTCATTGAATGCCATGCTCTAATCTTCACAAATCCAAATGTATGCTGAAGGTTTTCAAATAATATCCAATGCATCAGGTAGAAGATGGCACTGAAGCACATGGGCCAAAGGTGGCAGGAAAAATAGTGTTTTCCAGACTGAATGGTGAATGTGTCTGAGTTAGTCTTTGGAGTTCCTCTTCCACATTACCAGCTCTGAACCCCACATTGGTTCCTCTTCAAGCCATCACCTCATTTCTTGTTCCCAAGGATTAGAACTTGGTGTGCTTTTCCTGTATGCATTGATATAATGCAGAATATAAAGCATGTGGTTATTTTTTATCATTTTAAAGTGAAACCACTTTTGATTAATGACAGTACATATGATTAGGTTACATTGTTTGCATTTTTAAAGTCCAAGCTGTAGTTGAGCAAATGTCATCAAATTACAGAAATTTGAAATATAATAAATAAATTGTTTTAAAATTTTTCACTATCTGCAACAAGATAGCAGTTTAAAGTTTATAGAATGTTACAACAGAAATGGTCTTTAGATAATTTCTGATTTAACACCCTTAGACTCAGAGAGGTCAGTGATTTCATTAATTCAATATTAACAGACAGGTATTAAGTGCCTCCCGTCATCTGCACTGGGCAAGGCCCTAGAAACACACAAACGAATGAAACCGAGGACCTGCTCTCTGTGGGTTCCCATAGTAAGGTGTATCACCTCTGAGCTGAAGAGAAGTATGGTCCTGTTTTCTACATGTACAGGAGGTATGTGTAGAATCTCATCATTTAGAGAAAATGTGACTTGTCAACAATCATGCTGATGAGCATATTAGTATTCACGGGGTCCTCAGAGATCTCCATAGGTACCAATGTTGTGGAACATAATTCATCTGACAAGAAAGAACCCCCTGAAGGGCATGCATTTTAAGTCTAAGTAGCATCCTTCCTTTTTGAAATTTTAATTTTTGGAACTTTATAGTATAGAGTCTACTGTTACCAAAACAACCACATTTACCAAAAATCATCTTAAAGTAACTATGAAATCCCAAAAGAATAATGAGTTCTTACAGAGTTTCCTTATGGAGAGGAAATCATTAGTAACTTAAGATAGAAATAAAGAAATCATCTAATTAATGTATTCAGAGATGAATCTTAATGTCCAATTATTCTCTTGATTTGACACAACCTAGTAACAACATAACATAGTCAGCAACATTGTATTAATGTTGGAAGAATCAGAAGAAAGGTAGCCAAGTGGGGGAGGGAGAGACTCTTTCTAATCTTTCCTTTTTTCTTTTTCTAGCATACAATGAGCAAATATCCTGCCTAAATTTATATATTTTTTAGAAAGTAAACCCACAGAATTAACCTGAAAACCAGATTATGTTGGAAAGGCTGAATTCTATTATAATTAAAGCTTTTAAATATCATTTAAACAAAGGTCTATCTGTTCAATTCATTAAATATTAACAAACGATTTTCCTATCATTCAACATAGTCTCTTAGTTCAGCTTCATTGATTGATTTAACCATGTATATTTAAACATGTGTAATTTCCATATTTTGTAATTGGCCCAATATCAAACGATACACAGAGCAAAATGTTAATGTGCCAATATTATTGGTCTCTGTGTTCTTGCTTCATTTTTTGAAAGAATGAAAATCAAGGAAGATATTTATTAATATTTTAGTTTTTAATTAAATAACAGATAGTAGTAGTTTTAAATAACAAAAAAGTATTACAGTGAAAATCCATACCATCTGTAACCCCCAGCGTCTTTATTCTCCTCTGCAAATAAATAAATAATAAATGAAAAATAAAAAGACCATCTAATCTAGTTGTATTAATTCTTCTAAAATTTAAGGTTCATGTCCCTTAAATATTAATTACTTAAAAAATACAATAGCCATAATCAAAAGTGAGATATATTTTAAGATCAGTTAATCACATCTCACTTTCTCTCATTAAAACATTATAAAAGCAAACATGTTTAAGCAAATAAATTTTGGAATAAGAATACAGTATGATCTAAATTTTTTAAATGTGAAATTATATAATCTAGTTATTTTTATATGCAGCAATATTCCATTGTTTGAGGAGATACTGAATTGCTTTTTAAATTATCTCCTCTTTCTGATCTCCCTTTTTTAAATCCTTGAACACTTCTAAATGATTCTTTCTCTCCCATTTCTGACATTTTAAGCAAATGTCTATTTGTTTTGCCTGTGTCGGTCAGGTCAATACTATTATTACCTATCCAGAGTCACAGGTGGGGTTGAAATGACTAATATGTAAGTGAATGTCTCGTCTCTCTGTCCAAAAGGAAACAGCACTGAGCTTACAATATATGTAAGAATCTATTCTGGGTACTAGATTAGATGCTAAGAATTACAATCCCATCCCCAAATCTGTGTGAGACAGGGAACGTGACCTCAAGGAACATAGAGGCTAATTGAGGAATACAATGCAAGGCCCACAGAAGCCAAGCACATGGTGCTGCCACTAATAATTGTTGGACAACAAAAAATGTGGGAATTCAAAGAAGAAAAAAATGACATTTATAGGTTAATTGTCAGAAAAAAATTGGTTTTGGTTTTTAGAAAAAGAGGATTTAAACTATGCCTCAAAATATGTATAAGAGTCAGATAAACTTTTAAATATATATAGATAGTGTGTTCAAAGGCACAAAGCTGGAGACCTCAGAGATATGAAGGACTGTGAGTGGTGTGGCTGGAATGAAGGATTAATAAATGGGGGTAAAGTGGGTAACGGGTGCTCAGGTCAGAAAAGCAGTATGGGGTCACATCATAGACACTTTAGAAAGCAAAGTTAAAGAATTTAGCACTTGGGTGGTACCTTTGGTATCTCAAAGGAGTAGAGTGTCGGCCCCATATACTGGAAGTGGCGGGTTCAAACCTGGCCCTGGCCAAAAACAGCAAAAAAAAAAAAAAAAATAGAATTTAGCCCTTATGGAAGGCAGGGTTAGTGAAGATTTTTGATGACAGAATGACATGATAGGAACTAATTTTTAAAATAATCAATCTGGGTAATTTTCTTCTATTCATTCACTGTGTCATCTGTCTGATAAACCTTGAATCAAGTTCTAGAAGACCTAAGCATTGTCCTATAAATCTTAGCAAAGTCAAGCCTTTCCTACCCTCCAGTTGCTTTTATTCTAAGGACCATTTATTGTCATAGGTAGATGATGCAGCACCACCCTAAATATTATGGACGTAGAGCAGAAAGACTTCCAGGTAATATTTATGAACAGGGAAAAATTCCTGGTAGAGGAATCAGTGTGAGTTAACCATATAAACTTGGAAAGGTAAAGGCAATGAAGACATTTTAGGCAAATGGAACAATTCATGCAAAGGCACAGACATGTGAAGCCCTGTCTTTCATGCCCAATGTCATGACCCCCTGGCCCACCTGTGATTTCTGCTACAACCATAGAGTTTTGTGGAAACTCAGAGCTAGCATCCTATTCAAAAATTTCCCACTTCAAGGACTTCTCTGAAGTGCTGGAAGGCCACATAGCCCCTGCACAAATACAGCCCAGAAGGGTTGAGATGTCATACCCAAAGGCAACCTTAACCAACCAGTGGGCTCAGGATATGGTGGATGAATAACTAAGCCCCCTCTCCTTCTGACAATTCTCGGGCTATTATAGGCTTCTCAGAGGTTTTAAGGAATAAAGCCAATCACCCAATAACATGTCCTAACAAAAACATACTATATATCTCTGTTTGTATTTCCTTATATAACCACCCAAATATACTTCTTACCACCAAGTCCTTGCCTAAGGCTCTGCTTTTGCTAGAATCCAAATTAAGACAAAAAGGAACTTATTCAGGATAATTGGAGATAAATGTGTGGTAGTGATGAGAAGGGTCAGGATGTGTAAGGAAAGACAGTTATTTTTGAAACTAGAGGTAGTGTTGTATATCGTGCTAAAAATTTTGAATTTTATTTTAAAACATTATAGGAAATTTTTAATGATTTGCAACAGGAAAGTAACATGATCAGGATTTTTACTTTAAAATTGCCTCTGGTCATGTAAAAGAATGTGAATGAGACTGATTTAGAGACTATACAGTGATCAAAGCAAAGTACTTTGATTCTTAAGGAATTAACTGAGGGGCAAAAACCATTTGCTATTGTGCTTGGACAGATGTGTGTAGTGAGAAAGAGGGGGCTTTCTAACTTGGGACCATATTACATTCACCCAGTGATAGAATACAGAAGACAGTTGGGAAGGGAAATTAGTTCATTTTTCAGCATGTTGATACCAAAGGCTAGGGTTAAGGATCCCATGCAGAGATCAGAGTTTTTCATTTCTTGCTAGAGGTTTAAGTTGCAGGCATAGACATATGTTGAACTAGCTTGTGTCAGGCCCTGTGATTGGTTGTCCCTAATATTTATTACATCTCTTAACCTTTGTAGTAATCCTAAAATATAAGAATTATTTTCATTATTTTGCATTTGAGAAAATAGATTTAAATAACTAATTTAAATAATTTAATTTGTTTAGGATAACACAGCAAGTGAATAATGGTGATGGAGTTTGAACCCAGGTCTGATTGCCTAGACAATGTTCTTCCTCTCTGCCAAACCATGTGCAACATCATCTTCATCTTCAAATGACTGCTTTAGGCTAAGGTTTCAACTACAGTAAAGAATATAGTTCTAAAGGGCTTACTCCTAAATTAACCACAAATAGCCTGACTATACCAAGCCATTTAGCTAATCTGTGACCTTAGCTACACGGCAACTCGCTTTTCCTATTGGTGTCACGTTGTTTTGAATGGTACTATGCACTATGTTGAGCGCCCCTATGTGAAATAACAACTTTTGTGAGTTTACAAAGCATGCCACTAATTATAATTTAATTTAAAGTGAATAAAGAACAAAAGTGCTCATCTGAAATAATATACTCGATATCAACAGGATGAAGGAGGGGAAGATGACTTTATGACAGCACAAAGTGGTAGGTGGTTATTGTCATGAAAGCTCCACAGAACAGATGAGCTCCTAAGAGCAAAAGGGTGAGGTATCCTAGGGTGTGTTCCGGGTACAGAAAAGGCAGTTCCGGGTACAGAATGATGGCTAGAACAGCGCACGCGCAGTTCTGAGTGGGCGGAGTTTCAAAGCCACGCGGTCACTGGAAAACTGTGACAGAACTGCGCTAAGAATTAAGATTTGATAAGCAATAGAGAGAATAAATAAATATGCAGTAAAAATGGTTACATATACATGTATGTGTGAGAGAGATTTTATTAATAAACATAATTTTCCAAAGATAGTGTAATAAAATATTTAGCTTGGAAGAGATCTGAGAGAATATTTTATCTCCCAATCCCTACCCTCACTCTCGTTTTATGAAAGAAAGAAGTAGAAATGTTAAATGATTTTTTTTCAACATTTAAATCCATGAGTGAGCTGGACATTTATTGAATATTTATCCATCTAGCATTGTGATAAATGAGATGCCGTATTTTAAAATAAATGAGATAATGATCCTTCCTTTAAGCATTTTATAATACACAAATCTATTTTAAGGATGATCCTTCATTGTTCATGAAACAGTGGGGTCACTGAGGAGATGTAGCAAGACCTGTGAAATTTGTACAGTTTTTTTATTATTATTTCCATTAAGTTTTTAGTAAATCTTGTAGCCTAGTTAGTCTGTGGCCTAAATTTCCTACTCATAAGTCTGTAACAATAAATATCTGTGATACCTCTAAAGTTCTACATAATGGCAGCTCCCTTAAATGAAAGCATCTTCCTATTTTGTGATCATTTTTTTATACATAGCAAGGTATTATTAGTTGAAAAGTATTTTATTTCTCTGTTCAACTGGTACTTCTCCAGAGCAGCAGAGTCACCTGAATGGCAGGTAAGAACACAGATCAGTGGGCCCCAACCTAACATGGCTGAGGGGGCAGGTCCAGAGTGCACCCAGAAAACCTGCATTTCTCACAAGTTCCCAGTGATGCCGATGCTGTTGGTCCAGTGACTCCACTTTGAGAACCACAGCATTAATTAGACCATCAACAACTTGTAGGCAGGAATTGCGTCTCATTCATTTCTCTAATGCTTAGCATCTACCATATGGTAGAATGTCAACAAATATTTACAGGAATGTATAAATGATTGACTAATTTATACAAATGATGTAGCTAAAAATTTGGCCTAATTTGTATTATTAAATGCCCAGTTCAAGAGGCTTCTTGTTACTCCCACAAGGAGTAAAGAAATTAATAAATCAAGAAAATATTAAGTAATTGCTGTCCCATTTGCTGAAAATGAAAAAGCTGAACTCTGTTGTCATGGATACAGTATTCTATTTTCAGAACCAGTCATGTCCTACTTGTTAATGACTGTTACAGTAACCAATAGGAAAATAACACTTCACTCACCACATTTCATTAAATTTAACACCTCATATTAAGCTTAATGGGACAATAAGAACAAAGTTCTGCTTGCCAATTGTTTACAGAATTCTACCATTTCCCTGTAGTTAGTGACTTACACAGCATCAACCTTTATGAAGAGTTCCCAAAATAAAAAAGAGAAGGAAAATAAAAGCTTTCTATTTGACTTAATAATAACAACCTCTGGGCCGGACATTTCCTGACATTTAACCAATAGTTGAATTAAAAGGCTCTACTGCCTTTGATTAAGAATCTCTGCTTTCATTATTACCTCTCAGGAAATACCCTTGCCTTCCAACATTAGAAATTTAATGAAAGAGACAGAGAGATAATATGAATCCCAAGCACCAGAACCTTCAAATTCCTGCCTTGTATAGTAGTAAACTCAAAACATGGGTGGAGAGTAGACAAAATCATTTAACTTGAATACAGTTCTTCACAGTTTGATCTTGATGCCAATCACAACGAAATAATGACCTCCGTCATTGAGACCTGGAGTCATGTTACATTTTTTCCAAGGAAAGTTGAACTGTGAGGATAAGGAGCTTAATAATGCATAGGGGGTGGAAGAAATTATAAATCAACAATCTGAGCTCCAGAAGAAAAAAATAAAGATAATTAAATACATTAATGATGTACACATCTGAGCATAAGATCAAGGAAATATTGGAAAATATAATACCATTTCGAAGTCAAGGGAAGTAAATGAAAAAGGAGAAAAGGACAGAAAACTCAGAGGGACTGAATAAATCTCAGGATATAAAAGACTGGAAGCAGATGTTTATATTAAACTGCCAATGGAGTGATGAAACCATACAGATTGTGGTACCAATTTAACTGGAAAAAGCTACGGCGAGCAGACAGAGATTTGAGTCGGAGCTCTATTTTCCACCAGTGAACTAAAAGAGGTGGCTGCTGCCGCTACTGCTAATGATGAACACCATATGGTAGCAAGAGGCATAGCCAGTGTGCTCTGCGGTGTGTGCTGGTTTGGGAAGATATGTGTAATTTTCTTTATCTGATACAAAATTAGTGCAACTTCAAATAACTACGTGCAGGATGCCTCAAGAGAAGACCATATTGCTTCTCATTGAAAAAGTCAAGTGTGAGTCATTTAAAAAAATTTCATCTCAATTCAATAATTCAGTTTAAGTAATTTTGCCCAGATTTAGACCTGGTACTGCCCTAGTTGTCTATTTTATTTCTGTAGTGGAGAGGAACCCTACAACAGAATAACCATATAGTCAAATAATCAAAATGACATTTAAAAATAAAAAAAAAACCTCGCTGCTTACAGTACTCTTTACATGAACATATACAGTTCTCTGTACGTATATTAAATGGTGTAGTTAGGGTACCAGCAAAGAAAGCATTCAAGCCTTGTGTTCTAGTGACAAATTTAGTCTGATACCTTAATATGTCAATTCCTCAGTTTGGGAGTAAAAAAACCTATCTTCAAAACAAAAATACTAGAAATGGCAATTTGCATTTATTATTTGTTTGCTTGTTGTAATCTTTAAGGGAATTTGGGGGTCCAAATGCAAAGTTAGAATAAGCAAACATTCGGGGTAGAAAAAATTAAAAGGGCAACTAAAAGAAACAATTGTGTCAGTGTTCTTGTGTTCTTTTTGAAAACTGCCTTAATCCAGAGCCAACACCTAGTTAATCTGATCAATTCGGCAGGAAAAATGAAAAGAAAACACTGGTTATTTTTTTTTTCGTACTCAGACAAACAAAATAATTGCTTATCTGAATTTTATGCTCCCATCATTATATTAACGTTATGTAGACATGGTTGAAAATTCTCTCTCTCTCTCTCTCTCTCTCCCTCCCCCCACCCCCACCACCTCTCTAAAATGCTCATTAAAATTTGGAGAGGACAAAGGGAGAGCCACAGAATAACTTTAAAAAATATTTTGGTAGTCCTCATTAAAAAGAGTTTAAGCACTTTGGATTTTATTTTTTCAACCAGAGGAGAGATGTTCAATCTGGAACTCAAAGTCCAATAAGCATAGCTAACTTACAACTGAGGAGCCGCTGACCCAGTAGACTTGCAGCTGAGCAATCCTGTTACCCCAGAAAATCCATCTGCAGTGTTTAAGCTACTATTTTTTTTAATAGTCTCTGTCTTACCAGATGAAGTTCCTTTTACGCCCTTTAGTATGGGGAAAAAAGAAGGAAAAAAAAAACAACTTCTGACAGAATGTGAACCTCTTAACAAATATAATCAGATAAACTTCAATATGATAGGCTTAGTTGATTAGTTCCATTCTGAAAATGAAAGAAATAAAAAAAAAATCACCAGAAAACTAGGGAAGGATAGAAACAGTGAGGAAAAGAGACAGATAATGCTGCATCACGACCTACTGTTATTTCATTCTTTTCTAGAGGCTTGACACTTATTTCTACTGCTTTTTTCTGCTTATTTCTACTGTCTTTTGAATTTCTGGTATCAACAGCAAACATGGATTAGTTGACATCATTTAAGACTTGTTTGTGGAAGACCTGATTCTGCCTGCTGCTCCTGGTCTAATGCTGTGGCCCGCGGCAATCCTGAACGGGCAACTTCTGAGACTGTGCCCACCAATCCCAGCACCCTGGTGAGGACTGCTCTCCGTAAGACCCCCTTCTGGATTGTGAATTCCATTGAAATTCCTAGCAAAGGTTTTCATTGCTGGGTAAAGCAATCGGAGCAATCGCTCTCCCTGGAAAACCTTTACAAATGCTCTTTGAACTAAAAAGGGATATTTTGGGGCTTGCTTAAGGAAGGCAGACGGACACCGAGCTTTGCCCCATCCCCCTCTATGCTTAGGTTCCAAAAATCAACAATGAATGAGAGTGTGGAAAGAAATTAGAATTGTAGAAGTGCCAAAGGTATCCTTGGAGCAGTGTGTATATTGTGTTGTCATGTAAAAGAGCCCTTAAAAGATAAAGGAACTAAGTCCAATTATATTACTGGTTCCACGTTCATCTGAATCACTGTCTAACTTCAGACTTCCAAAGATATCACAGTGCCTGCAATAATTAATTCACCTCTAGCTTCCAAAAACACGTTGGAAAATTAATTCCCAATGCTAAAATGAATTTGGCAGCAGAGCACATTACAATTTTGCGGGTCACCTGGCAATCGTTTTGAAATGTTATCTTGGATAAAATATACTCTTGTACCATCCCTGCAGATGAAGTATGTCTGATTTGTGGGCTTTATTTTCTCATTTCATTAAAGAAAACATAGCCATTATAGAAGAATACAAGTTATCATTCATAATCATTTATATAGCTATTAAAATACATTTTAACTACAAGAACAAAATACTGATTTCTAACTACAAATGATCAGGACAAAGATTTTGCTTTTATGAAAACCAATGAAAATTAAACCTTGCAAATAAATAAGATGGAGATAATTTTTCTTGTTGTTGCCTGTTTGTTTATTATCATGGGTGATACCTACATGATAATGTAATCTCAGCTAAAGGGCAGCCAGGACTACAGTGAATTAATACGCTTTAACCAGAACATAAATTCCTGGATTTGCATATCAGAACCTAAAAGTGACCTGTTTAGACACCATCAACATCTATTTCTATAATGTGTAGGTCTGTCAACGAATGAGAAAACTACTCAAGACATAAAAACAGTTGCAATGTTGAAGCACCAGGTATAATCAAGTAAAAGTATTTTTTCATCACGTTAAGGTGATTTGCTTTGTTTTGGTTTTATTTTTCACTAATTATTAAGGTTTCAGAATACACAAACTCAGAGAACTCAGATTCTCTTTGATGGGCTCTCACTTGCGCTACTAGAGAAGTCCCAAGAAGAGCCTATTTATATAAACATTGCAGTAGGAAAAAAAAAAAAAGTCAGACACAGCTGGATACTCTTTCCTTTGGCAGAGAAAAGCAATGGCCTTACCATCCTTCTGTTTACGGCAACACAAACTACTTTATTTGAAAAGTCACTCATTTCTGTGATTGCAGTGGACATGTTTTTATCAACAGAGCAGTTCAGGAGAAAAAAATTATTTTATTAGCTAATTTTCCTTTCATGAATTAGGGATTTTTCTCTGCACAGAGAGAAATTTCAAACCCCTCCAGAAATGGAAGCATGCCCATGGATTGACTGCTACAGATCAAGTTTCCAGTGTGCTAATAACCTGCTCCAGTGAAAACATATTTTTAATTTTGCTTTTAGGGTTATTTATTTTTTATTATTACACTAAGGGTTTATAATTTAATGTCAAACATAATTTTGCACGAATTTTGTGACCATACTATGATGCAGTAGATAAGCTCAGTATGCCTGGTTAGCGTGGTCTCAGATGATGTTTTGAGAAAATGGATCACCATTTGGCAGGTTGCCATTCCATAAACTGCTCAGTAGAACTTTAAAAGGAAAAAGTTGCAAAGAATTTGTGTGTTTTGCAAAAAATATTCTTAGTAATATTAGAAGCAGAAAAAATAATTACTCTCATATTGCTTTCTCCTAGATGTAACATAAATTATATAAAGATAATTAGGAAATTAAAAGGTTTCCTGTTAGAAGTTGCAAAGTCATATTTATTGAAAATTGTCAATGAGCCAAATGAAATAATATTTTTAAATGGGACTATTTGTTTAAAAATATAGTAGTCATCATAGTGTCTCCAAGCTTTATGATCAGTTTGGTAAACATTTAGGAGAGTCTACAACATGCCAAGCATTATGCTAGAAATGAGAGATAAAAATAAATAAAAACTATATTGGCATTGCTGTCAAGAAGTTCAGTGTCTGGGGAGGAGACAGGCAGAGAGACATAACCTGTCAATGTAATGTGGTAAATATTATAATGCAGTTATGCAGAGGGTTTTCTGGAGCATAGATAAGGAGAATTTGGCCAAGATTTGGGCAAGGGATGAAAGGTCAGAAAGTGTCTCCAAAAGAAGACTGGAAGACAAATGTATTAATTCAAGTTGGAAGGTAAAGATCCGAGAGCATTGGCGTGGCTAAATAAATGATTACTTATTTATAAATTTAAATAAGTATAAACATAACAAAATATAACATTTACATATCATTAAGCCATTTTTCACATGCTTTAGCTAATTTGATTCTTACACCAACCCTATGAGTTTAATTATGGAAAGTATTAGTATATTCACTCTTCGGGTAAGAAAAGTAAAGGTCAGAACAGTTCTGTGACCTTCCTAGGGTCATTCGGGTAACAAATGCATTGTTTTTTTGTTTTTTTATTGTTAGGCATCCATTGAGGGTACAAAGAACCAGGTTACATTGATTGCAACAAATACATTTTTAATAAAGCCAGAAGTAAACTACAGAACTCTTATGACTTTCAGCCCAATGGCATTCTGGTATTCTCCACTCTTGCCATTATTCTGCCCATTTATCATGTCATCACTAACCAAACAAGACCAACTGCAGCTCTGAGGGTAAAAATGCTTGATGAAAGAGTCATTTGAAATTTTGGCCTTTCCCATTAAAAACTTTATCAATATAATTAATAAGAATTCCATATATATTTTAAATGTCATCTGTTCATCAACCAAAAATACTAAATCAAATAATGCAGATCATGAAACAAAAACTTGAATTCACATCTGTATTACCATAGTAGCAAATAGAAATAGTTGGCTGTAAGTAACTGAAGTCTGTGGAGGTAAAGGCATTCCAGTTTGCAACTGGTCTAACATAATAGCTATGAAAGTTATAAAACCAATTATAGAACATTTACTACAATATTGATTGGATTGCAGGGTCATTGATCTGATTTTATCATCATGGTAAATAATGGTAAGTGAGATAAATGAATAGTGAAACTTTCATGAATCTTTTCATTGTAAATTTAAGTGTCTTTATAGACAATTGTCATGCAGTGAATAGTTCTACTCTTGAGTTTTCACTCTTGCTTCAAAGTATTTATTTCTGGAAATATAGGAAACATAAATCCTAGATTGGACAGAGCATTAACATAACCTGGCATGACATGATTAGTTGTTTTGGGTTTTTTGTTGTTGTTGCTGCTGTTCTTATTATTCATATTGAAGAGTTTATTTGAGCAAATACTGGTCTGAATAAACCTCTAATCCTACAAGAAAATGTTCAGTATGACAAAATATTTGCTTTGAAAATGTTAGAAAAAAAGAGTTTTCTCTATACCTAGAACCACATAACTACTATTAGTAACAATGACCTTTTCAAGTAGGTGTCTACTTAGATTATTTACGTAATCTATTACAACTCTTCTTAATATTTTCTAGTTACTCACATCCTTACTAGGCAAAAGCAAGACTTCTCTAAAGCCTACATATATTAGTCAGGTTATGTCAGGCTATGATACAATCACAAACAAATCACAGCACAAGCAAAATCCTCTATGGTTCTGGTAACTTCCAACTGAGGTCACAGGGATTCAGACTGAGTATATCTTGTAACTGTGTCAACAAGAACATTCAACTTTGAGGTTACTACATCAGGGAAAAAGAGAGCTAAACGGCTACAAATCAGCTCATAAATGCATTTTGCCTAAAAGAGATCCACATTAATTCCCTCTCAGCCCACTGGACAGAAATAGCCATGTGGCACTGCCTAACTTCTAGAGGGGTGGGAAACATGGGAGAGTATTTGGATTTTTTCTGAAAAGAAAATCTCTCTGCCAGATTGGATATGGTTCTTACATGTAATAATTACATTTCTACATACTCAAACCCAGTTTCAAATGTACCACGACATAGATTATTCAACTAGACCTAGAATCAGTATCAGGTGTTAAATAATGAATCAGATAATATTTTTCAAACTAATTAAGAATAAAATTATACGACTGTTTAAAACTAAGTAGAAAAGAAACTAACTTTCCTGATTATTTTGTTTTATTTCCTTCTCTAAATCCTTATAGAAATCCTATAATGTAAGAAAAGAAAACTAATAAAAACTCTAAAACTTTCCTGAAATTTTAATGCTTAGCACTGGGTCCAGGATTTGCATCTATAAGATCTTACTCAACAATGCCTTTTCTACTATACCATGCTGATTCACCAAGTATAAATTAACTGGGAAAATGATCAAGTTCCCTCCACCATAGACAGGTGCTGTGGCTCATGCCTGTAATCACAGCACTCTGGGAGGCTAAGATGGATGGATTGCTTGAGTTCAAGAGTTCAAGACCAGCCTGAGCAAAAGCAAGACCCTTTCTCTACAAAAAATAGAAAAATCTAACTCAGCGTTGTGGCAGATGCGTGTAGTCCCATCAACGTGGGAGGCTGAGGCAATAGGATTGCCCAACAGTTTTGAGGTTGCTGTGACCTATGATGATGTCACCACCCTCAAACGAGGGTGACAGAGTAAGACTTTGTCTTTAAAAAAAAAAAAAAAATCCCACCACCATTCAAGAAAATCAAAATACCCTGCAAGTAAAAGGTACCTCCTGTCCAAGGTTCATCAGTCTCCTGGCAATGGGTCAGAGAAAGGCTCAAAAGTTACAAATCAGCCTTTTAATTAAATAAAGTTAAATAATGTATGCCAGTTTACTGAAAATGTCCACTAGAAGTATTAATGAAGGTATCCAGTGAGATAGGAGGATTTTTAAATGCAGCAGGTACTAAGTCCTGAATCTGTAACACAGTGAATAGAGTACATTAAGAACAAGCTTTGGCATCAGGCTGGCCTGGTTTGGTTCCTGATCATACATACCATTTGCAAAGCATGTGATTTTTGTGCAATCTGTGTAATCTTTCTATGCTTCAATTTCCTTTTTCTATAAAACGGGCATAATGCCTACCTTGTTAGGTTATCATAAGGATTATGGATGGGACTGGATTGATGCAATCTCATGGTCCAACTTGAATAGATGAAGATTTGCTTCTTATGAATGAGAGCACAAAGTAGTTTCTTGAGAAAGAATCTATTCCTGGTAAAGATACTGTGAGCATTGTTGAAATGAATTTAGAACATCATGTGAATTTAGGTGACAACACAATGGCAGGTTTGAGAGGACTGACTCCAATTATGAAATGAGTTCTGCAGGGAAAGTGCTCTAAAACAGCATCATGTGCTGCTATAAAGAAAACCTTCTTGAGAGGAAGAGTCAATTGTTCATATTGCCACAACAATTTGTATTGCCACAGCCACCTCAACCTTCAGCAGCCACCACCCTGACTGGTCAGCAGCCATCAGCCAATTGTTATTGGCATTGCATATTTTAGTAATAAAGTACTTTTAAATTAAAGTTGTACACGTTTTAGACATAATGTTATTGCACACTTAATAGACTATAGTATAGGGTGGCGCCTGTGGCTCAGTTGGTAGGGCGCCGGCCCCATATACCAAGGGTGGCGGGTTCAAATCCGACCCCGGCCAAACTGCAACCAAAAAATAGCCAGGCGTCGTGGCGGGCGCCTGTAGTCCCAGCTACTCGGAAGGCTGAGGCAAAAGAATCGCCTAAGCCCAGGAGTTGGAGGTTGCTGTGAGCTGTGTGAGGCCACGGCACTCTACCTAGGGCCATAAAGTGAGACTCTGTCTCTACAAAAAAAAAATTGACTATAGTATAGTGTAAGTGATTTTCACATGCACCGAGAAACAAAACATTTCATGATTTGCTTTATTGTGATATTCTCTTTATTGGTCTAGAGCCAATCCCACATATCTCCAAAGTATGCTTGTATTGAGGGTTGGTAACAATGTATGATAATGCCTTTTTCTTAGAGAGGTAAAAGCTATAAGGACCCAAAATGATAGAACTTAGTATTATGAATAGTACTCAAGCCATACTTAGCATACTTGATACTGCTTATAACAGTTTCTTATATAATTTATGGTCTTTTAGAGACACATAATTATTGAATGCAGAGTGTCATATGAAACCAGTGTGATACTGAAAACACACTCTAAATAACACAGCTGATATGAAAATTCAAACCTGCTCTACAAAATACATAAACATCCAAAAGGTACTGACATAAATTCAATCAGACTAAAATAATTTATCTCACTTCCTACCATCTTAACTAAGAAATTTTCCCATTCTATTGTCATAGTTGCCAATAACCTTGTGAATCATTAAGATGAGCAAAATAATTCATGCCCCAAACATATGACAAATGAATATTAACTCAACTTAAATCATCTGTGTGGTTTTGATAGTTTGGTTCTATGTAACACCATTTAGCACATTACTCACAGGTCTATTCCCCCAGTGTAAATAGCCAGGTACCCCTGATTTATATATTTTACTTATTCAACCCATCCATTTTTCTTCATATCATACATAAAAATAGATGATACAACTGAAGCCAAAAGCAATTGCATAACCTCTAGAAAAATCCCAGAACTGTGTGTCCACTCTAAATTCAGAACAGAACTCTTGTTTTCAGGAATTGACTACTTAAGTACTTCTTTCCATCACTTTTCAACTCTAGGAATGAGAAATTTGTAGTAATTCATTTTAAGCACTATGTAGACAGTAATAGAAACCAAAGTTAACTATTTATGGTAGGGAGACAGAAGCTGGGCATTGATATCATGACGGTTTTCACAGTGAGCTGGCATTTGGAGCCATCTCCAGATATACCGATGGAACCCTGCTTGAATGGGACTCTCAAGGCATTTAGCATCCCGTAAGTACTAAGTAACTTAGAATGATTGAAAAATCACTTGAAAGCTGAAATGGAACAAGTAAGTCATGAATAAACCAAGTGGCAGAATCAAGACTGTGAAAGACTCATTACTAAGGATTAAACCTAATTTTGATATGAATTTATAGAGTCTAAAACTTGTTTCTAATAGCTGTAAATACCTAAAGTGCTCTAAACAATGCTACCTAATACATACCATATGTCTTCTGAAAATAGCTTTCAATATAAGACAATTTTATACTGGGCACATTCAAAAGGGTGTGTCACAATTTCCTCAAATAAGAATTGTGATGAGAAATATACCACAGGACCAGACGTCAGGAGTCAGAATTCCAGTTACAGCCCTGGCCATTTTTACCCCTCTGGACCTCAGTTATTATCATCTACTTCATAAGAAGCTTGCTCAAGATGATCCTGTGGTCCTAAGTGAAATATCCAACTTGCCATTTATAGTAAATCCCATTCTTAGACCAGTATGTCTTTCTACCATGTACAAAACGCTCTAAACGCTGACCATCAAAATGCAATACAAAATGCTGACTACACACAGCCTATTAAAAAATCTAAAGGAGGACTGTACCTTATGCAAAACAGAATTACACAATGTGAATGAATAGATCATTATCTAATACTGCATAATGATAGCCATCTTTGGCCTACTATGTCTAACCATTCATGCTAAATTCAATCAACTACTTTAAACAGAGGTATCCCAAATTGCCTTGACCTCACTAAATGGTAAACTTGTGTTCAAAAAAGCAATAAAACTTTTTATGAGCCATAGAGAGCCAGAGTAATTCAAGACAATTCTAATTGTAATAGTTATTATTTCTTGAACCTTTACTAAATGGCAGATGGTATGTTAAGAAATTTGTAGGCATTACCAAATGCAATCCTCCCAACAACCCAATGTATTAAATAATGTTATATTCTGCATAGGAAAAATAGCTATCCACTTTTTGCTAAAGTCTCTTTATTTGAACCTCTTTCTGTCTCATTCCAATGCCTATTCTTCTAAATACTGCCTCACATATAACCTATCTGTGGGCCCCCTATACTAGGTCCTCTAGGAGAAGAGCATAAAGTAGGAAGGAATATGTATAATTCTGGGCTTTGCATGGGTTGTTTTAATAGCCATCACCCTTAAGCAAGTATTCTATCTGTCATTTTGAAAGTAAGAGTTTTATTATTTAATAAAAGGGAACAAATTCACTGAAAGACACTAAAAGGAAGATGAATAAAAGTGATAATGTCTCTCTTCCAGAATTAGCATAACTATTCCAAACTTAGATCTGCATAAAATTCAAGCTTCAGATTATTGTCATAATCTTTAAAACTGCCTTGCATGAAGGTAGATTTAAACACAAGAATTCTGTTAGATGTTTCTCCCTTGTTACATCTTGCCCTGGGAAAGCACACATGTACCTTCAGCTCCAGAGTAAAAGCTTGTGGAGCAAAACTTTCACAGTATGTCCCTTTACACATTCCCATATATAAACCAAAAATCTAATTAATATTGGAGCCAGTCGGGTGCAGTGGCTCATGCCTGTAATCCTAACAGTGTGGGAGGCTGAGGCAAGTGGATTGCTTGAGATCAGGCTGAGCAAGAGGGAGATCTCATCTCTAAAAAAAAAAAAAAAAAAATAGCCAGGCATTGTGGTGAGTTTCTGTAGTCTCGGGTACTTGGCTGAGGCAAGAGGATCACTTGAGCCCCAGACTTTGAGGATTCTGTGAACTGTGTGCCACAGCACTCTTACCAAGGGCTGCAGAGTGACACTTTGTCTCAAAAAGAAGAAAAAAAAAAAAAAAGAATATTAGAGCCAATAAGAGAAATAATTTTTTTAGTCCAGTTTCCTCTTACAAATATGGACACTATTTCATTTGCTGTGTATTCAGAAATTCTTTTCCTTAAAAAAAAGTTTTGAATTCTAGAAATGTTTACAAACTAATTACGCCCAAGCTTTGGATGAGCTCAACTAGGATTTCATCATCACAGGAAACACAATTGTACCTCTTGTGGCTCATAACAGTAATGGTAGGCTTCTGCATCATTGCTTTGACAATCTGCCACTGATTCTTGTGGTCTTCATCTTGGTCTCAAAACACTTAAAAACAGCTGGCAATCTTGATGGAGAATTACAGTCTCACTGTTGGTCCTTGAGCTTCTTAACATTGTAAACTATTGTCATAATGATGTGGCCAGGCCCTTGGGCTTCAATCTGATACATCCACCACAGTCAAGGATTAGAGCCTCTTAGTGTAGTCCTGAATATTTCTTGGAGTTCTAATCACCTCTGAAAATAAATGCTTTATTTTGAAAAATAAGTAGCAACAGATACTTATAAACAATAAGGAGAAGAAAAATTAACACCAGCCACCAACCTGATAGTAGACACATGATTTTTTATATGAATATTCTCTCAAATTTATACCTTGAGAATTGCCTCACTTAGCAAAAATACATGACATTATTATAGTTACAGTATTATAAAATAAAATTACATTAAAGAACTTAATATGAGTAAATAGAGTGAGGCAAATATTTTTTTAAAAAACTAAAAAAGGAAATAATTTAAGAAGACTATGAAAAAATGGGGGGAATACCCAATTTAGACAAGTAACACTGAAATCAAGAAGAAATGAAGAAAACTATTCTGTATAGTATAAGATTGTGGAAGATTATCACACTCTGTTGAATTGAATTATAGCATTATAATACTTATATAAAATCTGAGCATACCGCAGTTGTATGATTCGGTAAAAAAGACCAATATGTGATTTTAAAACATGGGATATAACTTGTGGGCTATTGGTCATTTGGGGCTGGGTAGGGGACCTTACCCTGTCAGAGATGGAAATAGCATAGCATACATCTTCAAAAGATGAAATAAAATGTTAGTACTGTTTTTGGAATTTGTTAGATTATTGTTGTTTTCAAAAATCAGTAGTGATCACTTGGTCTCATTTTTCCATATGTCCAGAAGCAAATCTATGTAGTATTAGTTGATTTTGCTAAAACACTGATGGTGGTAAAGAAAGACAGTGACAGTAACAAGCAAACATCATAATCTTCATAAAATATTGGGTTAACAAAGATACAGTCACATTTGTTACAAAATAGCAGACTTTTCTCTTGACATCTGATTTATGAATACTTTTCTTCTCAATTCTATAAGTGAATTTCCCACCACAGAGTCCCAGTAGTACTAATGCCATTTGAACAACTAAACTAGGCTCATAAAATCAAGAGTGTACTCCCTTTAATAAAATCACTATAATTTCTAGCAAATTGACAAATCTGTGATTATTGGTACTGCAAACCACAGGACTATTATTATATGATTAAAAAAATGAACTGTTAAAGTATTTTTGCATTGTTACTAGAATTGAAATGATAAGAAAACCTATACCCAAGAGAAGCAGAAAGTGTGTATTTAATATTTCATGTGTCAAAAATTAGTAAACACAGATCATTCTTTTTAGATGTCTTGTTTTTCAATTAATACTAGAATATCATTGTGTTTCATACCTATTGTTCCATTTTAGGTACCTATCGACACTTATTGCTCTAGCAAAACATATTATTGAATCTCTTTGTAGAGATGCTGATAAGAAATAGTAATGTATCAGAGAGAAAGGAGGAGAGAGATTGAGGATCCGGGGCAGAGGGCTTCATCACCATAGACTATGTCCTGAATCCCACAAGAAAAACAGTAAATATGTATGTGAGTGGGAAAAGGACAACACAACTCAGGAAAGTGAGCAGATTCTATGGACGCTACGCACACAAGATTTCCGTTTATTTTCTACAGCCCTTCATCAATTAAATGGCAAACGTCACAACCAAAGCGATTCTAGTGCAAGAATACAGCATCTGCCTTTCCTCTTCCAAGTCTCTGATGAAGAAAATGAGCACCGTTTCTGGACGTAGCTTTCCCGGCATCCACTCACAGTATTTCAAGAGATTAACCTTTAAATTAGAACAGCAATAATTAAACAAAATGGATTTTTCTCTATCATTTTTGCATCGATTTGTTAGCTTTCTATTTAAAAATTAGCCAACATTTGTAACTCATATAATCAACCTTGGACTCTTGTATCTTCTCTAATGTTTTTAGTTTTTACCCCCTGGGAACAAATACGTGAAAAAGACTTTCTTTATCTTGGTCTTGACATCCCAGATTTATGCTCTTCTGCAAACGTGGAGCCAACAATAGCCAAAGATGGCTAGGGTACCCTACCTACTAAACAATATTGATCACACAAAATATTAATGTTCTCCAGTTCTTTTCCATAGAGTATACATTACAAATGGGCATCTGTTAAAAATATCCATGGATAGAATAAGATTGTTCCTTTTTTTTTTCCTCAAGACTACTACACTCACCCCACCCCATATGTCATTCCTCCCATCCTCCTCTTACTTAATCTTGCTTTAGCATCATCAATGACGTCTTCACTACCGTATCTTCCAGTCAGTCTACAAACATCTCGAAGTGTACATTACCTTAAAAAGAGAAAAAGCGGGCTGAGCATGGTGACTCACACCTGCAATCCCAGCACTTGGGAGGCCAAGGCAGGTGGATGGCCTGAGCCCACCGGTTCAAGACTAGTCTGAATCAGAGCAAGACCTTGTCTCTAAAAATAGCTGGGCATTATGGCGGGCACCTAGTGTCCCAGCTACTTGGGAGGCTGAGACAAGAGAATCGCTTGAGTCCAAGAGTTTGAGGTTGCTGTGAGCTGTGACTCTAAGGCACTCTACCAAGGATGACAAAGTGAGACTCTATCTCAAAAAAATAAATAAATAAAGAGAGATAGAGAGAGAGAAAGGCTTTATTTTGCTTTTTCTAATTAAACTCTCATCCTATTTCTTGAAAGGATAAAATGTATTTCAAATCACACACCATATTATATTGAAATGATCTAATCCCAGACTGCAGCAAGCACTAGGCCCCATTGATCTCCAGATTTCCAGCATCTAGGACATGTCCTCATTACACATCAGGTGCCTGATAAATAATTGGTGAACTAAATTGAAATCATTACCCATTTCTCTCTTATTATTTTAAATAATATGGCTTATTCTTTCACAACTGTACTGGAGATCAGCCAATCAGACAGCCCTTTCTCGTCTCTTAGATGCCTCAACCTGTTGGTAGCATTTAATACAAGAAAAGCCTGGGCTTTGGGCTCAAACAGACCTGACTTTGAATTACAACTCAGGTGTTTGCTACCTGGCCCCCTTGTAGACACGACCCACCTTTCTGAACATCAATTTCTTCCTTTATAAAATCAGGGTAAGTATACATCTCTAAAACAATGCCTGGGCAGAGGAAATAACATTGTGTACATCTGTATCTAGATGTATAGTTGACACTTGGTGCACGTCAGTGCTTCTCCACCCCCCCAGCCCTGCCTTTTCCCCTTCATTTTCCATAACACTGTGGTCTGTGACATTTCTCCTTCCTCAATGCTGTTCTCTTTGTAACTTTTTAGACTCCTCTTCCATTACCCCATTCTCTCACTAACATAGATTCTATTATTCTTCATTCTTCTTCTATTCTTTATATTCTCTCTTTTAATAATCCTCCATCCAGGCCGGGCACAGTGGCTCATGCCAGTAACCCTAGCATTCTGGGAAGCCAAGGGAGGTGGATTGCTTTAGCTCACAGGGTTGAGACCAGCTGGAGCAAGAGCAAGACCCCATCTCTTAAAGTAGCCGGGCAGTATGGCAGGCAGCTGAGGCAAGAGGATAGCTTGACCCAAGAGTTTGAGGTTGCTGTGATGATGATGCCATGGCACTCGACCGAGGATGACAAAGTGAAAGTCTGTCAAAAAACAAAAATTAATAATCCTCCATCCAATCTTTGAATTTAACTGTTGCTTTTACCCCTTAGTTGACTTAGTTGTCTCTAGCCTCCCCGTCTCATCATCCCCCCCCCCCGAAAAAAAGCTAGTTATCTGCTGAATGCTCCTAAGCTCAAACACCATGTTTCCCACTGTCTTCACTCCACCCATATGCTTGTCTCTTATCTTCTGCATTTTGTTAATGACGCCACCACTGACAGAATCATACAAGCCAGGAATTGGCATAACTTCTTGGACCCCACCTCCTACAGCACAACTCTAACATCCTAACTTCTCTGATCAAACATTTCTAGTAACTCCAGTAGCCTACGATGAAGTCTGCACAGTTCAGTTTGGCCTCGGAAACTCTCCATAGCCTGGTCTTTATTTGCCACATTTTCTGTGACCCTCAGGGATTTGCCTTAGGCTTCAACCAAATTCTCAGCACTTGATTAGTGACCCCAGATTCTGCTGCCCTCTGCCCTCCTCTCATTACCGCAGGACTTCCTAGCCACCTAGCTCCCAGTTTCTACCTCTTCAAATACTACACAACCCACAAAACCCAAAAGCAATGCCCTCTCTCCACGAAGCCTTCCATGGCTAGGAGCTGCTTTTCCCCCTCCTCTAAGTGCTCAGGACAATGTAGCAGGTTCTCTCTTACATTACTTACCATCTATCAAATAATAGTTCTATATATTTATTTTATAGCCCGTTAGCCTGCATATTCCCCACCAATACCACCAATGCATTCCTACTCCCTCCCCATTTCCACTTTCTGGAGAAAAACTAAAAGTCACATTAAAAATCCAGACAAACAAGTATATTAAATAAACAATAATAAATACATACACAATATTAATTCAAGAAACTTTTCAGGAACTACCTGAAAGAAAAATTGTTTGTTTGTACATCCTCAAGGCTTCGAGAGGTGTAATCCCAGGAACTGAGCCGGGTGCTGAGTGGTAAAGGTTGCTGAGAATAAGATCACCAGATAAGTGGAGCGTTACTGAATAACCACAGGCTTCTTACCAAAGATTTATAATTAGCAACAGAATCAGCTGGCATCACTACATTATATTTCATTTCTTTAATCTCCTTTTCTTCTCTTTTGTTTTCCTCCTTCCTGGTTGTGACTGATAGAGCCAGATGATCAATAATCTTTCTTTCACCAACTCTGATCATCATCTTTGCCGCTGCCTAAATACTATTATTCACTGTAACCCATTAATCCTTTGGTCGGAATTCTTAAACCACAATTCTTTATTAAATGACCATGTTGGCATCCACATGCTGATAGCAGCTTGTCTGGTGTTTTGAAAAAATAAATCTGAATGAAGCCTCTCTTTTCCCTAAATTATCTAAAGTGAAGATAGAAAAAGAAAGATACAGAGGGAGAAAGATTTTAGCTCATTGACACAATCAAAGATATGGGAAGAAAACGGAATCGTATTACATAAATTAGACAGAGTTTCACCTTGTGATTAGAATTAGATGTCAATGTGTCATTTAATGACAAACTGCTGAGAAATAGAGAAATACTGTGGCATTTTATTGAATCTTATTCTCGTTGTTATTCCAAAGAGAAATAGAACACACACTGTACTGGTTAGCAGACCAAACCTTTGTGCAATTGCTGTAACCTTTGGTGGAGCCCAGTGATTTTTGTTCCTTTTCAGAGACATTAAAGTGACAATGTGGCAAGCCATTTTTTCCACCACACACACTAAAACTAGTGTGCGTGCAGCAGAACCCTTGCCAAAGCACGCTGCATTCATACAAAGATTCATACAGATCTTAATCATAAAATAATCCATTCTGTGCTCTGTTTTTATGACATTTATATGAATCTGGCCACAGCCTCATCACACAGTTCACAGAGGAAAATTGTTCTATTTATGTGGTCGAGACAGGGTGGACTTGATTTTCAAGCAAAGGGAGAAAGGAAGAAATACCCAATTTTTTGTAGTCAGAAATCTGGAACTCAAAAGAGCTATTTTACACCATTTTGCAACTACATTTGCAAAATGTAGTTTGTCTTTCTCTGTCCCCTGTCAGTAGTAAAGTCATCTATAGATACTTCTGAAACGGAAGGACGGACAGAGTGAAGACACCTGGAAATGGTTTTCTTCTTCTTTTCTATTCAATTGCAAAAGGCAAAGAAATAGATGTGTGGGCAAAAGTAAAAAGGAAACTTTCCAGGGTGCATCTGCTTTAATTTACTCTTACCCCTGCATTTTAAGAACTAATAATTTTCCAATTAATTTCCCCCAACTTTTACTCTGTTTGCTCCTTTGGGTATCTCACATTCACGCACACAAAAAATAACCTCAGAAAATGTATGAAGACTCAACTGCCCTTTGTTTCAGGCTTGTGATAAAGGCAAAAGTAAACCCCTGTGCTGGCTTCACACTAAGCAACAATTATCTGGACTCCATTAAAGATATACACAAATGTAAAGACAACTCTTTTATTTCCCATAATATCTCTTAGAAAGTTAATTTTTCCTGGTGAACTATGGGAATAAGTAATTTGGGTAAAAAATATCTCACCAGTATGCTGACAATAATATTCTCCCTGTTCACACCACCCTTCCTCATTTACAGTATTTCCAGCTTCACTCACACGGTTCCCTCTGCAATTTTAGCTCTGTGTTGTCTCTTACAGCTCACCCAGATACTGCGCTCCTTTCCTTGAAGTGAAAGACTATGAAACTCTAATAATATAAATCCTGCATTCATGACAAAGACAAGAGTTTAAGTTTTCTGGTTTCTTTAAAGATACTATTACTTATTTGGGGAGGCTGGAACACTTACAGTCAGATCCAGCATCATGTATCACAATCAGGCATGTTGTACCCCCAGCAGCCACATCAAATATAGACATCTTTGTACATGTTTTATCAGAAAATAAACCATTTTCCTTTTTCCCTTCAAATAATAAAGAGCAATCCTCCCTTCTTTTAGAACAAAGAGAGAAAAAAGAGGAAGTGCCAATAAGTGTAAGACCGTTGTAAGAAACTGAATTAATGTGAATAATTATGTAAGGATTGCTCCTAATTAAATAAGGGTAATGTTCAGGGTGTGCTTTTTTCTCTTCTTCAGAAACCACTGGCGTTTAGGTAACCTGCTATGCACTGTTTTCATTCTCTAACCACACCCCTCCCCTAAATAAATGGCAGCATAAACAGACACAGAAACGCCACATGAATCACTGTGTGTGAGATACTGTTACTTTGAGGTTGCTGTAACTCACATATAGTCCCTTCCTTCTATTTCAAATCTTTAAAATATTTTCTTTTCAAATACTTATAAAAGCACGTATGGTTGAAATAAAAATAAAGCACATACAGATGATATTTTTGAGCACAGTATTCTCATACCAGAAGGAAAAGTAGTCAGGCATGTTCTGTTTCTCTGGGTCCAATATATGTTCAGGGAAAAATGAGAGCTTAAAAGTAGCGGGGACCAGAGAGAGATCGTAGAACTACCTTAAGGTGTTGCAACTGTCATTTAGGAAAAAAGCGACATATTTCACACAGCTCTTCTTCCTCACAGTAAAGCCAAAGATAGACTGTGTGTTCCATTGTTAAAAATGTAAAGCATGTGTGTTTCACATGGAATCACTACGTGAGAATGAGGAGTTGTAGACAAAGCTTAACCATCTAAAAATATGTTACAATTAAAAAACCTTTTATTAAAAGAAGGTATTGAATAGTTTGGTTTGAAAATCTGTTTATCAATGTTAATGTAATCTTATATTAAAATTACACAAAATAATCTTCAAGACAAAGACTGCCAGAAATCCTGCAAATCCAACACCTGAAAGTCTATTTTCTGAAGATGAAGGGCTGCCTAGTAAGCATCCACAGCCCCTCCTACCCCAAGTCTTTTTCAAACTTCTAGGATGCCAGCTTTCTAATGAGAGTTAAGACAAATAATAACAGAACAGCTGGAAACTTCATCATGTAAGGAGGTTGAGCACATACCTGGCTCCTCTTCTTGTCTATCTGTGTCTTGCAAAACAAAGATCAAATCCTGTGGTACTCCTTGAGGATAACCAGAAAGCTTATTAGTATTTTTCTGTAATCTGGTAGGTCTCCATCCCCCTGAACTACACTTGCCTTGACAACATTAGGATTTGAGGAAGTTACACCCTTTCCATATGATGGATTATATGTCAGATGTGGCTGGACCACCACATAAAACTAGTCATAATGAAGACAAAAGAGTGCAAAGTAGGTGGCAGGTTAAAAGAAGAGCCCCAAGGCTGCATTTACAAGTGAAGTCCATGCCCTGAACACATCTTCAAAATGTGACAGAATTTCCTGGAACAAGAGAGCAATTGCACAATGGAGCCACATGGTAATGTACATTTGAGTTATGTGATCACAACTACACATAACTTGGCCAAAAGGATAAATAAACAGGAAAAGGTCTATTTATATAGCACAACCCTCTGCCAGCTATTTCTACAGAATGAGCATGAAATAGGGCACATGGAGCCACTGTCCCTTCAGCCGGCCCCAGTTCTTATGTGCCTCTCTCATACCAAACTGCTTCCAGCACTGAGGGTGGCTCTAAAGTTTTGAGATAATTGTTCTTTTCTACATCATGACCTTAAATACAAGCCTAATGACTTTACATTAAAGCAAACAATAGCAACCTATTCCAGTATTGGAAGAAAGCCTTGCTCTTTTGAACTTACTAAGGAAATAGAATCCATAGTCTCCAAAGTGGCAGCTTCCCATGGAGGGATTTTTAAGGTAATTTTGTCCAATATAATTTTCTTCCTATATCCTGACTTTAGAAACTAATTCCCAGCTATACATAATACAAGTCTCTATACATCTTTTTTATATATATAAACATTTAACATTGTCAAGAAAACTGATCCCTGGTACCCATTAAACAAACCAATTGGCAGAACAAAAAGAATTTAATGAGTATCTACAGTATGCCAAGTTAGATGCTACGGGCAATAAAAGAAAACATACTACATGATATCAAACCTCAAGTAATTAGAAGATCATACACGAATAAAATTTCAGAAAACCAGACAAAGATTTTTAGTACAGAATAATTGGGAAACTTCTTATTCCATGACTTAAGTACCAGAGAGATTGAAGGGGAAAATGTGATGAGTGTGATATGACATGATCTTTATGTAGTTGGTGCTTGAGATGAGTATTTAGATAAGAGGTACAGATTAGATAGAATGTTCTTAAAGTTCAAGGTTAAGGTTACTGCTGCTGCATGGTTAAATGACCAATAAGATCTAAGTAGACAGTTTAGAAAATTTTTCTAGCACCCAAATAATGCTGTAAAAAAGCAAGGTGACATATTCAAATAGAACATATTGATTGCTCATTATATTTTTGAAATCGAACAGGACATTTTTGAAATGTCATTAAACTGTACTCTGGCTTTCAGAGAAACCATTGGTTTGACACACGCCATATATCAACAATAGCCCTTGAATTTTTTACCAGTGAATTGGGGACTAGTCCAATCAATAGAAAGAGAAGGGATTTGAGGTCATAGTGCAAATACTGCAATTCAGCGTGGAAGTCTTAAAGTAGATCATGCATTTGCATATGTTATGAAAACCTCCCAAAACAGAATAGCCAAAGCAAATCACTAATTTATTTTACATGGAAAGGAGGCTCAAAAATGAATGAAACACACTCAAAAACAACATTATAAGGCTGTTTTCCATTTTAGAATACTTCTTAACCAACAACAATCATGACTAAGCCAATGATCTACATAATAAGTATTGTCTTGGCACAAAGGACAACATTTGTCCCCATTTTTTAATAAACACATATTTGTCATTCATAGACAAAGCAAGGCACTCCGCACCCTTACAGTTGCAGGTTAGCACAAGCTTTATTAACTGCAGACATAATGGAACCTGGAAGACAGCAGAGTTCACGACTGCATAGTTCTCTCCCCAGAAAAACAGGAGAAGAAACTCAGAAAACATCAACAGAAGAAGCCACGGTTGTTGTTCTGGTTGCTTTCAGAGAAAGCAGAAGAAACTTGGATGACTTTCAGAGAAACGGTTGGTTTGACATACGGCAATATCAACAATAGCCCTCAAATTTTTGAATATTCCCATGTATCTGCGAAGCAGTTGGCCATCAACATTGCAGCATGGAGAAATGGAAGTATCTTGTTTCGATCAAAGCTACCACATTACCCAAAAGGCAAAGAGAGAAACCTGCAAACAAAAAAAACCTATAAATAGCACCAAATCACAGAACGTGTAAAGCACGCAGTCATGTGGGGATCAATTGCAGGAGCCTCCATCTCTCCTTCTAGCATTAATGCCCGTAAAGACAGCAACACCGTCATCAGTGTCATCTTCCAAACAAAGGACCACAGTATAGAGAGAACAATATTAATTATTGTCAAAATCACTTGTGCACTCAGCAATTTCAATAGAAACAATCAGTTTAAGTGGCAGTGGCAACTTCTCAACATAAAACACAGTCACTGCAATCCAAACTGGACTTAAAGAGAGGTGAGCAACAGCTTTAGTTGTTTAATCTGGTTATATTTCAGCCAAAGTAGTTCACATTTTTAGAAGGAACGAATCAAAGGCGTAATTGTTTTTGTCATCTGCACAGCAATTTTACTCCTGAATGCATTGTTTTAGGCAGGAATTAATAAAAATTGCATGCGCTTCAGGTGCTGGGGAGATCACCCTTTTCCACATAGCCCAGCCTGAAGCTGTGAATGCTCCTTTTCTTATTATCAGTTAATAATTCTCTCTTATTGAGGCAAATTAGGAACTTGACTGTGTCAGAGAGTCCAGAACACTGCTAGAGGCAAAAGGGGGCTAAATGGCAGAAATTCCTCTCTGAGCAAGATGCATGAAGCACGACATTGTGTCCACCACAAAAGCCGCTCTGTATTTTTGATCCTTTCTAATTTAATTAGCCCAAGAGGTAGCGCATTAATTTGCCAAGAATTCTTCTGATGCGAAAGCTGCCCTTATTGCAGTGAAGGGAAAAAATAACCTGCGTGCTACAGTGGCATGCCAGTAATGAAAGGGGGTTATTTTTGTGTTACAAATGGCATTGCAGGGTTACAAGAGACCTTTAAACCTTTTTATCTCTGGTTAGGTCATATGTAACACAGTGCAACACAAAGCTCTAATTAACCAATTCTGGTCCAGAAATCTTTCAGAACACTTAAGAGAGTTACCCAGTTAGAACCCAGGTCAAACACATTGCTTTGTTTTCCATTTAAAAACTGCAAACATCTTCTGGTGTATATATTAAAAATAGAACCAAAAAATCATCAATTGACAGTTCAGTTGCTCCACAGACTCAGCACACTAGGTATTTATTCTGGTCTTTGTTTCCCGTCTGTTTAATGATATTCTTTACGTGGGCAAGCTGGAGCCTTGGATCCCTTAGAAGGTATGTTAGTTCTTTATGCTGTATTTCTTTGGCAAATTGTCTCCATGTTGCTCTTTATCAAATACTTAGAGTCAGTTTTGAAGAACTTTGATCAGATCTACCACGACCATGCTTCTTCGTGGCCATGTGCTTCTGAGATGCACTTGTGCACTCAAATGGGTCATTTACTCATTAAAGAACGAGAAACATGCGTCCTACCATGATAAGCCCTCCCCTATACTTTGAACTGTTAATTAAACCTATGTATTTGTGTCTCCTGCTTGCTGAATTATTTCTTTTCTAGAAATTACAGGATCCCATTTAGGGACTTTCAACACCCTTGTCGTCTTTCCTCATCACTTTCCAACCCTGCTGCCTGAACGTGGCTTATAAAAACAGTTCTAGAAACTCAAGTAAACCTCATGATTATTACATTTTTACACTCAATTCTCCCATCCCTCTAATGAAAACCAGTTTAAGACAATGGCTTTAAAGTAAGACACGGGTATTTCGTTCCTTCCCTGATTTTAGCTAGAAATCAATGAATTAAGGAGTGCCCGCACTGGGAGTATTTTTGGCTATGCATTATGGATACCCAGAGGCATCACAAGTAGCCTGTGTACAGCACAGTGTAAGACTTGGTAGCCAAACTGAGAAGAGGAAATTAGCATTGTTGAGAGGTCCAGGCAGGAGAGCGTGGCCAAGGGTGAGAGGGCAGAGAGCAGAGTAGGGAGAAGAGCATCTGGAGAAAGAGAGGGTCTTTTAAAAAAGCAACTCTGTGGACAAGAGAGAGGTAAAAAAAAAAATTGAGAGAAGAAAACAGTAATTGGGTGTTAATTGCAAGGGAAAGACAGGGGTTGGAGGGAAAATTGGATTAGATGAATCTCTGAGTCCAGCAATATTTTCTCATGACTAACAGTGCAAATGATTCCAGTTTCTTAAAAGAAAGGTTGTATTAACAAAATGTCTTTATGTTTTTAAAGATAATAGGCATCCAGATATTTTTGTCCCAACATAGAAATGCTTTTCAGATTTATACTGTACAATTTTTTTAAAAACTTTAATTTTGTTTTGAACAATAAATTGTTAACTTTTATATATTTCTTGCAGATTCTGTTTAAAAATCTGTAGCTATTCAAATAGACAAGTGAGTGTTTTCTTACTCGGATGTTTAAAAGTTTATAGGTAATATTGTTAATGTCGCCACATACAAATAAGATAAAACAGCTGAGAATGTGCTTTTGTAGATATATGTTAAACTGTTCTAAATTTTTCCAGGTTGTCCAAAATATCTGAAAGGGTAAAAAGATTTTTTTTAATACACAGTAAATACTTCTGAAATAGTGAATTATAATGAAAAACATACGACACGTTTTTTCATCTTTTGGCTTCTGTAACATCAAACAGCACATTTTCTTCAAATGGTTTCATCAGTGGACTGGTAACCTCTTAAATTGATTGACTCAAACATGTCACTTATTGGATGATTTGAGGTTTATAAAATAGTCCCAACTTTTTTTCATGTGTCGACGTGTTACATATCTCTCACAATAGATTAAAAGATAGCATCTACTTCCATGCTGTCTCTATAGATAATTTTAAGTTTTAAAGTAAAATGAAAATACCAAGTATGAATGAAATATGCATTTCCATTAAAGAGATGCCTTGGAATTGGGGATTAATTATTTTTATTAGTTTTTTTAAAGATTAATAAAGTCAATGTAAATACTACCTGCAAAAAGAAAAATCTAACCAATTTACTTTCTCCAGGATGACATGCAGGCATGCAAACTTATACACAGTAACAGATGAAAAGTGAATGACAGATACAAATTTGAAAGAAAAAAAAAGCAAAGAAATTATTATTTTGAGCCAATTTTTAACAAAAGTTAAGAAATTACTTTCAGTGATGTGATAAAAGGTATGTTTCCCCCCACCCCGAATTCCAGATACCTTTGTAACCTCAGAGAACACAGCAGAGCTAAAACAACTTACCTATGTCTGCTTTCAAGTTAAACCAAGTGCCCTCAGATCTCAATTTATCCTTCCTAAAATATCATGAAGCCCACACCAGGGTTCTTAGGTCTTGAGAATGTATATATTTCTGAAAATGCATATGTCCCTGGAAATCTGTTGATATTTAAATTATAGCACTCTGAGTTGGGGAAACTTAAAGAGGAACTAACAGAGTAAAATCCTCCCTAGGGAAAAAAAAAAGAGAGAGGAAAAAGTAAAAGACCAAAAGCAAGAAACAGATGTCTCCTCAAACATACCAGGGATGAAAAAAGGTATTTAGTCATCTATACCTTGGACATTTGGTATTGAGATGAATGCCCTGGGTGGATGTATCAGGGAGGGTCACAGTCCAAGCAGATGACACACTCAGTCTTAAGATTGGACTCTTTATAAAGATGTGAGCAGAGAAACTACCCACAGATGGAGTGAGCCAGGCAAGCAATAGCAGAAAGCTGGTCTGCTTGTGGCCGGAAGAGTCAAAGAGACAAATGACCAGCAGAGCCCAAGGTGTACATACAAAGAACCACTTCCTCAATAGGGATAGTGGCCCTTTGATGGAGACCAATCCAAAGACAGAGGACAGCCTTGGATTCAGCCTCCCTGGCAGTGTAGATTGGAAGGAGTCATAAGACATCCAGAACAGGTGGCTTTTAATATTTAATCATGGAGAGATGTTTCTTATCATTTCATAATATGTTAATGATTTTATCAGAAAAAATCAATGCCTTTTCAGAAAGAACATTTGACAGTACTTTGGGATTAAAAAAAAGCATATGGGTGAGTGCACACACATATACTGAATTATTTTCAAAATGGAAATAGAAGTCATAAAACCTAAAAATATTAAGGTATAGAAATTATAACAATAAAATGTAAGAATGTATAAAATTATGAGCTGGGCACTGTGATGTGCACCTATACTCCCAGCTACTAGGGAGGCTGAGGGGGGAGGATCCTATAAGCCCAGGAGTTCAGGTGCAGACTGGGCAATATGATGAGACCCTACTTCTAAAAAAAATTAAAATTAATGAAAGTAAAAATCATAAATACATAAAATTATTAATAACTTTAAAATTCTGCAATCAGCCTCACTTTTTCTACTTTTGAGAAATACAGTCTATCCAATTAGGGATAATATGAGGAACAGTAAAAGGAGAGGGGAAAAAGAAAAATTTGAGCAAAAAATAGTACCAAGGAATTGAAACACAGCTCTTTTCACTTTCCTGTTCTTTCCTACAATGTAGTCCTGGAAGATTTGTCACTTTCTAAAAGCTAGAATCCATGAATCCGCTGAATCTATATGGTCTCTGGGATATTGTAGAGGCAAAGCCTTTTCTTCAGGCAAACTAATGCTTTCTCAACAAACTTGAGAAGAAGACACCTAGAAATATAAGAGTACCATTCTCTGGTCAGTGGTAGAGGAGAGTCGCTGAAAACCTATTTCCACAATCAGTGAAGATATTTCAGATCTAGGTTTCTATTTTCATCCACTTCCCAGCTTTTATTGATTCCACGTCCATGCGTGAGGCTCCCTTGGAGACAGAAGGGATCCTAGGTCATGGAGCATCTGGAGACAGTCCGTACAGACGCAACCTCCAGGGCCTGTTTCTGCCGAGTAATTTGCATTCTCACTTTCCTGACCCTATGAAGAGTTCCTTCTGTCTGTTCACACGATAATTACTAACACAACTTAAAACATCTAAACTGTTTATTCTCTGACCTGTCATGTTGAATACCAGCTTAAGTATATCGTTCTTCCTTCTTTCCTCTTTTGAACATTCATTTACTGAGCACCAACACATTAGGTATTATGTGAGGATCAGGAAACAAACAAATATATCCAGATCCCTGATCCTGAGCAGCATGTGATGCAAAGAAAAGGAATGTCATATGATCACATTGTCCTTTCCCATTGTATTCCTCGGAGCACAACACAATATAAAGGTAACATTTGCATAGATGCATATGTGTGTGCGTGTGTGTGTGTCTGTGTGTGTGTACACAAATGCACACACCCATTTATACAGTATATATACATATACAGTCTGATTCTGAAATACCTCCAGACTCTCAGGGAAAGATCCTCCCCCACTTACCACACTGTCTCCTCGCATCTTTCCTACGTCTCCTGATCTTTTATTTCAACAGGTTTTTAAGAATTGAACATATGCAAGGATGCTAAAGCCCACTCAGCATGACAAAGACATAAGCTTGTTCCTAGAGGAGGGTTAACAGTAGTAGGAGTTGGTAATCAGCTCTAGAAGAGATGGAAGGAAGTAAATAGAGGGTTGATACATGGAAATGAAATTATAAAGACGGGAAGGAACTAAGTACCAAGATTCTCTTCAAACTTATCTCCTTCCCAGTTTTTCTCTCACTAAAACCCAACCCTTTAGAAACAAACAGACATTGAATTTAATTTTTGGAAATAAATTGTATAAGGATAATACATAAGAAAACCCTTTCTTTGTATAGTCACCTTTTTCAAAAACACCTGCTTTAGACAGAACACATATTTCTCCAGAGCTATTAGAATCACCTGGGAACTTTAAAAACTATCAGGTCCAAGCTAAAATCAGACCTATTAGACTAAAATCTCTGGGAGTGAGCCCAGGCATCAGTATGGTTTCAAACTTTCCATCTGATAGTAATGCTCGCCCATGGTCCCATCACTAAACATAACATGATTATTAGTTGTATGCCTATCATCCCTTCATAAAAGGAAACCACGCTAAGCAATTGCTTGTTTTTGAGAATACCATTATCAAGAAATTATTATAATAATATATACTTCTGGCTCAGTGCCCGTAGTACAGTGTTACAGCTCCAGCCACATGCACCAAGGGTGGTGGGTTCAAACCCAGCCCCGGCCAGCTAAACAACTAGGACAACTGCAATGCATTAAAAAAAAAAAAAAATAGCCAGGTATTGTGGCAAGTGCCTATAATCCCAGCTACTTGGGAGGCCAAGGCAAGAGAATCACTTAAGCCTAGGGTTTGAGGTTGCTGTGAGCTGTGAAGCCATGGCACTCTACTCAGTGTGACAGCTTGAGACTCTGTCTCAAAAAAAATAATAATAATATATGCTTGTATCATTAAAGTCCTTTAAAAATAAAGGTAGATAGGCAGTCTGACAATCAGGTCCACCATCTCATCCTAAAAAAAGGTGCTACATACCTCTTGCTGTATCACTGTAGTCACCTTGATGTATTCTCCCTGTCCATCTGGTGACTGAAGTGATATTCAGCAATGTGATATATAGCACTTTTTCTAGGATGTTTGCAAACTTCATTATTCAGCCTTGTATTTAGATTTTTGATAATGTCTAATTTTCTAATAAAATAATTTTGAAAGATTTTTTAACGCTTAATAATAAAATGAGCTTCCTAGAAAAAATAGCAAGGTTTTCATAAGCAGATGAAGTTGGGTCAGAATAATGAGGCAAATTTTTTATTCAAGCCACTCCCTACCACCCATATCCTCTTTTTTTTTCTCTTCTATCCGTATCTGAAGTCTATTGTACAGAATGTAAATCGTCTAGCAATTTGAAATATCGTAAGTTGGGATAATGTTGACTTAGAGAAACTTTAAGGTTTCTCTCATCCAAGTAGTCAATAATTTCATAGCTATGTTTACTTTACAGTACATTTTAGTGAGTAGCACAAGTCACAGTTCCCTCACTCATTCACACAATGTAGGCGACCCTGGCTGAGCTGGGCTGGCACTGTGGGCAGGAAAGCTCCTGAAATAAGGAAGGGCTTAGTCTTCAGAGGTATGTTTACAAGGTATGGAAAACCAGATTAGCTCTGGCATATAAACTACCAAAAACGTTCTTGTTAACTGGGCAACATGTTTTCTAAAGGTGCAGAATCCACTTTGTTTCTATCACTTGTCAGAGTTAAGCATAATAATGTACAAACAAACAAACTGTGCCAGTATAAAATGTAATATTTGTTTATGAGACACTTCTAGAATCTGACAGTGGCCCTCTGTTAACAATATTTAGGCCATAACTGTATTGGCTAAATTTTACAAAAAAAAAAAAAAATCTTAATGGGTAATGTAAAACAGCTTTATCGCTTCCCTTGTATGTGGTTTCTTATCTCAGATAAAATCAGGCCACAGTTACCAAATTTTAATAATTATAATGTCACACTATGCAAGAAGAAGAATAAAGTAAGAACCTGTTACATAGCAAGCTAGCAGTCTCTTAATCTTGGACTGTCTGGACTTTGAGATTTTTATAAACCAGTAAAATATCTCGAGAAAATCTTAGCAAGTGAAACAAAGTTGCCATCAATTTTGTTAATTTTGCCAAGGAAGGACATTAAGCAGGGGAGAATAAAATCAGATCCACTATTATCATTACAACATTATGTCACATCGACATTAAAAGAATGAAAAGTACAGAATCTGCCAATAAAGGATAATTCTATTAAAAGAATACACTTAATGAAAATTTTCCTTCTGAATGTCACATTTTACTGCAATCCTGTGAAAATGCCATCACGAATCAGCCTAAGTCCCTTGACTTAGCATTCCTGAACCACTGCTCTGAGGATGTTCATTTAGATGCCTACCTACTTTGGGGGGAAACTCTACGTGAAATCTCATTCATACCTGGAAAGAGCATCCCCTACAGCCCACTAACAGGGCAACCAGTGTATTCATGACAAATACTGAAGAAGTATTTCTCCACTCCAGTTTCAAGCTCGCAGTTGTACCAGAACTTACAATGACACTGGGAAAAGTAGAAGAGTTAATTTTCCCCAGAGATTACCACCTATGTAGAGCCACAGTTTGTTTGTTTATTTTAAATAAAAATGTAATCAGCAAAAGACAACTCAAAACCTGATCCTTATGAATCAGAAAAAGAATTTATAGCCTGTCAGTCTTATAAGCTTAGGTCTGTATATGATTTTATAGAGTTAACTAAAGCATAACAAGATTCCCTTATCTTCCAAGAGCACTTAGTACATGATATTGAGGACAACGGGAATAAAAATTGTCTTGGTCACGTTGTACAATTACAATATTATAAGACTGTGATGATGATTCCATGGCTGAGATAAATGCATACTCCCAAAACTGGAAATAGTATCTATAAAACTATCTGATAATCTCATTTTCTATTACCATAATGACATTTGGATTGTTATTCACAACCCAAAAACTTTATTTTGAAAGTCTGGAAAATGGTCATCTGATTCAATTTAAACACAAAGAATGCCCTATAAATGAGCATACTCCAAATTTAATCCATAAATTTTTAACTAACTATAAATTAACTAAATTATAAATAAATCAACTTTTCATTTATTTTTGTTTTTTCGTTTATCTCAGTTTTTACTTAGCAGTACTTTGATCTTCTGGAAAGAGCAAAAATAGCTTTAATGTTCTGTTAATAAATATTTCTTTCTTAATTGATCAGTTTTTGCTCTTTTTCAATAATAACCTGAAACCCACAGTTGTGTTTGAGGGAATGAAACACAGACACACAAGTGAAGCTCCCCCAGGTTTCCAATGTGCTACACAGCCATTGTGATCTCAGACTTCACCTTCTTTGAAATCACTCAGAAAGAACAACAGAACCTCAAAATGGTTTAGACTGAAAGGAAATCTTATAGGTTACCTTTCCCTCCTTCAATGTTAAAAACACAACCCCGAATAATAATAGAAAGAGAGCGTAAAAAGAAATTTCTAAAAGGGACTCTGTATAGGCAACAGGAAGAACTAGGCAAGCAAAGAATGCCAGTTGATTGATATTTGAATTTAATGTGGGTTAGAGCTCACTAAAACCCAAAAGTATAAATAAATAAAAATTAGTTAATTTAAGATTTCCATTCAAAATCCAATTCAAAAGCTTTATATTAATGGACTTCATCTGGTAAAAAGAACAGCTCAGATTTACAAAATTGTAGTAAACAAGGCCTTTGTCTTAGTTTATTTTTGCTGTTAAAAAAGAAAATACCTAAAATGGGGTAATGTATAAAAAATACAGAAATTTATTTCTCACAGTTCTGGAGGTTGGGAAGTCCAAGAATCAGATCCATGTCTGGTCAGAGCCTGATCTCTGATCCCAGGGTGATGCCTTGTTGCTGTGTTCTCTGGAGGGAACCCAGCACTGTGCCATCACATGGATGCCTGGAAGGCCAGAAAGGACCTACCTCGTCTCCTCATGAGGCATTGGTGCCATAGCTCCAATCAAGGCACATAGCTCCCACAACCTACTCATAGTGTAAAGGTCTCACCTCTTAATAGGATCGCATTGGGGATTTAAGTTTCAATATGAATTTTGGAAAGACACAAACATTCCAACTTCAGCAGGCCCTCTCGACTATTCACACTAAACAGCAAGGAAACAAATAAGCATCTGTGGACCCCAATCAAATAGATCCTAAGAAGGAGAACCTTAACAACCATACTTATTTTTAGCTTCCTCTCTACTGTTTTTCTTCTATCTCAGTTGTTATGTTCAATATTTCTTATTTCTTTCAATATTTCTTCTGTGATTTGTGGAAATATAATTTTAATATGATAGCCTACAAAAAAATTATTAATGATGATTCATGCAGTATTCTTAAACAACTTATTTTCAATATTTAAAATACTGGTTTAATTTTGAGAAAGTTAATTTAATATATTCACACAATTTATCAGAGAAGACATATTTAGCCATCTTGAAGAAGTGACTTCAAGTTCTGAAATATTTTATTGGATTTAAATTAACTGTAATAACAAAGATAAAGGAAAAACGTGTGTGTACTAAAAAGCAAGTTAGTCAGTCAGTCATTAAAAGACTTTTTTTTTTTTTGAGATGGAGTCTCACTCTGTTGCTCTAGGTGGAGTGCCATAGCATCATAGCTCACAGCGATCTCCAACCCTTTGGCCTTAAACAAGCCTCTTGCCTCAGCCTCCTAAGTAACTGGTACCACAGGCACCCACCCTAATGCCTGGCTAATTTTTTTATTTTTAGTAGAGAAGGGGTCTCACTCTTGCTCAGGCTGGTCACCAACTCCTGAGCTCAAGCAATCCACCTGCCTCGGCCTCCCAGAGTGCTAGGATAACAGGTGAGCCACCATGCCGAGACAAAGATTTTTTTAAAAGGGCACAGAGACACACATTGGTAGAGTTATCCAGCTCGGTATGTGAGAGGCAAATACTTAAAATCTTTGAACTGTCCATTTCTGTTGTGGAGGTGGATACAACAACCTAAATTCACTTACCATTTGATTCCTAGTATTCCTCTTCTGATTCTAGGCTTCACCACACACACTTCTGTTCATAAATTAAATGCCCAATGTAAGTGAATGTGTTTATGAAACTATGAGTTGTATTTTTCACTCCAAATTAATAAGATCACATTCTGACTCCCCCACATCAGTCATCCTGAACAATGGATTCACTTTTGTTGTGCAATTGAAATCAAGCTTCTGAGCGTGGGAAGCTGAAGACAAGACTAGACTGTGTTTACTTCACCACGTAGTCACTCATTGTTGAGACATCTTAGGAAAAGACATTAATCATGGGCACTACTTTCCTTATTTTTAAACTTTTACCGACATAAAGTTTTAACACAACTTTCCAAAGATAAGGAAATTTCACTAAAAAGTAAAACTTAATTCTCCTTCTGCCAAGGCACCAGAGACTTGGAAAGACAAGTTTTGTTTTGTTTTTCTTAGATTAGCATTATGTTTTAATGTATATAGCATGATGCCTGGAATAGAGTTGGTCCTTAATAAATTGGTCGCTTTCCTACAAAGAATATTGCTAGCTTTTAGCAACAATAAAATGATATCTCATTTCACCAGCCTCAAAGACTCAAAGAAAATGAGCCTTTCAAACTACATCAAATGAGTATATCCAAGAAGTTTTATTCTTTTTTTTTTTTTAAGACAGAGTCTTGCTAGGTCACCCTCAGTAAGAGTGCTATGGCGTCACAGCTCATAGCAACCTCAAACTCTTGGGCTTAAGTGATTCTCTTGCCTCATCCTCCAAGTAGCTGGACTATAGGCACCTGCCACAATGCCCAGCTTTTTGTTGTTGTTGTTGCTTTTGTTGTCATTGTTGTTTAGCAGGCCCAGGTTGGGTCTAACTTGCCAGCCTTCATGTGTGGCTGGCATCCTAGCTGCTGAGCTACAGGAGCCGAGTCAGCACCTTTATTCTTGACAGCATTGGTTCTGAAAGGAAGGAAAGAAGGAATGGAGGGAGGGAGGGGAAAAAGAAAAAAGAAAAGCCATTAATGTAGGCCAGAAATATTTAATTGGAAAGCCCTATTCTAAGTATGTGGACCTATGTATGGAAAATATATCTAAAGGGACATTTGATAAAAGAAACACCCACAGAGGAAAATTGTTTTAACTAAAAAAGACAACTTTCCGGAAATGTGTCCGTCTTTATGCCCACAGTGATAGAAGACTGTAAAACTTCTCTCCCTAAAGCATTCATGGATATTATAGGCAATAGGAATTTTGCACAAGCCAGAGTTTACCACTAACATTTTTAGCAATATGTAAGCTTTTTAGACATATAAGAGAGAACATAATGTCTGGCACAATAGACATTTAACAGAAATCCCTGTATGTGAAAGACTCACCTTGGAACAACTGAATCCAAAATATAGAGAACTCTCCTCACTGGCTATTGTAGGCTCTGAGTCAGGCTGTGACTAGGTCAGAGTTGATGAACATAGATGGGCCAAGACTTGGAAGCAGACAGGTCACAACACAAAGATGACAAAGAAGAAAACCTGGTTTAGATCTATATTCTGCTCTGTTCACTCCTAAGAACTTCATTAGTACTCTAGACAGGAAGAATCAGTGGTTACCATAAGATATTTAGTAGCTGTACCTGTATATAATAGGTATATATTATAATATTATATAATTTATAATCTAATATAAATAGACCTTAATAAATATATAAATATAAATGTTCTTACATGTTAGATTATTGGACATAATTTTAGTTTCTTCCCTATCATACCATTAATAGGTATCTACCGAGGAGGAAAAAAAAAATCATTTTCCATAAGGACATATACCCTAGAATGCTTATTGCAGCTCCACTCACAATCATCAAGATGTTGAATCAACTCATGTGTCCATCAACACATGAATGGATTATAAACTGTGGTATATATATGCCATGGAGTACTATTTGCCCATAAAAAAGATGGAGACTTTACATCTTTTGTATTTGCCTGGATGAATTTGAAGAACATCCTCCTTAGCAAAGTATTTCAAGAATGCAAAGGCAAGCATCCCAGTATTCAATACTAAGTTAAAACTAATAGATTAACAACTACAGGCTCACAGTTAAATCCCAGAAAGGGAGAGATGGGAAAGGGGCTCAATAAGCTCCTACCTAACAGGTACAGCATAGGAGGGTATACAGCATACCTTCTAGGTGAGGGCCACAACTACAATGTGGACACTACCTAATAAAAATAAACAAAGAACTTTATAGTCTATACCCTCATATTAATCTAAAATTTTAAACAAGAAATGATATTTTAAAAATGAGTGTCCTTCAAATGAAAAGCAAGCGATTAAACACACAAATAGAGGTAAGATGAGTGCTATGCAATAAAAAAAAAAAAAAACAGTATTTTAAGAGAACAGTGGGAAGGAAGGGGTACATACTTTAGAGTTAGTGAAAAGTCAGGAAAACCCTGGGAAATGAATTCAGCTGAGCTCTGCAGGAGCTCAGAAAAAGAGTGGGAGAAAAAAAGACTTGTAGGCAGGAGAGATAAAGGAAGGCTCTAAAGCAGGAATAAAACTAAGCCCAGCAAGGAACTGAGCTTGAGCCTCAGAGAACTGAAAGACAGGGAGTGGCTGAAGTGCAGTCATTGACCAGTGAGTGGCCAAAATGCAGGCAGGAGTATTGGTCAGGCATCACAGCATGAAGGGCATATGTGCCAGGGAAGGGGGCTTAGCTTTTTCTCTTTTCATGACCAGAAACAACTGAAAGAACTTAAGCAGGAGACTAACATGATTTAATCCCTGTGGCTGCTACATGAGGGATGGATTTATGAGAAGACAATAAATAGGAAGACCAATTAGGAGTTTATCACAGTGAGGGTAAACTCCACAGGGGGAAGACCATTATGATAATGGATTGTCATAGAATAGTGACAATAATAATGTACAGATGCACAAGCTCTTCTGCAGATGAAATTGACAGAAGTTGGCTATTCAATGAACTGCAAGGCTGAAGAACAGAGGTGGGATTGACACCCAAGTAGCAGACTTGGGCCATGCAAGGGTTAGAAGGATGTCATCCAGGTAGGTCTGCAATCAGATACACCCAAACATATCAGTACTCTGATCAGAAAAACCAGTAAAAATGTATCACCTTTAGAAATGAACTCAAATAAGCACAATTTCTATTAAGATGTACACTATTTGAAATAGGCAATAAATTTGAAGAGCAAATTGGAATAGTATTGGAATTATCTAGTTCTTTGAAGACTCCTTTCCATTCTTCATATCATCTTTGGATAATATTAATTTGGGGTTTATAGAGAGTTAAATTAGGAAACTGCTTTTTCTCCTCCTAGGTTTGGAACTGTTAGAAAAATAAAACTATACCAAACGAAAATCTGCTAGAGACTAATATGACTGATTAGCTAGTTAGAGAAGTTGGCTTTAGAACTGTAGTACAAAAAAAGGCTGCCTAGTGCTCAACTCTCCCCACAGTCATCCCTTGCTTGTATCCCTCAATCTAGCTTTTGCAAAGCCTGACAGAGGAAACTGTAAGTTTTAAAATCAGACAAGCCAGTCCAACATCCTTGCACTAGCCCAAGGCAGACGAGGAAACAGAGGGAGAATCCCCACTGCACATGGTCTTTTAATTTTGCCCAATCGCTAGAGAAACAAGCACCAGTGGAGGCCAGACCCTTTCCACTCTCAAATAATGTGACTTGCTCCTGCTCCAGGGAGGGCTGTCAATGTGGTGCACTCTACGTACTGGGAATAACAGTGAAAGAGACTGAAGAAGCACAATGACCAGAAGTCTCTTCCTCCTCATATCACTCACGGGCTATGTGTTCTTGGAAAGTGACTTAATTCCTGCTGGAGTTCAAGAGTGATGAAGAAAAAGAAATGTCTCAAAAACTCTAAAAGGTATGCTTTATTCTTCCTGAAGAGTTGCCATTGTCACTCCCACTTCCCATTTTGTATAGGAGGCACTTTAGCATCTTGGTGACCTTTCCCAGCCATTTAAACTTTCAGGTTCTGTTTCTTCATGTGGATGTCTTTGGTCTTTTTCTAAGAAGTGGAATCCTTTCTTCAAATACCTTCTGAGTTTGAAGACTGATAATGTAAAATCCCCTGAAGCTGAGCTCCATGCCAGGAGTCCTGGGGTTCTAATCTCCCCAGAGAGCATCCTAGGACCCCAATAAACACTGTTTCTTCCTCCCAATATTCTGTACCATTGTGACTGCTACACACTCACTTCTAGACAGCAATTCTTCCCTTTGGCAGGGTATTGGAGAGATCCGGCCCACTCATCAATATTAGGGGGATAAAAACATAAAAAAGCAAGCGTGTCGGGGAAGGAAGGGGTTCCTCCAAAAGGATGAGAATTACCAAGGATATATATTTAACTGATAATAAAAACTCTAATGGAGCTAAATTTCACTTCTTGTCATTCACTAACTAGACAGATAGTTCATTTGTTTGTTTTATTTCCCCTGAGCCCATGGTTTAATTAGATGTATATTAATTTCTAATTATTTGGGGATTTCCCAGATACATTATGTTGCTGATTTCTAATTCCATTAGGGTTATAGAACATATTTTGTATGATTTCTATTCTTCTAAGGTTTGTTTGGCCCTATGTATGGTCTATCCAATGGATTGTCTATTTGCATTTGATAAGAATGTATATTTTGTTGGGTGGAGTGTCCTATCAATATCATTTAGGTCAAGTTGGTTGATAATGTTCACATCACTCAGATTTTTTATGACTTTCTGTCTCCTGGTTTTACCATGTTAGAGAAATATTGAGATATTCAAGTATAATTATGGGATGGGGTGTTTCTTTTCTAATTCTATCAGTTTTTGCTTGATTTATTTTAAAGCCCTTTTAAGGTTTATCAGGTCCCAATTTATTTTTGTTCTTGCTGCAAATGACAGTGCAGTCTTCCTCATAAAAATTTTTCCCAGCCCAATATTATTATACATTTTTTTCTATACTTTCTTCAGGGATTTTTATAGTTTTGTGTCTTAGTTTTTATTGTTTTTTTATTATTATCAAATCATAGCTGTGTACATTAATGCAATCATGGGGTACAATGTGCTGGATTTATATACAATTTGAAATGTTTTCTTTGAACTGGTTAACTAGCCTTCATGGCATTTTCTTAGTTATTGTGTTAAAACATTTATATTCCACACCTAGTAAATTTCACATGTACCCATGTAAGATGCACTGTAGGCATGGTCCCACCAATTACTCTCCCTCCAACTATCCTCCCCCTTCCCCTCCCCTCCTCTCCCCTTTCCCCTTCTTCTTGGGCTATAATTGGGTTACAGCTTTCTTATGAAATTGGTTTCATAGTAAGACTGAGTACATTGGACACTTTTTCTTCCTTTCTTGAGATACTTTCCTAAGAAGAATATGTTCCAGCTCCATCCATGTAAACATGTAAGAGGTAAAGTCTCCATCTTTCTTTAAGGCTGCACAGTATTCCATGGTGTACATATACCACAATTTATTAATCCATTCATGGGTTGATGGGCACTTGGGCTTCTTCCGTGACTTAGCAATTATGAATTGGGCTGAAATAAACATTCTGGTACATATATCTTTGTTATAATGTGATTTATGGTCTTCTGGATATATACCTAGTAGCGGAATTGTAGGATCAAATGGCAAGTCTATTTTTAGATCTCTAAGTACACTCCAAACATCTTTCCAAAAGGAACGTATTACTTTGCATTCCCACCAGCAATGTAGAAGTGTTCCCTTTTCTGCACATCCAAGCCAACATTTCTGGTCTGGGGATTTTGTGATGTGGGCTAATCTTACTGGAGTTAGATGATATCTCAAAGTAGTTTTGATTTGCATTTCTCTGATGATTAAGGATGATGAGCATTTTTTCGTGTGTCTGTAGACCATGCACCTGTCTTCTTCAGAGAAGTTTCTCTTCAATTCCCTTGCCCACCCTGAGATGGGATCCCTTTTTATTTTCTTGCTAATGCGTTTGGGTTCTCTGTGGATTCTGGTTATTAAAACTTTGTTGGAGACATAACCTGCAAATCTCTTCTCCCATTCTGAGGGCTGTCTGCTTGCTTTACTTACTGTGTTTTTGGCTGTGCAGAAGCTTTCTAGAATGATCAGGTCCCAGTAATGTATTATTGATACTGCTTCAATTGCCCGGAGAATCCTCCTCATAAAATATTCACCCAGGCTGAATTCTTCAAGAGTTTTCCTTGCACATTCTTATAGTATTTTTATATTTTCATGTCTTAAGTTTAAATCTTTAATCCACTGAGAGTCCATGGTGAGAGGTGTGGATCCAGCTTCAGTCCTCTACAGGTCTCCAGGCAGTTTACCCAGCACCATTTGTTAAATAGGGAATCTTTTCCCCACAGAATGTTTTTAATTGGCTTGTCAAAGATCAAATAATGGTAAGTAGCTGGATTCATCTCTTGGTTCTCTATTCTGTTCCAGACATCTACTTCTCTGTTTTTTTGTGCCAGTACCATGCTGTTTGATCACTATCGATTTCTAGTATAGTCTAAGGTCTGGTAGCGTGATTCCTCCTGCTGTGTTTTTATTTCTGAGTAATGTCTTGGCTATTCGAAGTTTTTTCTGAGTCCAGATAAAATGAAGTATTATTTTTTCAAGATCTTTAAAGTATGGCAGTGGAGCTTTAATAGGGATTGCATTAAAATTGTATATTGCATTGGACATTTTGGACATTTTAACAATGTCGATTCTTCCCAGCCATGAGAATGGTATGTATTTCCATTTGTTAACATCTTCAGCTGTTTCTTTTCTTAGAGTTTTATAGTTCTCTTTATAGAGATCTTTCATATCCTTTGTTAGGTGAACTCCTAAATGTGTCATTTTATTCAGCACTACTGTGAACAGAATAGAGTCCTTGACTGTTTTTTCAGCTTCACTATTTCACAGATACATACTATCTGTATGTATAAAGGCTACAGATTTAGGAGTGTTGACTTTGTAACCTGAGATGCTGCTGTATTCTTTGATCACTTCTAAGAGTTTTGTAGTAGAATCCCTGGTGCTTACCAGATATACAATCACATCATCTGCAAAGAATGAAAGTTTGATCTCTTCTGTGGTATACTATGTGGATACCCTTGTTCACCTTTTTTTGTCTAATTGTGATGGGCAAGACTTCCATTATAATGTTAAAAAGCAGTGGAGACAATGGGCAACCTTCCCTGGTACCTGATCTGAGTGGAAATAATTTCAATTTAACTCCATTCAATACAATATTGGTCTTGGGTTTGCTGTAGATGGCCTCTATCAGTTTAAGAAATGTCCCGTCTATACCAATTTTCTTAAGTGCTCTGATCATGAATGGATGCTGGATATTATCAAAAGCTTTTTGTGCATTAATGAGAGAATCATGTGGTCTTTGTTTTTTAATTTGTTTATGTGATGAATTATATTTATAGATTTATGTATATTGAACTAGCCTTGAGACCCTGGGATAAAACTCATTTGGTTGTGGTGTATAATTTGTTTGATGTGTTGCTAGATTCTGTTTGTTAGGATCTTGTTGAATATTTTTGCATCAATATTCATTAGTGATATTGATCTATAATTTTCTTTTCTTGTTGGGTCTTTTCCTGGTTTGGAGATCAAGGTGACGTTTGCTTCATAGAATGTGTTAGGTAGTATTCCTTCTTTTTCTATATTTTAGAAAAGGTTGAGTAATATGGGTACTAGTTTCTCTTTAAAGGTTTGGTAGAATTCTGATCTGAAGCCATCTGGTCCTGGGCTTTTTTTTTTTTTTTTTTTTTTTTTTTTTTTGTAGAGATTTTGTATAGTTGATCCTATTTCAGAGCTTGATATAGGCCTGTTCAACATTTCCAGTTGATTCTGGCTAAGTCTGAGAAGGTGGCATGCTTCCAAGTATTGGCCAATTTCCTTCAGATTTTCATGTTTCTGAGAATAAAGTTTCTTGTAATATTCATTAAGGATTTTTTGAATTTCTGAGGAGTCTGTTGTTATTTCATCATTATCATTTCTTATGAAATTAGATATTTTACTCTTTTTTTCCTGGTTAGGTTAAATAAAGGTTTATTCTATTGACCTTTTCAAAAAACCAACTTTTTGATATATTGGTCTGTTGTATACTTACTTGGCTTTCAATTTAATTTAATTCTGCTCTAATTTTGGTTATTTATTTTCTTCTGCTGGGTTTGAGATTGGAATGTTCTTCCATTTCCAGTTGCTTGAGATGTCCCATTAAGTTGTTGACTTCCTCTCTTTCTGTTCTCTTGAGGAAGGCTTGCAGTGCTATAAATTTCCCTCTTAGGATTGCCTTTGCAGTATCACAGAGGTTCTGATAATTCATGTCTTCATTATCGTTTTGTTCCAAAACTTGGTAATTTCCTTCTTAATCTCATCTCTAACCCAGCTATCATTCATCATAAGGTTATTAGCTTCCATTTTTTTGTATGAGCATGCAGATTCCTGTTGTTACTGAGTTCAACTTGTATTCCATGATGGTCCGAGACAATGCAAGGAATAATTTCTATTCTTTTAAATTTGCTGAGTGTACTCTTGTGACCTAAGATGTGATCAATTTTGGAGTATGTTCCAGGGCCAGATGAGAAGAATGTGTATTCAGTTTTGTTAGGATGAAATGTTCTGTAGATGTCTGTTAAATCCAAATGTTGAATGATTAAGTTTAAATCTAAAATTTCTTTGCTTAGCTTCTTATTGGAGGATCTATCCAACACTGCCAAAGGAGTGTTAAAATCTCCGACTATTATAGAGCTGGAGGAAATCAATTTACTCATGTCTGTTAAGAGTCTCCCTTATAAATTGAGGTGCATTCAGGTTGGGTGCATAAATGTTAGTAATTGAAATCTCACCATATTGAATGTTATGGTCACCATCTTTATCTTTCCTTACTTTTGTTGGTTTAAAGACTATTGTATCTGCAAATAAAATCGCAACATCTATTTTTTTCTGATTTCCATTTGCCTGAAATATAGATGACCATCCCTTCACCCCAAGTCTAAATTTATCTTTTAAGGTAAGATGAGATCCTTACATGCAACAGATATCAAGCCTGAGTTTTTGTATCTAGTCAGCCAACCTGTGCCTCTTTAGAGGACAACTTAAGCCATTCACATTAATGGAGAATATTGATAAACCTGGTAGAATTTTGGGTATCGAGTTTTTTGAAAGTCCAGTGGACATTTTTAATCCTTTTGCCACTGTGTAAGTTGGAATTTGATCAAAAGTTTCTGAGTGAGTTTACTTTGGTGGTGGAAGATTGTGCTGTTAATTATGGAGGATAGGTCTGAGAATATCCTGGAGAGCTTGTTTAGTTATGGTAAATTTCTTCAACATGTGAATGTCATTAAAGTATTTAATTTCTCCATCATAAATGAAACTCAGTTTTGCTAGATAGAGGATCCTGGGTTGAAAGTAATTTTGTTTTAGGAGATTAAAAGTTGATGACCACCCTCTTCTAGCTTGAAAATTTTTAGCAGAAAGATCTGCAGTCATTCTAATACTTTTCCCCTTGTAGGTTATAGTTTTCTTACGTCTGGCCACTTTCAGAATTTTCTCCTTCATATTACCGTTAGTGAAATTAATTTTGATGTGTCTTGGAGTTGTCTTATTCATGTTGAGTTGTGCTGGGGTTCTGAAACTGTGTGCTATCTGAATTTCAAAATCTCTTGGCATGTCTGGAAAGTTCTCCTTCATAATCTCATGAAGAAGGGTCTCTGTGCTTTGCAAAGCATCTTTGTCACCTTCATGAATTCCTATAAGACGAATATTGATTTTTGTCGAATTATCCCAGAGCTCTCTGAGAGAATGGTCTGTTTTTGCTCTCCATTTCTCTTCTTCTTTGAGTGCTTGGGAGCGTTCAAAAGCTTTGTCTTTAATGTCAGAAATCCTTTCTTCTGCTTGCTCCATTCTGTTACTGACAGATTCTACTGTATTTCTCAGATCTTTGAAGACTGCAAACTCTTGTCTCAATGTGTCAAAATCTTTGGTAATCTTGTCTTTAAATTCATTAAATTCTTGAGACAACTTTTGAATTGCTCCTTGAATTTCTAATTCCAACTTTATCTCTGTTCTATTAATCTTATTTGCAATCCAAACTCTGAATTCGATTTCTGACATCTCAGCCATTTGTCTATGGATGGGATTGCCATGGGATGAATGGGATTCAGTTGTGTTTGCCATGTCATTCCACGGGGAAATTGATCTACTCTGGTTATTCATGTTACTGGAGTTTTTCTGCCGATTCTGCCTCATGATTATTTTATACCGTTTGGCTAGATGAGCAGATAAGATGAAGTTGAGTTTGGGGGCCCCTGGAGTAGTGATTAACCAGTCCTTTGCCTTTGACTGGTGTCTATACAGTGCTATGGCCTGAAACACTGGGGACTTACTTGGTGTGGTAGGGCTAAGTGGCTTTGTCTTTCAGCTGGTCTCTGTCCTACCCTAGTGAATTCGTTTCTCTGGGTTGCAGTCTCAGCTGTGGAGAAATACCAGCAATTAAGTAACACCAGCCCCCACTGGCAACAACTGTAGAAGGAAAATCAAGTCTTCCTACAACCACACACCCACGGTACTACTTTGAATACTCCTCAAGCGATTGGTCCAGTGCAAGAGATCCAAATCAATTGTCCCATTCATCACTTAGTCTCAAGTAAGGGAGTTCAAAAGGTCTTCCACCTCTAAATAGCAGGGGTCTGCTGGAAACTCGATTGTGACTCATTCTGGTGCTCCGTGGAGTCAGAAGGACCCCCCACCCCCAGCAAATGAATTAATCTGGGAAGGTTGATGCCTCCTTCCCCACCTTGCACCTCTGTCACATCCAGTCACTGGTAACCCTGCAGGGCTGTAACCCAGTTCCCTCCAATGGCCAGATGCTCCAGGGGCTTGAGCCTGCCCGAGTCACAGAGAGATCTTATGTCTCCTTGGCCAGGCCTCTGCACTCTGCCACCATCTGGCAGTGGAAGCTGAGACCTGACAACCTCGGGTGATTAATGGAAGCTGGGGCAGTTCACTCAGTTCCAGCCCACTCCTGATTGATATTGCTGACACTTATATTTGGGTAGAATTTGTGATTCTGTCCTGGCTATATTCCCCCAGTGGACCGGGCACTGTTTGAGTTCACAGAAACCGTGACTCAACCCCAGTCTGTGCCGTTGCCCATAGCTGGTGTTTCTATCGTCCCTTCAGTCTGTGTTGGGGCGGTTGCAGTTAGGACTCACAGTTGGCTCAGAGTTCCACCCTGGGCCCACCTGCCTTTGTCTCAGCTATGATCCCCGTAGGGCCAGATGTTTCTTAGGCTCACTAAAGCAGTCCTGGCACAGCTCCAGCCTGGGAGTATGCCATCTCTGAGCATGAATATTTAATTCTCTGTCCTGCTGCACTCCACCCAGGCCAGTACTGACTTAGGCATACCCTTTGCTCAGGAGACCTGTGTTACCATCCTAGATCTGTTCTGCCAGTGTCTGCCACCAGAGAAGGTACCTGCCCTCCTCTGGTTGCCCAGAGAGACAGGGAGTGTCCTTCCAAAATATCCCCAGGGGTGTGAGCCCTATTGTTCCCGCTGCTGCAGCTGCTGCTCTATGCCAGGGGACACCACCTCGCCCTTTCCCCGAATGGTTCCTTCAGTCCACTGTTTTCTCCTTACCCCCATGCTGCGGAATCATCATGGGCCTGCAATAGTCCATGCCCTGTCCACAGCTCTTGAGAAAATGCCCAAGAATATGGACTCCGTGGGGAACAGGCTTCCAGACCTCAAGGTGAGAGTGAAGAGGAGTGCTGGGAGTTCAGAATTGCAGGTGGAGAATATATACAGTTTTATACAGTTTTGTGCCTGGTAATTAAGTGCCATGGCACCCTAGTAGGGGAAGGAGGTCCAGTTTTTAAAGGGTCTCTCCCATGGGATAAAATGGGAGGACGTTTGAACTCTGCTCGCTTGTTTGTAGAAAGTATAATGTGAGCCATTCTCATGTGGGAGGGGACTCCCATCGACTTGGCTATGGATTTTGTGCCTATTGCTTGTATCTTTGGGGTCAGAGCTCGCCTCACCAGGGTTGATGTACATTCTTCAACCTTCTCTCTTGGCTCAGCTCCAAACCATCAGCTTACTTGCTAAACTTCTGTCCTTTAACTCTCCTGCTGGATGGGATCCTCTGTGGAAAGCTGGCTCCAGTTGGCCATCTTGTGTCTGCCCCCCGACAGATAGTTTTTGTACAACTTCATGCTGTTTTTGATACTATGTCCTTGCTTATTTTGACATCTGTGATTGGCAAAATCCATATAATCTGAAGTCTTTTACTCTTCCACATGAATAATTGGGGGGGGGGAACAGACATATTTAAAGAGACATGCAAACAGCATGCAGAGTACTGAGTCTTCCAAGTCCTGAGGCCACTGGCTTTCAGGAATTCTCATTTTCTTCAAATGTTGATTTAGTCCTGCATTGCATGAGGCTGTAATATTCCATTGTATAATAAAGCATCATTTAACAGGAAGTTATACTCTATTTTATGTGTGCATTTCATTTCCATGCTACTTTTTTTTTTCATGGTGCTAGGAAATTTATTTGCATTTTTTTATCTAATTTTCTTTTTTTTTTTTTTTTTTTTTTTTTTTTTAATTTTTTTATTAAATCATAAGTGTATACAATGATATGATTATGGGGCATCATACACTCACTTCATAAACCATTTGACACATTTTTATCACAGTGGTTAACATAGCCTTTCCGGCGTTGTCTCAGTTACTGTGCCAAAACATTTATATTCTACATTTACCAAGTTTCGCAAATACCCCTGTAATATGCACCACAGGTGTGATCCCACCGATTCCCCTCCCTCTACCCACCCCCCCCTTTCCCACTTCCCCCTATTGTTAAGTTGTAGTTGGGTTATAGCTTTCATGTGAGAGTCCCAAATTAGTTTCATAGTAGGGCTGTGTACATTGGATATTTTTTCTTCCATTCTTGGGATACTTTACTAAGAAGAATATGTTCCAGCTCCATCCATGTAAACATGAAAGAGGTAAAGTCTCCATCTTTCTTTAAGGCTGCATAGTATTCCATGGTATACATATACCACAATTTATTAATCCATTCGTGGATCGATGGGCACTTCGGCTTTTTCCATGACTTAGCAATTATGAATTGGGCTGCAATAAACATTCTGGTACAAATATCTTTGTTATGTTGTGATTTTTGGTCTTCTGGGTATATGCCCAGCAGAGGAATTACAGGATTGAATGGCAGATCTATTTTTAGATCTCTGAGTGTTCTCCATATATCCCTCCAAAAGGAATGTATTAATTTGCATTCCCACCAGCAGTGCAGAAGTGTTCCCTTTTCTCCGCATCCACGCCAACATCTCTGGTCTTGAGATTTTGTGATATAGGCTAGTCTCATTGGAGTTAGATGATATCTCAAAGTAGTTTTGATTTGCATTTCTCTGATGATTAAAGATGATGAGCATTTTTTCATATGTCTGAAGGCCGTGCGCCTGTCTTCTTCAGAGAAGTTTCTCTTCAAATCCCTTGCCCAGCCTGCGATGGGATCCCTTGTTTTTTTCTTGCTGATGCGTTTGAGTTCTCTGTGGATTCTGGTTATTAAACCTTTGTCAGAGTTATACCCTGCAAATATTTTCTCCCATTCTGAGGGCTGTCTGCTTGCTCTGCTTACTGTGTTCTTAGCTGTGCAGAAGCTTTTTAGTTTGATCAAGTCCCAGTAGTGTATTTTTGAAGCTGCTTCAATTGCCCGGGGGGTTCTCCTCATGAAATACTCACCCAGACCAATTTCTTCAAGGGTTTTCCCTGCATTCTCCTCTAGTATTTTTATAGTTTCATGTCTTAAGTTTAAATCTTTAATCCAATGAGAGTCTATCTTAGTTAATGGTGAAAGGTGTGGGTCCAATTTCAGTCTTCTGCAGGTTGCCAGCCAGTTCACCCAGCACCATTTGTTAAATAGGGAATCTTTTCCCCACTGAATGTTTTTAATTGGCTTGTCAAAAATCAAATAGCGGTAAGTAGCTGGATTCATCTCTTGGTTCTCTATTCTATTCCAGATATCTACTTCTCTGTTTTTGTGCCAATACCATGCTGTTTTGATCACTATCGATTTGTAGTAAAGTCTGAGGTCTGGTAGTGTGATTCCTCCTGTTTTGTTTTTATTTCTGAGTAATGTCTTGGCTATTCGAGGTTTTTTCTGATTCCATATAAAACGAAGTAATGTTTTTTCAAGATCTTTAAAATATGACAGTGGAGCTTTAATAGGGAGTGCGTTGAAAGTATATATTGCTTTGGGTAGTATGGACATTTTGATAATGTTGATTCTTCCTAGCCATGAGCATGGTATGTTTTTCCATTTGTTAACATTTTCAGCTATTTCTTTTCTTAGAGTTTCATAGTTCTCTTTATAGAGATCTTTCACGTCTTTTGTTAGGTAAATTCCCAAATATTTCATCTTCTTTGGCACTACTGTGAATGGGATAGAGTCCTTAACTGCTTTTTCAATTTGACTGTTGTTGGTGTATATAAAGGCTACCGATTTATGAATGTTGATTTTGTAACCTGAGACGCTGCTGTATTCCTTGATCACTTCTAGGAGTTTTGTAGTAGAGTCCCTAGTGTTTTCCAGATACACAATCATATCATCTGCGAAGAGCGAGAGTTTGATCTCTTCTGACCCTATATGGATACCCTTGATCGCCTTTTCTTCCCTAATTGCGGTGGCTAAAACTTCCATTACAATGTTGAAAAGCAATGGAGACAATGGGCAGCCTTGTCTGGTTCCTGATCTGAGTGGAAATGATTCCAATTTAACTCCATTCAATATGATATTGGCTGTGGGTTTGCTGTAGATAGCCTCTATCAGTTTAAGAAAAGTCCCTTCTAGACCAATTTTCTTGAGTGTTCTGATCATGAAGGGATGCTGGATATTATCAAAAGCTTTTTCTGCATCAATTGAGAGAATCATATGGTCTTTGTTTTTTAATTTGTTTATGTGCTGAATTACATTTATAGATTTACGTATATTGAACCAGCCTTGAGACCCTGGGATAAAACCAACTTGGTCATGATGTATAATTTGTTTGATGTGTTGCTGGATTCTGTTTGTTAGGATCTTGTTGAATATTTTTGCATCTATATTCATTAGTGATATTGGTCTATAATTTTCTTTTCTTGTTGGGTCTTTTCCTGGTTTGGGGATCAGGGTGATATTTGCTTCATAGAACGTGTTGGGTAGTCTTCCTTCTTTTTCTACATTTTGGAACAGGTTGAGTAATATAGGTACTAATTCCTCTTTAAAGGTTTGGTAGAATTCTGACGTGAAACCATCTGGTCCCGGGCTTTTCTTTTTAGGGAGGTTTTGTATAGTTGATGCTATTTCTGAACTTGTTATGGGTCTGTTCAACATTTCCACTTGATTCTGGTTAAGTCTTGGAAGGTGGCGTGCTTCCAAGTATCGGTCTATTTCCTTCAGATTTTCATATTTCTGAGAATAAAGTTTCTTGTAATATTCATTAAGGATTTTTTGGATTTCTGATGAGTCTGTGGTTATTTTGTCTTTGTTGTTTCTGATTGATGATATTAGAGATTTTACTCTTTTTTTCCTGATTAGGTTGGCCAGAGGTTTATCTATTTTATTGACCTTTTCAAAAAACCAGCTTTTTGATTTATTGATCTGTTGTATTATTCTTTTGTTTTCAATTTCATTTAATTCTGCTCTAATTTTGGTTATTTCTTTTCTTCTACTGGGTTTGGGGTTGGAATGTTCTTCCTTTTCCAGTTGCGTGAGATGTCCCATTAAGTTGTTAACTTCCTCTCTTTCCGTTCTCTTGAGGAAGGCTTGCAGTGCTATAAATTTCCCTCTTAGAACTGCCTTTGCAGTGTCCCAGAGGTTCTGATAGCTTGTGTCTTCATTGTCATTTTGTTCCAAAAAATTGGTGATTTCTTTCTTAATCTCATCTCTGACCCAGCTATCATTCAGCATAAGGTTATTTAACTTCCATGTTTTTGTATGGGTATGCAGATTCCTGTTGTTACTCAATTCAAGTTTTATTCCATGATGGTCCGAGAAGATGCATGGAATAATTTCTATTCCTTTAAATTTACTGAGGTTAGACTTGTGACCTAAAATGTGATCAATTTTGGAGTAAGTTCCGTGGGCTGATGAGAAGTATGTGTATTCAGTTTTGTTGGGATGAAATGTTCTGTAGATGTCTGCTAAATCTAAATACTGGATGGTTAGGTTTAAATCTAAGATTTCTTTGCTCAGCTTCTTTCTGGAGGATCGATCCAACACTGCCAAGGGAGTGTTGAAATCTCCAACGATTATGGAGCTGGAGGAAATCAAGTTACTCATGTCTGTTAGAGTTTCTCTTATAAATTGAGGTGCATTCTGGTTGGGTGCATAGATATTAATAATTGAGATCTCGTCATATTGAGTATTACCCTTAACAAATATGAAGTGACCATTCTTGTCCTTCCTTACTTTTGATGGTTTAAAGCCTACTGTATCTGCAAATAAAATTGCAACACCTGCTTTTTTCTGATTACCATTTGCCTGAAATATGGATGACCATCCTTTCACCCTGAGTCTGTATTTGTCTTTTAAGTTGAGATGTGACTCTTGTATGCAACAAATATCTGGCTTAAGTTTTTGTATCCAGTCAGCTAACCTATGCCTCTTTAGAGGACAGTTTAAGCCATTCACATTGATGGAGAGTAAGGATAAGTCTGGTGGAATTTTGGGTATCGAGTTTTTCAAAGGTCCAGTGGACATTTTTAATCCTTTCGCCAGTGTGGAAGTTGGAGTTTGATCCGAAGTTTCTGAGTGAGTTTACTTTTGTGGTATAGGATTGGGTTGGTCATTGTGGAGGATAGGTCTGAGAACATCCTGAAGAGCTGGTTTACTTATGGCAAATTTTTTCAACATATGAATGTCATTGAAGTATTTAATTTCTCCATCATAGATGAAACTCAGTTTAGCTGGATACAAGATCCTGGGTTGAAAGTTTTTTTGCTTTAGGAGATTAAAAGTTGATGACCAGCCTCTTCTTGCTTGAAAAGTTTCAGCAGAGAGATCTGCAGTTATTCTAATATTCTTACCTTTGTACGTTATAGTTTTCTTTCGCCGGGCTGCTTTGAGAATCTTCTCTTTCATGTTAACTTTAGTGAAGCTAATTATGATATGTCTGGGAGATGGCTTTTTGGGGTTGAATCGTGCTGGGGTTCTGAAGCTGTCTGCTATCTGAATTTCAGATTCTCTAGGCATGTCTGGAAAATTTTCTTTCATAATTTCATGTAGAAGGGCCTCTGTGCCCTTGGCTGCCACATCATCAGCCTCCGAAATTCCTATAACCCTTATGTTATGTTTTTTCGAATTATCTGAGAGCTCTCTGAGTGAGTGATCCGTTTTTGCTCTCCATTTCTCTTCCTCTTTGAGAGATTGGGAGCGTTCGAAGACTTTATCTTCAATGTCAGAAATCCTTTCTTCTGCTTGCTCCATTCTGTTACTGAGGGATTCTACTGTATTTTTCATATCTTTGAGGGCTGTAAGTTCTTGTTTCAGTGTGTCTAAGTCTTTGGTGGTTTTGTCTTTAAATTCGTTAAATTCTTGAGACAACTTTTGAATTTCTCCTCGAATTCCTAATTCCATTTTATTAATCTTGTCTGCAAACCAAATTCTGAATTCGACTTCTGACATCTCAGCCAGTTGTTTATGAATGGGATCTTCAATCACATCTGCCGTATCTTTTCTTGGGGGGGTTGATCTATTCTGGTTATTCATGTTACCAGAGTTTTTCCGCTGATTCCGCCCCATGGTTTACTCCCTTTGGTTTTTCCCCTGGGGTTTTATCGAGGGCCCGTACAGTGTTGTGGCCTGAGAAACTGGGGCCCTGTCTGGTGTGGTGGAGCAAAGTGGTTCTGTCTTGTTTTCAGCTGGTTTCTGTTCGATCCTATTGCAACTTCTACTCTGGCTTGAAGTCTCAGCTGTGTGAAAAAATCAGCAATTAAGTCACCCCGCCTGCCCACCTCTGGCCCCAGTTGGAAAAGGAGAATCAAACCTTCCTACAATCGCACACCCAGGGCACCACCTGAAAAGTCCTCAGTCTATTAGCCCAGTTCAAAAGGTCCGAATCAACTGTCTCAATCGGCACTTGTCTCGGGTGGAAGGGTTCAAGAGGTCTCTGGGAACTGGATCACAGGGGCCTGGTGACTCCTCTGAGACAGCTCACCCCAGTGCAGCGTGGAGTCAGGAGGAGCCACCCCGCAAACAGAGCAGTCTGGGAAGGTTGACGTCTCCTTCCCCACTTTGCCCCTCCGTCGGACCCAGTCACTGGTATCTCTGCAGATGGCTAACCCAGTTGCCTGCAGTGAACAGACACTCCAGGGGTTTGCACCTGCCTGAATCGCGAGGAAGTCTGCCAGGCCCCCGCAGACTGCCGCTATCTAGCAGGAGGAGATGGGGCCTGACATCTTTGAGTGTTTGATGCAGGTGTTGGGAAGGAGGTGTTCACTCAGGCTTAGCCCCGTCCCTGATGGATGCTGCTAACAGAACAGAACAGAACAGACAACTTTGTGAGGTTCTGTCTCTGTTCCTGTCATCGCCTACAGGAGACGGGCTGTTTTGAGTTCAAACGTCTTTGCTGCTGGAGAATTGCGTCTGAACACCTCTCTGGGTCGGCCCCGCCCTGGAGGCTTCTGGGTTTGTGAGCCGTGACACCGGTGGCCTCCTCTGGTTGCCCAGGGAGACAGGGGGTGTGGCCTCAGAATATCCAGAAGTGAGCGTTCTGCCGTTAAAGAAAAAACGGCTGTTGATCTACCTCCAGGGAACTGCTGCTCTGGTGTGGGCACTCAGGCGACCCTTTTCTCCTCTGTCCCGCGCACCAGAGTCAGCACTGAGCGGCTGCAGTTTGTGCTGGGTCCACACCCCTTAAGAGATCCCCCAAGAATCAGAACTCTTGGGGGATGGGCCCCCAGACCCGGATTGGGAGTGGGGCGGGGGGAAGCTAGAGTTTCATTCAGTTTCACGCAATACTATGGTCCGGGGAGGGCTCCTGCACTGCACCGCAGGGAAGTGCCGCCAAGGCTTGATTTCCCCTCAGCGGAGTGCCCTCTCCTTGCTCACGTGTCCCAGAGTCAGCGCTGACCTGACGCAGCTCAGGCACTGTGCACTCCCCTCGAGAAATCACCCAAGGAGCCGAACTCTGGAGGGATAGGCCCTCAGACCCCGAGTGAGAGTAGGGGCTCTCAGCTCTCAGCGGGGAGGCCAGAGTCTTATTCAGTCTTGTGCCCGGGGAGGGCTCCTGCACTGCACCGCAGGGAAGTGCCGCCAAGGCTTGATTTCCCCTCAGCGGAGTGCCCTCTCCTCGCTCACGTATCCCAGAGTCAGCGCTGACCTGACGCAGCTCAGGCACTGTGCACTCCCCTCGAGAAATCACCCAAGGAGCCGAACTCCTGGGGGATAGGCCCTCAGACCCCGAGTGAGAGTAGGGGTTCTCAGCTCTCAGCGGGGAGGCCAGAGTCTTATTCAGTCTTGGGCCCCGTATGCCCGGGGAGAGTTGGTGCACTGCACCGCAGGGAAGTGCCGCGAGGCGTGACTCCCCCTCAGCCCGGTGCCCTCTCCTTACTCGCGGGCCTCAGAGTCAATGCTACCAGTCGCAACTCGGGGACTGTCCACTCCCCTTGAGAAATCACCCAAGGATCCGAAGTCCTGGGGGACAGGCCTCCAGACCTCAGTGGGGGGGAGGGGGAGCGCCGGGGATTCAGGGTTGCCGGCAAAGGATTCCCAAAGTTTTATTCAGCCCTATGTCCGGCAGGAGAACGCCACGGCACCCCAGTAGGGGAGGTAGGTCCAGTTTTTAGAAGGTCTTTCCCGTGGAGTGTAGTGGGAGGGCCTTTAATTTCTGCCCGCTTGTTAAATTGTGGGGCTCCAGAGCCGGTCTCATGGGGGAGGGGGACTCCCGTCCGCTTGGTGGTGGATTTTGTACCTTTTGTTTGCGTCCTTGTGATCACAACTTGCCTCAGCGGTGTTGATGTGCGTTCTTCAGCCTTCTCTCTTGGTGAGGCTCAAGTCCACCAGGATACTTACTAAATTCCTGTCCCTTAACTCTCCTTCTGGACGGGAGCCTTTGTTGAAAGCTGGCTTCAGTCCGCCATCTTGTCTCCCTCCCCCCTTTTTATCTAATTTTCATCAGCCCCAACGGTATAGGCTATTTATTTATTTATTTATTCATTTTTATTGTTGGGGATTCATTGAGGGTACAATAAGCCAGGTTACACTGATTGCAATTGTTAGGTAAAGTCCCTCTTGCAATCATGTCTTGCCCCCATAAAGTGTGACACACACCAAGGCCCCACCCCCCTCCCTCCGTCCCTCTTTCTGCTTTTCCTCCCTCTCCATAACCTTAATTGTCATTAATTGTCCTCATATCAAAATTGAGTACATAGGATTCATGCTTCTCCATTCTTGTGATGCTTTAATAAGAATAATGTCTTCCACTTCCATCCAGGTTAATACGAAGGATGTAAAGTCTCCTTTTTTTTTAATAGCTGAATAGTATTCCATGGTATACATATACCACAGCTTGTTAATCCATGCCTGGGTTGGTGGGCATTTAGGCTGTTTCCACATTTTGGTGATTGTAAATTGAGCTGTAATAAACAGTCTAGTACAAGTGTCCTTATGATAAAAGGATTTTTTTCCTTCTGGGTAGATGCCCAGTAATGGGAGGATCTAGGATCCCAGGATCAAATGGGAGGTCTAGCTTGAGTGCTTTGAGGTTTCTCCATACTTCCTTCCAGAAAGGTTGTACTAGTTTGCAGTCCCACCAGCAGTGTAAAAGTGTTCCCTTCTCTCCACATCCACGCCAGCATCTGCAGTTTTGAGATTTTGTGATGTGGGCCATTCTCACTGGGGTTAGATGATTCATTTCCATGCTACTTTTTAGAAAATCAGTAATAAGTAGAAGCGGAACAGGTATTTATAATTATGCATGATCATTCGCTCACATGTAATTTAATAGCCATAGATCTTTAATATTTATAGCACATGTAGAAAGGATTTAACATATGCAGTGATCTTCATCAAGTAACTCTATACTCTTCTTGAATACAAAAACATAAATTTTGTCACCATTTATGCAATCTGCTAAAAATCTTGCTATTAATTCATGTGGATGAGTTTTTCCTCTAAAATTTTAATTAAAAAACAAATGGTTTCCACACTTCAGTCTGCAATGTCCCACACATGCAGTTTCTTAATACTGACTGATCAGTTGGATAATAGGGAATTTCTACATAAGATGCTTTCTCATACCAAAAAGTTCCCACAAAGCAGTTATTTTCATGTGAAAGTCCATTCAAAAATTAAAGAACCATAACACTACAGGGTTTCAGTGCCAGTAATATTCCCTTTGCATTTCTATGTATGACAAAATGTACTCTGATAAGAAAATAGGGAGAAATGGCCAATCTGGGAAGAAAGAATAAAGAGATAAGAGGGGGAATTGAGGACTTCCAACCTGGCCAGAACAAGAATGCAATTGCCCCAGTGATGGGAGCTGGAAGGCTCGCTCTCACCAGAGTGAATACCCATCTGCAGGGAGCTGGAAGGCTTGCTCTCATCAGAGTGTACACTCATCTGCTGGTGTCTGGAAGGCTCACTCTCATCAGAGTGTACATCCATCTGCAGGTGTCTGGAAGGCTCACTCTCATCAGAGTGTATACCCATCTGCAGGGAGCTGGAAGGCTCGCTCTCATCAGAGTGTATACCCATCTGCAGGGGTCTGGAAGGCTCACCCTCATCAGAGTGTACACCCATCTGCAGGGGTCTGGAAGGCTCACTCTCATCAGAGTGTATACCTATCTGCAGGTGTCCTCTTTTCTCATATTTTGGAAACATAGGGTATTTTAAGGAAAAATTTCCATCTAACCCCAAAGCTGGAGTATAGAGGACGCCAAGAGCCAGACAACCTCTGAGCAAGATGATTTGCAGCTGTGGGGCGGACTCTCAGACAATTCGTCCACAGGTGCTCCTTGCAGAGAAAAAGCCCGAGCCCATGGCCATCCTTAGGCACACATTCATTGTCTAACACTCCCCTCATCTCTATAAAAGGCTAACGTGGAGGTTACTCAGGGCTATCCTGCAAGCAAGGTTAGCCCGCCTCCTGCAAGCTTGTACTTCTAATCTGTGTTACGCCTGGCTCCTTCCCGCAGCGATCGAATCCAGGGCCATAGGGGCCACCAGGGGCTGCGACACTGGAGAGATTAGTAAAGATCCCATAGTATTTAATAAAAATAAGTTGAAAGAGTTATCCAGAAAAATCTAGAAGGCTTAGATACATACAAAGTACACCACATAGTTTTGAAATCCTATATGGGTCTCCTACAGCTAAATATGGAAAAACCTGGTGTCATTGAGAAAACTGCCTGCATGAAGGGCACCTTTGGGACCTCAAGGCATAATCTGATAATATAATATCAGCAGAAGATTTCCTGCTGCCATGTCAGACAGAATTCTTCGTTCAAAATATAATATGTGAAACTTAGTAAATGTGGAATGTAAATGTATTAGCACAATAACTAAGAAAATGCCAGGAAGGCTATGTTAACCAGTGTGATGAAAATGTGTCAAACAGTCTATGAAACCAGGGTATGGTGCCCCATGATCACATTAATGTACACAGCTATGATTTAATTAAATAAATAAATAAATAAATAAATAAATAAAAACAAAATATAAATGTAGAAGAAACATTGGCCAGTGAGGTTCTTGGAAGCTTTGTTGGGATGGTGGACAATATGCCGCAGCCCAAGTGCCTGAACACTATGAACATTATGTTGGCCCCAGACAGCGCAGCCTCAATCTGTTTCCCATCAATGGCCTAAAGAAGGATGCCTGTATCATAGGAGTGCTCATGTCCCATTTTCCTCTTGTTTGAGAGACTTTCAAACCCACGCAATCAGTTGAGATGCATCAAGACATGAATCCTGTAATAATAACATGTGATAAAAATTTCATACTCAGTTTTATGTTAACTGGTGCAAAATTTCATTAGTTGATAAAAACAAATCTCTATCAGAAAGAGATTCATGGAGAGGGGATTTTAACTGATGATGGAAAGTGCCATCCCTCTTCTGATTCCTTAAAAAGCAGAGACTGTTACATGGGTTTCTTAATTACAATGGCTGCACCCTTGGCAATAGAGCTGGTCAGTTCTTTAAAACTTGCTTTTATCATGTGCTGCCAATAAGAAGGAGTAGAAAAGAGAAACAGGCAAACCCCAGACATGCAACTGGTCCATCACAGTGTCATTCAGAAATCTACCAAGGGGCTTCGAGACAGGCCGGGAAGAGAGAGATGCCCTTGTCGGGACATTTTCTGTATTCCACCCTATAACAGGGGAAACCAGACCCTCTCTACATGCAGATAACTACGATAGCTTTAACATGCCACGGATCACAAATTCAGCAGAACTTGCCACATCAGACTCAGATTCTTCAATGGCAAACAAGTAAATGGTATCCTTGAAGAAAGAAAACTGACCAAGGCGATGAATTTAAAATCAGATAATGCAGCAGTTACATCTTGCTTCTGTTCTCTTCCAATAATGCAGGCACTCCTTTGGCGTACAGTGTGTGTGCTGAAAGTATTAAGTCTACACCAAATAATGCAACATAACTTACAATTTACTAATATATTTTCCCCTAAATCACTTTTGACAAGTTATAAAACATTGATGACTTTATATTTGTTACAATAAAAAGTGATCTTTAAAAAACATAATATTATTGGAAAGGGGGAAAGTAGAAATCTGTTGGGGTAAATGGGTAATTCTAGCCCAGAAAACTATAATTTGAGAGAAGACCATGTCACAAGTAGTAAAGTAGACATTAGCACAGAACAGAAGCGTCAGAAAATGTATCACCATGTCTAACTTTGGATTTTCACAAGAGTTGTCAGTCAATGCAGAATACTTGAAGTGTCAATTATAACAAGTAATTCCTTTTCAGCTCCTAAATATAAATTACACTAAAGCTTTAAAGAATAATACATACAACTGCTTCAGCATGTCATCATACCACATATTTTGAATTATACCTTGCAGTGTAATTTTTTTAAAAAACTATTAAAGGTACTTCTTTAAATGGCTTTTTGTCCAGAACAATAACTAAAATAGTAGGAGTATTACAACATAAGAATATTACTGTGTTCTTCAGAATCTTACAAAAAACTCTACATCCTTTGTTTCTTTGAAACATGCTTCACAGGCAACTTTTCAGCTGTGTCATTTCAACTATTATAAATCATTATAATGCTACATATTCTTTCACCAATCAATTTTTTAACACAACTAAGAATTCATCAATAATTGTGGGCCATTACAAAGCAAAAATAAAGATTTTTCTAGATCCATTTTTCAAAACAGAAGTATGCATTTTCCTGAAGGGATGAAAAAGAAATATTTGATTAACTGACACTCAGAAATCATTCCTGAGCAATCTGTTAGAATTTCTTTCCCTTTACAATGTTTTCTGTTCTATGCTATCAAGAACTATGAATCATAATTTCTGGCAGCTAAAACCAAAGGGGGTGAGAGTCTCCATTAGCATCTAAAAATATGCATGTCCTAATGCTCTCTTAAAATACGTCTGCTCTGAGATGTTTCAGATTTTCTCAGCCGAGCAAAATGACATTAAGTAAGACCCTGGCATGAAGATTTGCTTATTTTAGTTTGCTTAACAATGTAACCATAGCACAAAAAATATTGCTACTCAAAGACAGATAAATTATTCTCTCACATTCTGACCTATTGTTTGCTATTATTTGATGTGATAAAATATCAAATCACTTCTGATCACCAATTACCTTGATCATTCACTTAAGAAGACAATAAACTAAAACTATATTAGAATGAGTTCTTTTTAGGGTAAAAGAGCATTCCCTCTTTCATTTTAAAGGAGTCTGGTTAATATCATTCAGCTCAAGCTAGGCATAACTGAGAACAATTAACAATTTAAATCAAGACACCATCACATATCTGCAGCAGTAGCTGATACATTTCTGGAAAGTCAAAAGCGATACTAATACGATTCTTGTATTCAGCATTCCACAAGAGAATTTATTTGCCTCTTCCCTCTGAAAGTCTACTAGAGGATTCTAGGAAAACTTCCTAAACAAGAACAGTATCTGGCAGCTTGTTTAGTCCAGGATATTTCGTGAGGGATGAGTAGAATGCAGAGAAGGTCAGATAAAAGTCAAAAGAGAAGGTCTTGTTATTCTGATGTTACACCTTTGAGGCAAAGGCCTAATACCTTTACAGAACATAAAATGCAACAAAATGAATACTTTTCTCTGTTAGAGACAGCCAGAGGACAAGGGTCATGTAATTGCATATCTTGTTGCATTGTTGTGCCCGTTTTCTCTTTTTTAATAGAAAACAACAAATTAATCAAAGAAACACAATAAAATGCTTTACTTTGTTAGCTAAGTGTATTTTTGTACTTCCAAAAATATAGTACATTTTAAGCAAAATAAAATGAAAATATTTGATTAATTCACTGAAATAATCCAAATAAATATTTTAAGAAATAAAAGTATACAAAAGAATTCTGGGAACAACTCTAAGAGTGATGTGAGAGAAGATGGAGAATAAGAAAGGAAAAAGAGATTTTGAACAGGGTCTGCAGAACAGACTCCAACGAACAGAGCAGGAAACAAGAACAAAATATTGAGAGATGACAAAAGCCTAACATTTTTATACTGGGATCATGCCTAGAAACCAAATGTTTATTTTTTCTATTAGACCAGCAGTATCTCGGGATGTTTCTTGAAACACAAATTCGATTGTATAATGATAGTATACCCCAAATTATATATTGTATAATTATATATATTGCCAAAAATAAGAGTTTCATAATCTGAAAGTTGAGATGCACTGGGTGAAGCAACGTTTAATAGATTTCTTTACTGAGGAACTTTTCATATCTTTAACATGCTAGTGAATTTCATTACTCCATGAAAGAAACATGTACCATGTTTCCTAAACGTATCCAACAAAGGAAATTACATATAGATAGAAAGAGAGAGATGATGGGGCAGAGCACAACTATAGAAACTAACATCTTATGGAATCCAGACAAGAATTCACAATAATTTTTCTTTTCTATCATAGAAAATACCAACATACTACTAAGGAGGAAAAATAACCGTTTTTCCTTCAACTCATTCATTTGAATTTTGTCTCATCCTTTCTGTTTGAAGACTTTCTGTATACTATACTTATTCTATTATAGCATCTTTTATTTAACTTCTTCATAAATGAACAGATGCAGAGTGCTAAGCCTACTACACTGTGCTAGACTTTGGTTATGCCAGTAATTCCAAATACAGTGACTGGCTCTTATCTCTGGTACCCATACATGTAGCTACCAGTTTTGGCTAGGAACTTCAAAACTTCAAAATTTCTTCTAGAATCAAAGAAATTTAATTCAAGATAATAGGCAGAATGTGTGAGTTAATTACCTATTTACTTCAGACCTCACTTTTAAAAACAAATATAATATAGATGTGTATTCTATTCTAAAACACTATCAATTATAAGACATTCTGAATTAAGAGATGTCAAAAAGTGGGCAAATGTGCATCTTAATACTGATAAAATGCAATGTATATACCTGCAAGTACAAAATAGGAGACAATTTATATGGACAGGAACCACATCCTAGAAGACGCACCACAGGGACTGCAGTCTAGAAGGAAATCTATCTGCAAGGCAGAATTCCAACCAGTCTGGACTCAGAAGCTGTAGGTAGGATGGTGGGTAAGTAGAGGGCAGTGGGAAGGTAGGGGGTACAGAAGAATGAGACTGCAGACTGTAGGCACAACTTCCAGCAGCAGGCATTTTCATCCCCTGAGCAAAATGACAGAGAAAAACAGTACTCAAAAAGAGAGAAAGTGATCTCTTTGGGGAGAATGAGAACAACTGTTCCAGGTGTGCTAGAGCCCTAATTAACAACCTAAGAGATCCTTGTTTTACTTTTTAAAAAAAGAATAGAATAATATAAAAAGGGAAAAAGTAAGGAGTGAGAAAGGGCTTTTTAAAATAATTCTTAAAATCTTGTTAACAGCAACAACAACAAAAATCTTGTCAACATAAAGAATGCTCATAGAAGTTTTAGCAGAAAAATAAAGGAATTTAAACCAAAAATAATTTCTTCTCATATTTAATCTAACAAAGGAAAACTTTTAGATAATAAAGAACCAATCCAGAAATCCCAATATCAAATTAATATATATCAACAAAAAACAGAAGAAAAGGAGAGAAACAAAGTATTAAAGAAATAATAGAAAATAACATCTCAGAACTGTTAAGTAACAAGTTTTCAGACTGCAAGGGTCAACACTGGCAAGGTAGAATGAATTAGAGAGCTTTCCCTCTTTCTGCATGACTGGGAACAGCTTCACAAGATGCTGGTACTTCTTTGTAGATCTGGTAAAATTTGGCTGCAAATCTGCCTGATTCAGGGCTGATTTGGGGCAGGAGATTTTTTTTATTATTACTGTTTCAATCTCACTACTCATTGTTGGTCTATTTGGAATTTCTATTTCTTCCAGATTCAGGCTTGAGAGGTTGTGTGTTTCCAAAAACGTCTCATGTCCTCTAGGTTTTTGAGTTCTTCTGCACACAGGTCTTCATAGTAGTCAGGAATGGTATTTTGTATTCTGTGGTACCAGTTTTAACTGGTATAGAATATAGAATAAATATTTAATATAGAATAAATATTTTATCACTTACAGTGGAATGTCAATACCAGAATTGTCCACTTATTTCTGGCCTCCATGATTTGGGGTGAGAAATCTACAGTCCTATGAAAAAGACGGCATTTTTCTCTGTTTTAAAGATTTTTTTTTTTTTTCTGTTATGAGTGTTTACAGTTTATGATGTTTCCAGGATTGACTTACCTTGGGTTTATCCTATCACGGACTTGCTGAGCTTCTTAAGTTTATATGTTTCTGATTTCATCGTATTTGAGAACTTTTCAGCTATTATTTCTTAACGTTTTTCTACGCTACACTCATTTCTCACTCTTGAGACTCCTGTGACATGGACATTAGACTTCTTGGTGCTGTCCAACAGGCTCTGTTTGCTTTTCCATCTTTCTACTCTGCCCTTCAGATTGAATAATTTCTATTGATTTATCCTCAAGTCCATGGACTCTTTTTTTCTTTCATCTCCTGTATACCATTGGATCCATCCAGTGAGGATTTTGTTTATTTGCTTATATTGGGATTTTTGTATTGTTTGCTTAATTGGTGAAGGGATTTATATTTTCAGTTATAAAACTTACATTTGATACTTTGTCTTCTCATTCTTTATACTTTCTTTGCATTTGTTTCAAGAGTATTCATAGGCTTGGCGCCCATATCTCAGTGGTTAGGGCACCAGCCACTGGCATCAGGGCTGGTGGGCTCAAACCCAGCCTGGGCCTGCTAAACAAACGAACAACAACAACAGCAACAACAACAAAAAATATCCAGGCATTATGGTAGGCGCTGTTAGTCGCAGCTACTCGGGAGGCTGAGACAAGAGAATTGCTTAAGCCCCAGAGTTTGAGGTTGCTGTGAGATATGACACCACAGTACTCTACAGAGGGAAATAAAGTGAGACTCTATCTCAAAAAAAAAAAAGTGTTCATACTTTAAACATATTTACATTAACTGCTTTAAAGTCTTTGTGGGATAATTCCAACATCTTTTATCTTCTCACCATTGGTATCTATTCTTTGTCTTTACCCATGTAAAGCTAAAGTTTTCCTGGCATTCTCGTTTATCAATTAATTATATTTTACATGCTAAACACTTTGACTATCTTATGAGACTATAGGTCTTATTCAAATCCAATAGAAAATGTTGATATTTTGCTTTTGCAGGCAATGACCCAAATGGGTTCAGGCCCTATATCCTGACCAGCCTTTTATGTTTTGTGGTTTTAATGCCCGTTCTAGTTTTCAACATGCTTCCAGGTTATTCACACCTGTCTGTGTGTTTGTGACTCAGTGGCTAGTCACACTTCCGTTCTCAAAATATGTTTTATTTAATTTACTTTAAAGGAAAAGAAGAAGAAAGAGGAGGGAAGGAGAAGAAATTGGACATTTTTATCCTTCAAAGTTTAAAGCACTTGTACATTCCTACTGCTTCCACTGTTGATACCAAAAAGTACATGCCCTGGTCCTGAAACTAGAACTAGAAGGCTTTTACCCAAGTTCTCTCTGTCAATCCTCACACTTGTGTCCATGTTTTACACTATTTGAATCCAGGCTGAGGTATTCAAGGAAAAGGGAGCAGTTTTCCAGTACAATTTTAAAGTGTCTCCCTAGATTTTTTTAATGAATATTCAACAGTATTTTTAAAAGATTTAAATAGAAATACATATTACATACATTTGTCAATGACTTAGGAGTTTTTTTTATTAAATCATAGCTATGTACATTAATGCAAACATGGGGTACAATGTGCTGGTTTTATATACAATTTGAAATATTATCATCAGGGCACCCTCCTGGACCTCTGGAAGAGCTGCATCAGGACCTGCCATCCACACCCTCCTGGACGTCTGGAAGAGCCAACCAGGACCCGTGATCAGCACCCTCCCAGACCTCTGGAAGAGCCACATCAGGCCCAGCGATCAGCACCCTCCTGGACCTCCGGAAGAGCTGCACTCACCTAGGCCCTGGTAAGAGCTGTGCCAAGACCCGCTACACTACCCACCAGGCCTCCCCACCCCATGACCAGGAACAAAGGGAGCCTCACAACCCCACGTCCTCTGCCCCGTACCCTCCCTGCCTCCAGACCCACCCGCTCATCTGGCCAGGGACTCTGGTGGCCTCAGGAGCCCTCACTGCCTCTGCACGGAGCCCTTCTCCTGGCCAGAGACTGCTGGAGCCTTGGGCCCTCTGTGCCAAAGTCACTGGGTGCCAGGCACTCACAGAAACTGTGTGGACCACCCCCCTGCCCTGTTGCTGGATCCGGGTGTGTCACACTCTGGAGCTGCACACAACCAGAACTCCCTGGCTGGGGCAACCCCTGAGGAGCTACACAGGGTCACTCCCTACAAAGATCCAGCACTATAGAGGGATGCCACTGGGGTCTAATCTTGGAGAGACACACCTCAACTCTGAGGACGGCCAGAGGCAATGGTGAAAAACAATCATGAGGCGAAATCAAGAGAAAAACTCTAGCAATATGAATAATCAGAGTAGATCAACTCCCCCAAGGATCAATGGGGCAGACACAGCACAAGAACCCATGCACAAACAAATGGCTGAGATGTCAGATATCGAATTCAGAATCTGGATAGCAAATAAGATTGAATTAGAATTTCAAGCAGTAACCTGAAAAATGTCACAAGAATTCAATGAATTCAAAGACCAAATGACCAAAGATTTTGACACAGTGAGACAAGAAGTTGCAGCCCTCAAAGATCTGAGAAATACAGTAGAATCCCTCAGTAACAGAATGGAACAAACAGAAGAAAGGATTTCTGACATTGAAGACAAAGCTTTCGAATGCTCCCAAACTCTCAAAGAGGAAGAGAAATGGAGGGCAAAAACAAATCAGTCTCTCAGAGAGCTCTGGGATAATTCGAAGAAAAGCAATATTCGTCTTATAGGGATCCCCAAAAGTGACAAAGTGGCTTGACAAGGCACAGAGTCTCTTCTCCATGAGATTATGAAGGAGAACTTTCCAGACATGCCAAGAGATTCTGAAATTCAGATAGCAGACAGTTTCAGAACTCCAGCATGACTCAACCGGAATAGGATATCCCCCAGACACACTATAATCAATTTCACTAAAGTTAATATGAAGGATAAAATTCTGAAAGCAGCCAGATGAAAGAAAACCATTACCTAAAAGGGGAATAATATTAAAATAACTGCAGAGGTCTCTGCTGAAACCTTTCAAGCTAGAAGAGGACGGTCATCGACTTTTAATCTCCTAAAACAAAATAACTTTCAACCCAGGATCCTGTACCCAGCTAAAGTGAGTTTCATTTATGATGGAGAAATTAAATACTTTAATGACATTCACATGTTGAAGAAATTTGCCACAACTAAACCAGCTCTCCAGGATATTCTCAGACCTATCCTCCATAAAGACCAGTGTAATCCTCCATCACTAAAGTAAACCCACCCAGAAAATTGTGATCAAATTCCAACTTACACAGTCGCAAAAGAATTAAAAATGTCCACCAGACTCTCGAAAGGCTTATCAATATTCTCAATTAATGTGAATGGTTTAAATTGTCCTCTAAAGGGACACAGGTTGGCTGACTGGATACAAAAATTCAGCCAGATATCTGCTGCATACAGAATCTCATCTTACATGAAAAGACAAATACAGACTCAAGGTGAAGGGATGGTCATCTATACTCCAGGCAAATGGAAAGCAGAAAAAAGCAGGCATTGCAATCCTATTCGCAGATGCAATAGGCTTTAAACCAACCAAAATAAGGAAGGATAAGGATGGACACTTCATATTTCTTAAAGGTAATACTCAATATGATGAGATTTCAATTAATATTTATACACCCAACCAGAACACACCTCAATTTATAAGAGAAACTCTAACAGACATGAGCAACTTGATTCCCTCCAGTTCCATAGTAGTTGGAGATTTTAACACCCCTTTAGCAGTGCTGGATAGATCCTCCAAAAAGAAGCTAAGCAAAGAAATCTTAGATTTAAACTTAACCATTCAACATCTGGACTTAACAGACATCTACAGAACATTTCATCCCAACAAAACTGAATACACATTCTTCTCATCAGCCCATGGAACATACTCCAAAATCGACCACATCCTAGGCCACAAATCTAACCTCAGCAAATTTTAAAAAATAGATATTATTCCTTGCATCTTCTCAGACCATCATGGAATAAAAGTTAAACCCAATAACAGCAGGAATCCGCATAATACAAAAACATGTCAGCTAAATAACTTTATGCTGAAGAATAGATGGATTATAGATGAGATTAAGAAGGAAATCACCAAATTTTTGGAACAAAACAACAATGAAGACAAGAATTATCAGAATCTCTGGAATACTGCAAAGGCAGTCCAAAGAGGGAAATTTATAGCTCTGCAAGCCTTCCTCAAGAGAACATAAAGAGAGGAAGTTAATAACTTAATGGGACATCTCTAGCAACTGGAGAAGGAAGAACATTCTAACCCCAAACCCAGCAGAAGAAAAGAAATAACCAAAATCAGAGCAGAATTAAATGAAATTGAAAACAAAAGAATTATACAACAGATCGATAAATCCAAAAGTTGGTTTTTTGAAAAGGTCAATAAAATAGATAAACTTTTGGTCAAACTAATCAGGAAAAAAAGAGAAAAATCTCTAATTTCATCAATAAGAAATGGTAACAATGAAATAACAACAGACCCCTCAGAAATTCAAAAAATCCATAATGAATATTACAAGAAACTTTACTCTCAGAAATATGAAAATCTGAAACAAATCGACCAATACTTGGAAGTACGCCACCTACCAAGACTTAGCCAGAATGAAGTGGAAATGTTGATCAGGCCTATATCAAGTTCCGAAATAGCATCAACTATACAAAATCTCCCTAAAAAGAAAAGCCCAGGAGCAGATGTCTTTACATGAGAATTCTACCAAACCTTTAAAGAAGAACTAGTACCTATATTACTAAACCTCTTCCAAAATACAGAAAAAGAAGGAATACTACCCAACACATTCTACGAAGCAAACATCACTTTGATCCCTAAACCAGGGAAAGACTCAACAAGAAAAGAAAATTATAGACCAATATCACTAATGAATATTGATGCAAAAATACTCAATAAGATCCTAACGAACAGAGTTCAACAACACATCAAAGCAATTATACACCATGACCAAGTGGGATTTATCCCAGGGTCTCAAGGCTGATTCAATATATGTAAACCTATAAATGTAATTCAGCACATAAACAAACTAAAAAATAAAGACCATATGATTCTCTCAATTGATGCAGAAAAAGCTTTTGATAATATCCAGCATCACATCATGATCAGAATACTTAAGAAATTGGTATAGAAGGGACATTTCTTAAACTAATAGAGGCCATCTACAGCAAACCCACAGCCAATATTGTATTGAATGGAGTTAAATTGAAATCATTTCCACTTAGATCAGGAACCAGGCAAGGTTGCCCATTGTCTCCATTGCTCTTTAACATTGTAATGGAAGTTTTAGCCATTGCAATTAGGGAAGAAAAGGTGATGAAGGATATCCATATAGGGTCAGAAGAGATCAAATTTTCACTCTTCGCAGATGACATGATTGTATATCTGGAAAACACTAGGGATTCTACTACAAAACTTTTAGAAATGATCAAGGAACACAGCAATGTCTCAGGCTATAAAATCAACACCCATAAATCTGTAGCCTTTATATATATACCAACAATAGCCAAGCCAAAAAAATAGCCAAGGACTCTATTCCTTTCACAGTAGTGCCAAAGAAGATGAAATATTTGGGAGTTTATCTAACAAAGGACATGAAAGATCTCCGTAAAGACAACTATGAAACTTTAAGAAAAGAAATAGCTGAAGATGTTAACAAATGGAAAAATATACCATGCTCATGGCTGGGAAGAATCAACATCGTTAAAATGTCTATACTACCCAAAGTAATATATAATTTTAATGCAATTCCTATTAAAGCTCCATTGTCATATTTTAAAGATCTTGAAAGAATAATACTTTGTTTTATATGGAATCAGAAAAAACCTCGAATAGCCAAAACATTACTCAGAAATAAAAACAAAGCAGGAGGAATCATGCTACCGGTCCTGAGACTGTGCTATAAATCGATAGTGATCAAAACAGCATGGTACTGGCACGAAAGCAGAGAAGTAGATGTCTGCAACAGAATAGAGAACCAAGAGATGAATCCAGCTACTGACCATTATTTGATCTTTGACAAGCCAATTAAAAACATTCAGTGGGGAAAAGATTCCCTATTTAACAAATGGTGCTGGGTGAACTGGTTGGTGATCTGTAAAAGACTGAAACTGGACCCACACCTTTCACCATTAACTAAGATAGACTCTCACTGGATAAAATATTTAAACTTAAGACATGAAACTATAAAAATACTTGAAGTAAGTGCAGGGAAAACTCTTGAAGGAATTGGCCTCAGTGAATATTTTATGAGGAGGACTCCCCAGGCAATCGAAGCAGTATCAATAATACATTACTGGGACCTGATCAAACTAAAAAGCTTCTGCACAGCCAAGAAGATAGTAAAGCAAGCAGACAGCCCTCAGAATGGGAAAAAATATTTGCAGGTTATACCTATGATAAAGGTTTAATAACCAGAATCCAAAGAGAACTCAAATATATTAGCAAGAAAAGAACAAGTGATCCCATTTCAGGGTGGGCAAGGGACTTGAAGAGAAACTTCTCTAAAGAAGACAGACACATGATCTACAGACACATGAAAAAAAGTTCATCATCCTTAATCACCAGAGAAATGCAAATCAAAACTACTTTGAGATATCACCTAACCCCAGTAAGAGTAGCCCACATAACAAAATCCCCAAACCAGAGATGTTGGCGTGGATGTGGAGAAAAGGGCACCCTCCTACACTGCTGGTGGGAATGCACACTAATACGTTCCTTTTGGAAGGATGTTTGGATAATACTTAGAGATCTAAAAATAGACCTGCCATTCGATCCTATAATTCCTTTGCTAGGTATATACTCAGAAGACCAAAAATCACAATATAACAAAGACATCTGTACCAGAATGTTTATTGCAGCCCAATTCATAATTGCTAAGTCATGGAAAAAGCCCAAGTGCCCATCGACCCACGAATGGACTAGCAAACTGTGGTACACGTATACCATGGAATATTATGCAGCCTTAAACAAAGATGGAGACTTTACCTCTTTCATGTTTACATGGATGGAGCTGGAACATATTCTTCTTAGCAAAGTATCTCAAGAATGGAAGAAAAAGTATCCAATATACTCAGCCCTACTACGAAGCTAATTTATAGCTGTCATATGAAGGCTATAACCCAACTACAGCTCAACAACAGCTCAACAACTTGGGGAAAGGGCCAAGGGAGGGGAAGGGAGGGGGGAGGTTAAGATGGAGGGAGGAAAATGGGTGGGGCCACACCTAGGGTGCATCTTAGAATAGGTACAGGCAAAACCTATTAAATGCAGAATACAAATGTCTACATACAATAACTAAGAAAATGTCATGAAGGCTACGTTGAACAGTTTGATAAGAATATTTCAGATTGTATATGAAACCAGCACATTGTACCCCTTGATTGCACAAATGTACACAGCTATGATTTAACAATAAAAAAAATAAAAAAATAAAGAAATATTTTCATCAAACTGGTTAACATAGCCTTCATGGTATTGATTTTTCCGATCAATTCCAATAGGCTGAGAGCATGAAAGCTTTAACTTTAAGAAATATTTCAACCTAAGTAAGAATGAGAAGCTATCAAAGTATCTAGGTGTTTGTACATTTAAATCACATTCTATAATTTTATACCAAGTAAATAAAAATTAGAAATCCCTACTCATTATGAATTATTTTCATCATAAAAGCATATTTAAGTAATAAACTAACTAAACCCCCAGTCAGGTCTATGGGACTGTTAGATAAATGACTCAGTTTGCTCATTCAAAACTTATTTTTTTCTACTCACATTACTCCTCATAAATTGGACAAGCTAGAATCAAGTCCACGGGATGCTCGAGTTAGACACTCAACTTTAAGGGTAGAGTAAAATTTTCATTTTTTGCATCCTCCTTACGTGTCGTGGAGAGGAAGAGTTTTAGAAGATGGTATTAGAATAGAAACATAGACAAGTATAAATCTTTTCTTAGCCTAGCCATCTCTCATCTCCACAAAATCCCCAGGAAAATACAAGCATTAATAAAAATGACAGAGCAAGGCAAATTAACCATTATTAACTTGGACCTTGGTCCCACTACCTAAATGGAACCAGAACTTTAGTTGGCTATGCTGGACCAGTAGAAAACTTCTTTTTCCTAATTAAAAGCAAAATACAGGCATAAACAAAGCATGCTGAGTGACTTACAATTTTTCTCCTAAACTTGTATTAAAATCTCAGATGTTACTACTGCTTACAACATAGGCTGGTTCAGAGTGAGAGTGTTTGCCCCAAAAGTAAGCCTCCCCCCAAGACATCCCCAGGCCAAGACAAGAGCCTGAGGGATATTTGCCTTGTGGAAAAAGAAGATTTCCAAAGAAAGAAAGGCAACTGCAAAGTGAAAGTGAGAAGCAGCATGAGAGGAATAAAACCAGGGATGGCCTTTATACTGATTATACCACCCCTTTGAGAATCAGTTTTGGATTCTTAACACTGACTATCCTCTTGACACTTTCCTTCCAGAAGAAGTCAGGATTGATATAAAAGCAACAAAGAGGACATTCATCCTTTACAGGAGCATGCTATTTTCCTTGAATTGGCCCAGCCTTTTTTTTTTTTTTTTAACCTTTTAAAAGTACAGGCAGCTAATACATGTATCTCATCTTTCAGAAAAGTGTCAATATAGCAATTTATATCCTTAATTATAAATAAATAACTAAACTTTAACTTTTAAAGTAGAAATTTTGTAGTTGTTCATGGTGTAGTTATACCCCTTGTACTTATCCACAGTGAAAGTAATCGATCACTTTTCCACCAGCTTACATGGCCAAGCAAGATCTCTCACCCAGTTTTTTTCATAACTTTGCATTTTGCCACTGTGTCAGTTTTCTATTGCTGCTATAACAAATTATCACAAATTTAATGGCTTTAAATAATGCCAACTTATTATCTTAAAGTTCTAAAGGTCTGAAGTCCAAAGTCAGTCTTACTGAGCTAAAATTACAATGCCATCAGGCTGGTTTGGTCCTTCTTAAGGCTCCAGGAAAAGAATCCATTTCCTCGTTTTTTTCTAGGCTCCAGATGCTGCCTGCCCTTGACTCATGGACCATACCCCCACCTTCAAAGTGCATCACTGCTATTCCTGCTTCCACAGCCTCATCTTGTCTGCCCTCCTGCCTTCTTTTTACAAGGACCCTTGTGATTACACTGGATCCACCTACATATTTCAAGATATTCTCCCTATCTCAAGATCCTTTACTTAATCATCTTCCTTTGCTGTGTGATGCAACATATTCACAGGTTCCAGTAATTAGGATGTGGACATCTTTGGGGGCCTATTGCAGCCACTTAGAAGTTGGCTATCATTAGCAAATTTAGAGAATTTTATTGTGTGTACCCTTTACCAGATAATTTCTCAAAAGTTTAAATAAGATTGATTCCAGTTTTATGTGTCAGCTATATCACAAAGAGTAACTAAAGAGAGTTTAAAAGAGATTATTTGCAAATATATAAGTAAGGTTGAGGGAAACCTATAAAAGATAAACACTGCTAGAATAGCAATAGTTCAAAGCCCTGAACCTCAATCTTCAGGAGTGAGAAGTGTTTATTGGAATTCTAAAATCATTGCTTTTAGAGAAGTCCTCCCTCTACATGACATTCATCATCAAGGAAGAAAGGACAGAGACAAATAAACATTTCTCTGGTATTTCTCTTCCTGGCCATACATTGGCTGAACCCAGCCAGAAGTCAGATGGCAAGAGAGCCTGACTGATGCAACCAATTGAGTTTAGCCTTGTGGGACACAATGGAGGGGAAACAAGGGTGAAGAGTGAATGTAGAGGGACAGAGAATAACCATTAAGGTCCTCTTGCTTGCCCTTAACCATTCATTCTTTTGTTGAAATGATGGACACATATGATTACCATAGGAGACATACAAAGTTTCATCTGCTACCACCTTATCACAGAATTATGCCAATTCAGCCATATGCCTGACAAAAACCCGAATCATAAAAATATAAGATAGTACGAGAGTGAGGAAAAGTTGGAGACAAAGAAATAACTAACATTAAAACAATATAGCAGCTGCCACAGCCTCGTTTTGCCACTGTTGTGTTAATAAACATCCCAGCACCTGGGATGCTTCAAAACTTTCCTGGTGAAGGACCCAAGCCTTCATTCCACAAAGATCTGTGTTCTTAGCATTATTTACTTTATTAAATTTCCACAATTTCCCATTGACCATTATTATTGGACATGGAAGAATCATTAGGGGGTCCCAGTGAATCATCTAAATTGCAGACGTGATCCTTTACTTTACCCCCACTCCAACTGGGTTGGAACAGCAATCCAATTTTCCCTGGGTAACCAGGATCATTTCCCTGTGACAGCACAGAGGCCACATTCTTTGCCAAAATGCCAGGGAGAAATCTTCATTTCTGATTTAAGGGAACCATGGCTGTGGTCCCTGAAGAAAGCATTCCTTTCATAAGGATAAGGACTTTCTTTTTTTATTATTATTAATATTAAATCATAGCTGTGTACATTAATGCAATCATGGGGCACCATACACTGGTTTTATAAACAGTCTGACACATTTTCATCACACTGGTTAGCATAGTCTTCCTGGCATTTTCTTAGTTATTGTATTAAGACAGTTATATTCTACATTTACTAAGTTTCACATGTACCCTTGTAAGATGCACCGCAGGTGTAAGGATAAGGACATTCAAAACCATCAAGCCTAAGTTCACAGAACACATGTGAAATTTACTAGATGTAGAAAATAAACGTCTTAACACAATCACTAAGAAAATGCTATGAAGGCTATGTTAACCAGTTTGATGAAAATATTTCAAATTGTATATAAAACCAGCACATTGTATCCTATGATTAAATTAATGTACAGCTATGATTTAATTTAAAAAAAACTTTAAAAAAATTTCTTAAGTGTCTTTATCAGGTGAAATAGAGAGAGAAGTCACTCTTACTTCTACTCCTTGGTCCCTGGGAATATGGGTCTGGCTCTGGGACATACAGCACCAAATATTTGCTACGACTTTTAAGCATATGCTACATCTTGGAGTATGGCACTTTCACCTCACAGAGTCAAGAAAATACAGAAGCAGATTAACAATACATCCTTAGCACTGCAGGTTACTTCCTCAAGGGATCTGCTCCCCACCTGTCAGTCCAGGCACTCTGGGTCTATGAGCTGGATAAAGTCTCAGAATTGAACATAAGGCCACAAATGCTCACCTGGGTAACTCAAGTTAAATTTCTGCCCCTAGACAGACTTTTTCCATGTATAAGAAGTAACACCTTAGTAGACGGCATATCCACTTTCATCCCTAGAGACTTATGATCATCATTGCCACAAGTCCCTGTGGGTCAAACACTCTGATTTCCACTCTACCCTTGCAGCTCATTAAGATAATTGCACTCATCTTGTTTCTGCTGGTTAAGCAGTGACATGTGGCCTCTACCACTCTGTGGTCCCAATATTCTGCTGAAATCCAGCAGTTGAAGGCCAGTGCATTATCTGCTGCTAGCATCTCCAGTTCTCTGTGGAGAGCAGCCACTATGGTGTCTTCCCTTACCAACACATTTCCGAATTCTCAAGTGAAGGAAGTGTCTTCTTGGGGGCATGTTTAGTGGGTGGCTCGATGAATTGTGTATAATCATCCTCACAGTCATATTCCCTGAGCCTTCAGACTTCTTCCACTACAAGATTCCAAGGAGGCCACCCTGTTTCTTCCTTACTGACTCTAGACCACCATTGAGCCTCGTCTTCAATTCACCACATTTCCATTATTCTCAGATAATTGACCCAAACCATCAAATTGCAAAACCCAGCAAAGACAATATATAGATAGATTTGGCCCAATCTAATCTTATATATTTTCTTATATTATATATTATAAGTAGCTTAATACTCTTAGAAGTTACTTATATATGCTACATTGACTCCTACTGATGCAACATGGCAATGTCCTGAAACTCTTTGATGTACAACCTATTTCCTTCCTAACCAAGCATTGTCACTCTCTGTCTGCATTCCTCTGTGTACCCCAAACTGCCACTGAATGACTGTACGGCCTTCAAGTCATTCCATGTATAAGAGCCTCTTCTTTAAAATCAAGATGACAATACCTATCTCCTTAGCATTGGTGTAGGGAATAAATATGCAATATAACTAGACAATTACAAGCACAGAGCCCAGGACACAAGGATCCCACAAAACATTGCAGCTGTTTCTTCCCCTCTTTATGGATCAGCTTTGAAAAATATCCTCAGATACAAGCAAAAATTCAGCTGGTGTAAATTACAAATACTCCTTTTTCTTAGGGCCACATAATTTAGACTATCTCATACATAGTAGGCACTCCAAAACATTGTGTGGGGAATGAATTCTAACCCAAAGTTTGAGTCAACTGCCCTTGTAAATTGTTCTCCTTCAAGTCTTTATGTCTAAAGAAAAAAATCCATAGGATTTCCAGATTTACTAGTGAAAGATAAATGCATCATAAATTGATATTTTAATGACTCATGAGTGGGATTGGTGCTGAGCCTTGAGAATACTTAGCAGGTTTTGTTTTTTATGAAAGCCTTCATTTCCATTGACATTGGCAATCAGATTATGAATCTTAGCTCCAGTGTGGTAATTATGTCAGACTCAGCTTTGGAGAGTAAAATGTTCAGTGGAGAGCAGTTGCCCTTGTTAAGATGGAAAAAGCAGAAAAAGGATAAATTATTACATATCAAAATTATTCCACTTGGGAAATGATAAAGTTCTTACTGAGGTGTAGAAATAAAACTACTGTTAGGAAAAAGTAGTTCCCACCTTGTATGAAAAAGTAAATGGAAGGATAATAGAAGTGAACCATAGAAAATGTATTTGTTGGCTAGCATGTTTTATTCTTCTGTTGTCTTGGAAGAAAGTATAAACATACTAAATCTCCACATGTTTTAATTTATGCTAATATTTTCACCAATTAAGTTGTTAGGGAACACCCTTTTAAAAGCTGATGCATTTAGGACTTGCCATCTACTTGTGATGTCAATGTTAATTTCTTTAAGAACTTACAATTTGTTGAAAGGACTATAGTATGTATTATAGAGACTATACCCATTCTTTGGAGAAGTAACCTATTTAATAGAAATAAGGTGCAATGGATAAACAAATAATCTAGAGACATCAATTAGGAATTCATTTGTTCCAAATATTTACCCTAATGCGTAAAATTGAGATACAAAATAACCATTCCATGATGTGCTTCAAAAGTGTACCAGATGTATTTCTTCAGTCTGGTGGGAACCTGTGGATTAGCTTTCCCACATGCACCGTCCCTATGCAGAAAATAATTTCCTCCTACTTTTCCCAAGAACTCAGTTGTAATTTGTAAGACATTATGGGAAATTTGCCACAGTATGTGGGACACTTTTGTTTCTTGCTGGAATTTTGTAAGCATGCACTGTCAAAGTTTGAAGTGGAGGTCAAGATATTTGTTTCATACAGTGAGATCTAATATGATGCTTCATGAGGGGACCAGGAGCTTGCCGCACCTTTCCAAAGCCACTAAACAGACCCTATTAACCCTAGGGGTGTCCAACCTGCTCCCCACAGATTATTTGAAGTTTGTTTTGCTTATCTATTGTGTCAGATATCACGAAAATTATGAATGGAACTTTTTTTGCTCATCAGCCTTCATTAGTATTTGTATTTAATGTGTGGCCCAATCTTCCAATCTTCTTCCAATGTGCAGCAAATATAAGAAAGGTTGAACACCTTGACAGCCAAATGCACCACAAAAAATACACCAAAATGTAAGAGTCTTTTGAGTGAATCTAACAGAAAATGCCCATTATAGTGTTGTAGTTAATTTGACCAATTCCAAGTCATTACCCTGGGGCTATGTCCTGAATACTGGGCTAACACTGTGAATGAGAGATATAGGCTATGTCCCCCATTATAAAAATGACCAAATAGACTCATAAACTGAATAGTTAATTACAATAAAATATAGTTCATCTAATCACAAATTGGAAATGGCCATTAATATGGAAGAAAAAATTCAGTCTGCACGTGAGTTCCGTCACAATCCTGTTATCAGAGATGATCACAATTTTAAAAAATGAACGTTCACAGTGGTCTCTCCACACCTCATAGCATGTCTCCTGCAGGCTCCATCCCTGACTGCTTCTGCCATCCCTTTTTTTCCCCTCCTCTACCATGCCACGTTCCCTCCCAACTCACCTGACCTTCCCTTTCCAGAATACTTTTTCCCTAGTGCCTCAGTTAATTCTTCCTCATCTCCAAGGTCACTTCCTCTGAGAAGCCTCTGGGATTTTCCTGACTAGGCCAAATTGCCCATAAAACGATCTCACAATATCCCTGTCCCCTACTTTGTGACACTTATCTCAGTTGTAGTATGAAAGTCCCTTTATCAGTGAGATCATCAGATGTACATACGCAGTGAATTCTAGGAGAGCACCAACAGGGCTGTTTCACTCACCACCATGTTCCCTGCTTCTGCATATCAGAGGCGCCAAATGAATGAAGAATGACATTCTAGAAATTCTTCCTAAATGAAGATAAACACTAAAAATATTGACCAGCCAAGAAACACTGGCTTAAAGTGACCACAGAAACCTGAGGCTCATGAACAGTAAGGCTAATGGTGTTAATAACAATTATAATAAAGATAGGGACAATGATAACACCAACAGCAATGATGATTTTCTAATATTCAAAGAGCTTTATTAGACACACGAACAAAATGTTAGTGTAATCCTCATTACAGCCTGAGGAGCAATTAGTCCTGTCCTCTTCTTGAGAGGACATTGAAATTCAGAGTGATGAAGGTGATTTGTGCAATTGCTATCTTTAGAATATAACAGCCTTCTCAAGTATGTTTTATTATTTTTGTCTGTGAGGTTGAAGAGTGCTTTTAGCTTTTTGCCAATTTAATAAGGCTAAACTTTATAAATTCAGTGTTCTGGGGGAAACTGCTGACCTTTAACAATAAGTTTATTAACAAACATTTCCAATAATTTAATTCCATTGTTGCTCACCACCAGTAAGTAGAACTTTGGTCTTTGGTACTAAGAAGGTATTAATTTAGAATGCAATGAGTCCAGAAAGCTGAAGCAGTCAGTTGCCTTGATTTTTTTGTTCTTACTACAGTGGTCCCTTTACCAACCTGACTAACTTCTTGCTCAGATCAAACAATAACAACAACAACAAAAAAAAAAGGTTTAACTTTTTATAAGACTGAAATAGAAATTCTATTACTGGTATAGAAAGTAGGATTGCACAAACTTTAATAATAGATATTCTACAAAGAGAAAAGTGAATTTATCATGACTATTTTACATGTCACTAATAAATGTTTTCATATGTGCCATTCCAAAATAAGCTATGAAAAATGTAATTGCAAAACATACTATAACAGTATAGAATGTATCAGCAAAGTAAACCACTATAAATAATAATTATTTATTTCTTGTACATTCACTTTAATCACTTTCCATGACATAGCTACCATACAGTAAGCTACATAAGTACTATTAAACTGAAGCAATGGTTTCTTAATATAAAATAAATTCTAATGGTTGCTTAACTCTTTAAGTGTCAGGAAAGTCCTAACCAAAAGTCCATGATAATATTGAGTAAATCCTTCAAGATATTAGGGTCTACTTCCTCTGATCCCTTCAGCATCTGTGGTATATAAATGATCATGTATGAACCTTTTATCACCTAAATTTTTAGAATATAATTTATAATATAAACTATTTGGATGAACCTGTGAAATTGACAGCTGATTCTGTTTTAAGAAATGTGTCACTCCATCTCACAAGAAGTCATGCAATATTGAGACCTAATGATGATGGTTTTACAACTGTTTTCCAGCATATTTTTACATTGCATGCATTTTCACTTCCAGCCATGAATCCAGTACTTCACAAGACAGAAAATTAATAATTCAGCTGAACATGTTTAACCAGGTGATGCAATCACATGCTAACTCCTCACATTAATGAGCTGTATTTTATTTTCTACTCAGATTTTAAGTCATCTGATACTATGACCAAGGCAACTGGAATTGTAATGCACCAAAAAGTGCAATAAGTATACGCTTCAATAGTGCTTTTCTCCGTGTTTGCACTAAACATGGCAAAGGGAAGAGCTGGGGTGGGAAGGTGATGGCAAGCTGAAACACCAAGCGCAACATGTTGCATTGTATCTTGTTATGACAGCACATATGGCTTGTACCATACTGATCTGAGATCCCTCCAACACATAGGAATAAGCAGAAAAAGTGAGGAATTAAGTGTTAGCCTTCACTTTGAGTTTCCCAGCTTTAGAGACTTTCTCGAAGAGTATTATTTAAAAGTTGTTAATTCCCTTTTATAACAGTTTTTTTAATGAAAGAAATTCCTTATAGAAGTGTAAAGGAGATGCATGATAGACTGTAGAGGCTCTAAAGATGTGTAAATACTTATTTGTGGATGTTTTGAAACACAGATCATGCAAATACTATCAAGGACTTCGAAACATATTATTGATCCAATTGATTATACTTAAAATATATGTAAATATTTTAAACATAATTTTGGACTATTAGAATCTGCCTACAAAATAAAAATGGGATATTTTAAGAATGCTATCTACCTCTTGTAGTTTGTAGAAGAACATGTAGAACATATTTTGAAAATTTTCATTCCAAACCAAAACAAAAATTTTTATTGCAGTGCTCTTCCTCAGAGCAGACAGAAATCAAACTGTAATTTAAAAATCAGATACACCTTTAGTGTTCCATCATCATATTTACATCTTTAGACATTCTCTAATTTTCCATAGTAATATTAGATCACTAAGCAGCCCTTTCATCCATGGCAAAATTGTCTGGGACTCTTATTTTCCTAGAGAAGTATTTAACAAAGTTCCCCTACTGTCCACCTGTCAGCTTTCAGCTGTCCTCTGAGATAATTTTGGTTTTAAATAACAAGCTTTGACCAAGTTTGACAAAAACCACACACATATGACTTCAGACCTTTTATTATATTAGAGTAAATGTCAAAAGAAAAATATATTTTTGATAACCTATTTAGAAGATGAAAAAGATTACTTTATGCACCTAGAATAATTGAACTGGGTAGCTAAGCCTTATCTCGCACATACATTAACCATTTACCTTTTCTCCTTAAATATATTTAAGTTGAATAGAAGTGATAACAGTGGGCACTCTCGTCTTGTTCCAGTTTTTACTGGGAATGCTTTCAACTTTTCTCTCTTCAGTATGATGAGTACCATGGATTTGTCATATATGGCTTTTATAATTTTGAGATATATTCTTCTTATGGCTAGTTGAGAAGGTTGAGGGTTTTTGTCATAAAAGGGTGATGAGTTTTGTCAAATACTTCTTCTGTTGCTATTGAATGATCATATGGTCTTTGTTTTTGCTTCCAATTATGTGGTAAATCACATTTATTAATTTCCATATGTTGCCTCATTCTTGCATCCCTGGGATGAAGCACATTTGGTCATGATGGATTTTTCTTTTGATGTGCTGTTGAATTCAGTTTGCTTGTATTTTATGGAGGATTTTTATATCTATATTCATAATATATATTGGTCTGTAGTTTTCTTTTTCTGTTGTGTGCATTCCTGTCTTTGGTATTAAGGTGATACTGGCTTCACAGAATGAGTTAGAAAGGATTTCCTCCTGCTTGATGTTATGAAATAATTTCTGCAGTATGAGTGCCAGCTCTTCCCTGTAGGCCAGGTAGAATTTGGCAGTGAATCTATCTGGTCCAGGGTTTTTTGTTGCTCTTGTTGGAAGCTTTTTTTATTACTGCTTCAGTATTGTTGCTCATTATTGGTCTTTTAAGGAATGCAATCTCTTCCTGATTGAGTGTTGGGAGGTTGTGTTTTTTTAGGAATTTGTCTATTTCCTCTAAGTTTTCAAGTTTATGTACATAGAGATTTTCATAGTATTCACAGATGATATTTTGCATCTCCAGGTTGTTAGTTGTAATTTCTCCTTTTTCATTTCTGATTGAGCTTTTTGAGTCCTTTCTCTTCTATTGCAGGTTAATCAACAAAAGGTCTACCCAGAGCAATAAGGCAAGAGCAAGAATTAAAATGCCAAATCTGGAAAGAGGAGGTCAAACTATCACTTTCTACTGGCCATATGATCTTATATCTAGAAAACCCCAGAGGCTCCACCAAGAGATTCCTGGAATTGATAAATAAAATTCAGCAAAGTCTCAATTTACAAAATCAATGTACATAAATCATTAGCATTCCTATATATCAGTAACAGTCAAGCTGAGAATCAAATCAAAGACTTGATACCATTTACCATAGCAAAGAAAAAAAAAACCCTAGGATAAATTTAATCAAGGAGGTGAAAGACCTCTACAAAGAGAACTATGAGACATTGAGAAAAGAAATCACAGATGATACAAAGAAATGGAAGAACATACCATGCTCATGGATAGGTAGAATTAACATTATTAAAATGTCCACACTATCCAAAGGGATCTGTAGTTTCAATGCACCCCATATCAAAATACCAATGTCATATTTCACAGATCTAAAAAATAACACTTATGCTTCATTTAGAGCCTGAATAGCCAAAGCAATCCTAAGCAAGGAGAACAAATGTTAAGGCATCATATAACTAGATTTTTAACTATATTACAAAACTGTGGTAACCAAAACAACCTGGTATTGGTCCAAAAATACAGACATAGACCAATGGAACAAAACAGAGAACCCAGGTATAAAACCATCCTATATAGTCAACTGATCTTTGACAAAGCAGACACAATATACACTGATGAAAAAAAAAAAAACTTCTATTCAAGAAATGGTACTACTTCATGCAGAAGAATGAAACAGAATCCAATCCTATCTCTCACCACTCACAAATATTAATTCAAGATGGATAAAATACTTAAATGTAAGGCTTTAAAGCATAAGAATGCTAGAAAAAAATGTTGGAAAAACTCTGCTAGATATCAACCTCGGAAAAAAAATTATGAAGACACCAATAGCAATTACAACAACAAACATAAATAAATGGGACTTGAAGAAATTAAAAAGCTTTTGCTAGCTAAGGGAAATAATCAACAGAGCAAACAAACAACCTACAAAATAGAGGAAAATATCCACAAAATATACACCTGATAAAGGGATGAAAACCAGAATCTAGAAAGAACTCAAACAAACTGCCAAGAAAACAATAACCACTTTAAAAGGTAGGCAAAGGACATGAACAGAAGCTTTTCAAAAGAAGATCAACAAATGGCCGATAAACATATGAAAAAAACGTTCAACACCACTAATCCAAAAGAAATCCAAAATAGAAGCACAATGAGATACTGGCTTTTATCTTATAAAAGCCGATGAGAATGGCTTTTATCAAAAAGCCTTAACACTAAAGATGATAGAATGAATGCAGAGAGAGAGGAACACTGGCATAGCATTGGTGGGACTGCAAACTAGGACAACCTGTATGGAAAACAAGAAGGATATTTCTCAAAGAACTTAAAGTAGACCTACCATTTGATCCAGCAATCCCACTACTGGGTATTACCCAAAGTTAAAGAAGTCATTTTATCAAAAAGACACCTGCATATGAACGTGTATTGCACCATAATTAACAATTGCAAAGACGTGGAATCATCCAAGTGCCCATCAATTCATGAGTAGAATAACAAAATGTGGCATATATATGCTATGAAATACTACTCATCCATGAAGAAAGGTGAGTTAAGGCATTTTGCAACAATTTGGATGGTACAGGAAACTATTACCCTAAGTGAAGTATCTAAAGCAGGGGTCCTCAAACTACGGCCCACAGGCCACATGCGGTGGTGTGATTGTATTTGTTCCCATTTTTTTGCTTCAAAATAAGACATGTGCAGTGTGCATAGGAGTTTGTTCATAGTTTTTTTTTTAACTATAGTCTGGCCCTCCAATGGTCTGAGGGACAGTGAACTGGCCTCCTGTTTAAAACATTTGAGGACCCCGGAAAGCATGGAAAAACAAACACATGTACATGCTATTAAATTGGAACTAACTGATGAGTATACATGTGCACAAAGAAAATGAAATCTCAGTGGACATCAAGGAAGTGAGAGGGTAAAGGAGGGATCAAGGAAAACGTCCCTAACAGGTGAACACTATCTGGGTGATGGACACACTTACAACCTTGATTCAATCTAAGGGGACCTCACCTAATGTGCATGATGCAATGGTACATTTCAAAACTATTAAGAAATGAGTACAATTGTGATGAATGTGTTTATTAAATGTAAACATTTCACATTGTATATTGAAGCAGTACCCTAAACCCCATATATGCATCAATGTACAAAGTTAGAATTTAATAAAAAATAATTAATTAAAAAATACAAAAAGAATAACTTAAGTGGTCTATGTAACCAAACATTTGTACCCTGTAATATTTTGAAATAAAAAGAGAGAAAAAAATATTTATGGTAAAAAATAGAGGAATTTAGATCCACTGAACAATATTTTCTTGCCTGTGAATAATCAATAAATGAAATCCTAAATATATGGATCTATATATGTACAATGTATCTTCAAGTAAAGTAAATTATAAGTTTAATATAAGTGTATTTCATATGAAAATCCCTTTTCTTCTGCATTTCACACAATAACTATATAGTAAGTATGGTATAACTGCTTAAATATAAAAGTATTTTAGAGTTCTAACTCTAGAGTATCAACTTAAAGAATTTACTTATCTTCACTTGCATGTTTCTCATGTACTCTATATAATATATTTGCCTAATTGTGCATGGATTTTCAGGAACTTAAACCCAGAGGAATAAGGATTCAAGGGCAAGGAGTACATTAGGAGGCATATTTATTGCAGTTGCAAATGACGTTGTGACTATTCATTCAGAAAGTAGAATAGTCAGGATTAGGTTACTTAAGACCATTTCTAATCTGAAAATGTCTCTAGTTTTATACTTCATGTATGTCCAGATGGAAGTAACATAGAGGAACAGAGAGGAACAACGAAGAAATAAAAGCTGATTCAGAAGGGCTAGTTGTGACTATCACTCAAACTTTGGTTACAAGAAAGATTACCCTGAATGAAAACTAACTTCCTATTTTACAGGAGAAAATACATGTTAAAAGCCTATCTGGGGCCTTGCTTTTGAAGGGGGACAGCATTATCTCTCTTAATAACAGTAATTGACTCAATAAATAAATATATTTATTACTGCTTCAATCTTCTAATCCTCTTTTTCCCAGCCTAAGCAAGTACATATCGATGAAATTTCCTTGACACCGTTTAAAATAACTAAAGGAGAGGAAATACTTGAAATTGAAAGCATTTCAGATTTTATTGAAAATAAGCCATTTATAAAATAACTAAAGATATTTTAGGAGCTTAAAATGTGGGCATATTGGCACATCTTCCTTTTGGATTAATAAACTTTTTATTGCTAGAACCTTTTGGGTATGTATTTCTCAGAGGTAATATCAGTATTACCCTCCTTGAAAAAGGTCCCTGAGAAGAGCCATGGCCCACATTCCCAATGTCCTTAAGAACTGGGAAATCTGGGAATACGAGAGATGTAGGACAAGGATCAGAGCAAAAGCATTGTAATATAAAGATTCAATTTTTCTCATTAGTTGACTTGGTCTTAGAAATAATTAGATGAGAGAAATGGCTTGAGCTTTGGATTTATAATCAAAGTTAAATTCTTTCCCTAGTGTTCTGAGTAAATTTAAATATACCTGTCCTGCTAGAATAACCCATATGATAGGGAAATAGTTTAAAGAATTTAAAAACCATAATACAGAAAAAAAAAAAAAAGGCCAAGGACTCTTGCCTACTTCTGTGCCTATCATATTCTACAAAACACTAGTAACTGTGGGCACTCTTTCATGAGTATAGTTTACCAAGCAAAAACCGGTTAAGAAATAAACAAAGAATATACACAGTATAATAGCATCCCAGTACCTAAGACTAACAGTGCAATCCTTCATTGAGAATACACTTGGGTATCAAATTTTCCATGCAGGACAAGTTATACATCCGCAATAGTAATTGTTTGGAGCAACCCTTAGAACCAATTTAGCATTTTATTTAATTGAACACCATTAAAATGTTTTGAAAAAACTAATTTTCCATTCCTAAAACTAACAATGAATCCATGCAGAGTTCATACTGACCAGAGTCAGTATCCGGCGGGGGGGGGGGAGGCAAATGCACTGAAAGAGGAGATATTTTAGGTAGGCCTTGAGAGATGAATAGGATTTGGAGAGTCAGAAATAGGAAAAATAAAGTAAGACACAGGCAAAATGTAAAGAAAAAGAATTAAAGTACAAGATTGAGCTTGCTGGGGAAAGAGATTAACTTGACGAGTGAAGGGTGCTTTTGAGGAATCCATGAAACATAAGAATAAATAAAATGTAAGGAGACTATAAAAGGTCTTTAAACATGAGGGGAAAAGGCAAGAGGAAAAAGATGACAGATTTTCAGTTCAGAAATGTCATGATGGAATGGATGTTTTAGAATTATTAATGTAACAGTACAAGTAGGTGGAACAGATTACAATAAAGAAACAATTGAAGAGGGCAAATGAACAGGGTGTCATTGCAGAATTACAAACACGAGGTGACTAGAAACTGGGGTGGTGTGTCAGCAGTCACCAAAGCCAACAAACAGAGCAAAATGTCACCAAAGAGTCAAAGGCCAACATGGCCAACTACTAGGAAGGGATCAACGCATGGTGTCATGGGAAAAGCAGGGACCGAGGCCTTATTATTCCTTCTTAACTCTGACTATGTGCAAGTCACATAATTTCACCAAAGTCTTTATTTCCTCATCTGTAAAACAGGCATAAAAACTATCATGCAGAGTTGTGAGAAATAAATGAGATAATGCCTATAAAGTACCTCACAAGAAATAAGTAGTAGTTTTTATCAATAATAGTTTATAGACTAAGAAAACAAAGGATTGGTGTATAAAATTTCCCATGTTGGCCAGAAATGTTTTAAATGGTCGTCTTTTTCTAACCTAACAGCCATGCAGTAGTGGAAAGAGCTGAGTTGCGGAGTCCCCCTTAATGAATGCTTTCAATCCTCACTTGCAAATGGCAAGTTATTTTTTGCTCTGCATCTTGCTGCTACCCCGTTTCAAATCAATGGCTGCAAAGAAAGTGAGAAGTTGGCAGAATGAACCAAACAAATGCAGTTTTGTTTTGTTTGAGATAGAGTCTCACTATGTTGCCCTGGGTCGAGTGCTATGGCATCACAGCTCACAGCAACCTCCAACTCCTGGGCTTAAGCGATCTTCTTGCCTCAGCCTCCCAAGTAGCTGGGAGTACAGGCGCCCACCACAACACCTGGCAATTTTTTAGTTGTAGTTGTCATTGTTGCTTGGCAGGCCCGGCTGTGTTTGAACCCGACAGCTCTGGTGTATGTGGCTGGCACCCTACCCACTGAGCTACAGGCGCCTAGCCAAAAAACTAAATTTCTAATATTGATTCATCTTTGCTTCAAGAACACCAGATATTCTTGTTGAACATAGTTTTTATTTTATCTAAGATGATAGATGCTGCTTTTTTCCTGTTGCTCAGCTCTTTATTTTCATATAAGCAGGCTATATATGAGCCATATATAGAAACTACCCTACTAGAAAAGTCAAGTTCAAGCTTTTCTTTGCTGTTGAAGAGTTCTTATCTCTCATTTTGTGGGTGGCCCAATCCTTCAGGAGCTCTGAATGTAGATGTTTACTTTTACCTGCAATGCACAGTGCTACAATACTAGGTCTGCTAGTACTCCAGGAACCCATGCAATTGCCCTCCAAAAACTTTAAATGGATTTCCTTTTGTGCCAACACTTCTATCAGAAAGATATACTAAAGTTGTCTCTTACAAAACTGGCAGTTCATTCCCATCTGAATTTCAATGAAGAGAGGAAAGAAAAGAGATGATATTGTATAGAACAGTGCCTTAAATTTGCTTCATTTCATGTAGTTTTTAAATTTTCTTTCTTTCTTCTTCCTTCTTTGTTTTTGTTTGTTTGTTTGTTTGTTGAGACCCACTCTGCCGCCCTGGATAGAATGCCATGGTGTCATCATAGCTCACAGTAGCCTCAGTCTCTTGGGGTCAAGCAATCGTCTTGCCTCAGCCTCCCAAGTAGCTAAGACTACAGGCGCCTGCCACAATGCCCAGCTGAGTTTTCTATTTTTTTTTTTTTTTTTATTGTTGGGGATTCATTGAGGGTACAATAAGCCAGGTTACACTGATTGCAATTGTTAGGTAAAGTCCCTCTTGCAATCATGTCTGTTTAACAGAGACAGGATCTTGCTCTTGCTTAGGCTGGTCTAGAACTCATGAGCTCAGACAATCCAACCACCTCAGTTTCCCAGAGTACTAGGATTACAGGTGTGAGCTACCACAACTGGCAAGTTTTTAGGTGCATACTTTTATAAGTTATAGTTACATAGCTACCAAGAGAATAAAATTATGGAATATTTCTGTTACCCCATAAGTTCCCTTGTGTCCCTTTCATAATCAGCCTCTTCCTCTATTCCTAACTCAAGCTTCCACTGCAATGACACCTGTCACAACCGTTTTCTCTTTTCTGAATATCATGTAAATGAAATAATGCAGTATGTTTGCTCTTCTATCTGTGTTTTCTCACTTGATGTAATGTTGTTGAGATTCATCATGCATGAGTCAGCAGTTTGTCCCCTTTTTCCTGTGCAACATTTTATTGTATGATGTACCATAGTTTATTTATATTTTCAGCAATTGATATACATTTAGGTAGTTTACAATTTGGGGAATTATGAATGAAGCTACTATCAATATTCACATATAGTTTTTTATAGACATATGTTTTTATTTGGCTTGGGTAAATACCTTGGAGTGGGATTGCTAAGTTAAATAACAACTATAGGTTTAATTTTATAACATTATGCAAATATTTTATAAGAAAATCCAAAGTTAGGGGAGGCACCTGTGGCTCAAAGGAATAGGGCGCCAGCCCCATATACTGTAGATGACGGGTTTGAACCCGGCCCCAGTCAAAAAAAAAGAAAATCCAAAGTTAGTACAAAATTTTATGTGCCCGCAAACAATGGGTTAGAGTTCCAGTTGCTCCACATCTTCGTTAGCACTTGGTGCCTTTTTGTTTGTTTGTTTGTTTGTTTGTTTGTTTACTTTAAATCTTTCTAACAGGCATATGGTGGCATTTCGTTGTGGTTTTATTTTGCATTTGCCTATTGACTAATGGCGCTGGGCATCTATTCATTGTATAATTGCCATGTCTATCTCTTTGGTGGACTGTTAAAATCATTTGCCTGTTTTTTATTTGACTTATTATTATTATTATTATTATTACTGAGTTATGGTAGCTCCTTTATGCAGGAGTTATGAATACAAGCCCATTACTAAATGTATTTTGCAAATACCTTTTTTAATTGGTGAATTCTATTCTCATTTCCTTGATATCATTTTTTGAATAGTAAACGTTTTTATTTTTGATGAAATATAAATTATTATGTTTTTTCTTTTATACTTTCTGCTTTTTATGTATTATCTAAGAAGTATTTGCCTTGCCCAAGGACATAAAGATTTTTTCCCCCCCATAATTTCTTTCAGACATTTTATAATTTGAGTCTAGGATCCTTAGGTCTAGGATCATTCCTAGCTAATTTTTATAAATGAAGTGAGGAAGGAGTCAACATTAATTTGAAGCACATTATGGGGTGTTCCAATACCATATGTGGAAAAGAGTATTCTTTCTCCATTGCATTATTTTGGTACTTATGTCTATAAACATTTAACCGTGTAAATGTGTAAATCTGTATCTGGCATCTCCACCATGTTCCATTGATGTTTGACCTTTCATCAAAACCTTTCTTATGAATTTTCTACAGCATTATAGTTAGATTTTAAGTTACAAAGTAAGAGCTATTCACTTTGTTTTTGTCTTTTTTCCCACAAAGGCATAAATGTATTCATGATCTATGTAAATATGACTTAATAAAAAAGAAAAGGAAATTTGCTATACAAAAAATCAGTTCAGGAGGGTTTTCTTTGTTGTTAATTCTTTCAGATTTTCTATATAGACAATTAATTCACCAGTGAATATAGTTTTATTTCTCCTTCCCAATACGTATGCTTTTTTTTATTATTTTTTTTAACCTCCCCCCCTCCCTTCCCCTTCCTTGGCCCTTTCCCCATATTCTTGTGCTATAGTTGGGTTATAGTCTTCAAGTGAAAGCTATAAATTAGCTTCATAGTAGGGCTGAGTACATTGAATACTTTTTCTTCCATTCCTGAGATACTTTGCTAAGAAGAATATGTTCCAGCTCCATCCATGTAAACATGAAAGGGGTAAAGTCTCCATCTTTCTTTAAGGCTGCATAATATTCCATGGTATACATATACCACAATTTGCTAGTCCATTTGTGGGTCAATGGGCACTTGGGCTTCTTCTGTGACTTAGCAATTGTGAATGGGGCTGCAATAAACATTCTGGTACAGATGTCTTTGTTATATTGTGATTTTTGGTCTTCTGGGTATAAACCTAGTAAAGGAATTATAGGATCAAATGGCAGGTCTATTTTTAGGTCCCTAAGTTTTCTCCAAACATCCTTCCAGAAGTAATATATTAGTGTGCATTCTCACCAGCAGTGTAGAAGTGTGCCCTTTCCTCCACATCCACACCAACATCTCTGGTTTTGGTATTTTGTTTTGTGGGCTACTCTTACTGAGGTTAGGTGATCTCTCATATTTTCTTGCTATTGTGTACAGTGTTCAAATGTCTATTAAGCGAAGTTGGATGTCAGATGTTGTTAATGCCGTCTTTTTCCTGATTTTTTATGTGTTTTTTTTCTATTCATTAATGAGAGAAGCGTGTTGACATTGCCAAATGAATTGAAGATTGGTTTAATTCTTGTTTGAAGTCTATTAGTTTTTGCTTCAGGTATTTGGAAGCTTCACTATTAATGTATAATATATTCAGAATTATGATGTCTTCTTGATAAATTGACCCCTTTACCATTATGCAATGTCCATTTTTATCCCTGGTAGTAATTCTTGCCCTGAAATAAACTTTGTCTGATATTATCATAGCCACTACAGCTTTCTTCTGATTAGGGATTTTGTGGTATTTTTCAATTGTTAACTTTTAAACTATTTATATCTTTATATTTAAAAGATAGTTAAAGTTAGTTTCCTACAAAAAGCACACGATTGAGTCTTGAGTTTTTATTAGTCTTTATTCTAAATGTAGTGTTTAGATGATTTGCTTTGAAGGTTATTGTTAGTGCGGTTGGTTTACAACCTACCACCTTATTACATGCACTCTGTTTCTCCAAGTTGTTCTGTGTTTCCTCTCGCTCTTTCATCCTTTTTCTTTCTCTTACCTTTCTTGAGATTAAACTTTCCTTGTCTCATTTAATTTCCAGTTGAATAATTTGGCATACTTCCATTTTTAGGAATAGCCACAAGGATTTACAATTTGTATTTTTAACTTATCACAATCTATCTTTAAGTAATATTATACTATTTCCTATGTAGAGTAAGAAACTTACAGCGATACACTTCCAATTCCTCCTTCCCATCCTTAGTTCTCTACTTGTCACACATTTTCTTTTTACATACTTTATTCATCCCACAATATACTTTTATATTTCACTGTAGGCGGTCAACTGTCTTCTAAAGTGAATATATATCTTTAAAATCTTTTTGATTTACCTTCGTTTTTATTACCTCTGCATTTATTTCTGTTGTGCAGCTCCAAATTTCCACTTGGTATCATGCAGCTAAAGAACTTCTATGGTATTTATTGTAGGCCAGCATATTGACAATAAGTTTTCTGAACTTTATCTTGTCTGAAAATTTCTTATTTTACCTCTACTTTTAAAAGATGTCTCTGTGTATAGAATTCTGGGTTGAAAGAGTATACATTGAAGGTGTTAATCTAATGACTTTGGCTTGTATAGCTTCTGATATTCTGGTATAATCCTTATCTTTGTTCCTCTGTATGTGATGTGATGTTTCTCTTTTCCCAGGCTTCTTTCAAGGTTTTCCCTTTGTCTTTAGTTTTCAGCACTTTGGCTATGTTGTGTCTAGGTGGGGTTTAGTTAAGTTATTTTGGTATTTATCATGCTTGACATTCTTTGAGCTTTTGCATTTGTGTTTTGATCTCTTATTTTTTTTTGAGAATTCTTAGCCATTGTCTTTTCAAATATATCTTCTTCCCTTTCTTTCTCTGTCCTCCCTCTCTGATTACAATCACACATACATTAGACCACTTGATGTTATACAAACTTCAAATATTTTATTATGTTTGTTATCCATTCATTTTTCTCTTTAGGCTTCACTTAGGTAATTTCCATTGTCCTCTCTTCAACTTCAGCATGTTTTCTCTCAGCTGTGTTCAGTCTAAAGATGATTCTACAAAGGAGTTCTTCATCTCTGATACCATATTTCTGGTTTGGTCATTATTGTTGCTGTTGGTTTTTTTAGTCTTCCCATTTGATTTTTTCTTACAGTTTCTGTATTCTGCTAAATTTCCCAACTTATTTATGCATATTGTCCACATTTTCTACTAGACTTTCAACATCTTAATTAATTTATTTATTTGTTTCTTGCTTGCTTGCTTTTTTGAGACAGAGTCTCACTCTGTTGCCCTGGGTAGAGTGCCATGGCATCATAGCTCACAGCAACCTCAAACTCTTGGGCTCGAGAGACTGTCTTGCCTCAGCCTGCTGAGTAGCTGGGACTACGGTGTCTACCACAATGCCCAGCTAGTTTTTCTATTTTTAGTATGGACAGGGTCTCACTTTTGCTTAGGCTTGCCTCCAACTCTTGAGTTCAAGCAACCAGCAGACTCAACCTCCCAAGGTGCTAGGATTATAGGCATGAGCCACCATGGTTGGCTTTAAATTACTATTTTAAGATCCCTTTCTGTTAGCTGAAACATCCGTGTTATATCTGATTCTGGTTCTATAGATTATTTATCTCTTGACAATGAGTTACTTTCTTTTGCTTTTTTGTGTGTCCTCTAATTTTCTCTGTTGAATGTCAGACATTGTCTGTATATAGAAGAATAACAGATACTAGAATAAATAGCACTTATGCCTGGAAACTGACATCCCTCTTCTGCTACAAAGAAATTAGTATGAGATCTGAAGGCAATTTAGTCAAAAATTGAGCTGAGTTTGGGGTTTTTCAGGCTTCCCATTCTTCCAGCAGTGGATTGCTGTCACTTTGGGTTCAGAGTGAAGGCTGGGTTGTTCTCCCATCAGCTTTCAGCCTACCATGAAGGCTTATACCACATAGGGATCTCTCTCCATGCCCTTGTTTCCCACATCATTAGTAGATTGCTGTTGTTTACAATTCAGCATCAGGTTCTGATTGAGGTTATGGAGGTTCTCTCTTATCCCTGGCCCTTCTCACCATTTCTGCCCCTCCTACTTTTGGCAGAGAAACTCTGCTTTGCATCTGTTATTGATTGGAGTTTTCTACCTCTCCCCCAAGAAGTAGCAGATCTCTGCTTGCCAACAACATACAATTCTAAGCCCAAGATGGGTATCTGCTGCTCTCCTGGAGGCCAGGGTTGGTTTGTTTCCTCCAACAATGGATTTTTATTTCCTAAGAGATCATTTCCTATCCCTCCCTTCTCCCCATCACCCTCTACCCCTGCCCCACCAGAAGCAGGTATGTTTTGCTTCTACTTTTCCATGGAAGAAATGATGAAACCTGAAACAGAGGGTTTGCTGCCCCTTTTGTGCAGATTTTTCTTTCATAGGAGAGAAGGGTCTAGGAAAGGAGATTCATGCCTCCCCCCTAGCAGCCGGTCATTTCCTTTACTCCTAAAACATGGTGGGGGACTCTCCCCAGTCCTCTTCCTTTCCCCTAATTTTTCTCATGAGCACCTAGCAGAAAACTATGCAGAAATGTTTCTCAATGAATGTAAACTCCATTTGTGTCTTGAGATCAACCTAGTCCTAAGTAAGATTTTTCCAGTGTGATGGTTTTTAATAATATGTCAGTTTGGCTAAGATAGAGTCTCCAGTTATCTAACCAAACACTAACTTATATGATGATTGTAAAGGTAGTTTGCAGATATAAGTAAAACCATCATCAGTTAATTAGATAAGGAAAATTATCCCATATAGTTTGGGTGGTTGACTTAACCCATTGGAAAACCTTAAAAGCAAGTTATAACTTCCCTGGAAAAAAATAAATTCTGTCTATGGACAACAGCAGAGGCCTGTGTCTCTCAGTTGCGCCTGACAATGATCTTCACTCCTACAAGGCCTATCCTTTGGATTTCAGGCTTGCTTGGCCAGCCTCCCCAATCACACAATTCTAATGCATAGATAGTCTACTGATTCTGTTTCTTAGTTGAGCCCTGATGGATATAGTCTGTGATCTTAATAATTTTACATTGTAGACAGATAATGAACGTAAATACAGCCAGAGGAGATAAATAATACAAAGGGATAATAAGAAAGGTAAAGGCACAGAGAAAGACACAGATGTTCATTTTGAATAAGGTGTCAAGGAGGTCTTCTGATAATATGATTTTGGGGCAGAAACATGAATAAAGCAAGTAAGCAATGCCACATATATATACACCCACACACACACACACACACACACATATAGTATTAAGAAGAAACATAACTAGTCTAGAGGAAAGCAAGTACAAACTCAGGAGATGACAGAACACTTCATGTGTTTGGGAAAGAGAAGGAGGGGGAGGTCCTATAGGGCCTGGAAGGTCATAGAAAGCCCTTGGGTCTTATTGCGAAGCTCTGCAGGGCAATGAGAGGACACAAGTTAGAAGTACAGGGCTGCTTATAAACAGAACATAGGGTAGGGTGTGGGAGCAGGGAGCCCACGTGGGAAGCTGCTGCAATATTCCAGGATAGGGGTGATGGAGGTTTGAGGCATAATAACAGGGATGGAGAGCATAAGAATTGGTCAGTTTCTCCATATATTTTGAAGGTAGTAATGAAAGTTCTGCTAAGGGATTTGGAGGAGGTTTATGAGAAAAATCAAAGAGATAAGAATGACACTAAACTTTGGGCCCAAGTCTCAGTTCCCTGGAGAGGCTTTGCCTGACTCTCTAAGTCTAGATTAGACATTATCCCCTGGTCCTGCTCTTTAGTTAATAGAGTGCTCATCACACCATCCCATGTTTGCTATTATCTTTCTGTAATCCAGCTCCAGACTGCAAGCCTCCCCAGACTACAGATTGTTTATATCTAATCGCAGCTGTACCTCCAGGACCTAGTGCAGTGCCCAGCAGACACTCAAAAACATCTATTGAATGAATAACTGGGTTTTTCTAAAATGTTTGCAGCTTGGAATCAAGAAATTTTATCTTCAAGTCCAAGCATGATGGCTCAAGCCAATAATCCTAGCACTTTAGGAGACTAATGCAGGTAGATTGCTTGAGCTCACAAGTTCAAGACCAGCCTGAGCAAGAGCAAGACCTCATATCTACTAAAAATAGAAAAGCTAGCCAGACATTGTGATGAGTGACTGTAGTCCCAGATACTCAGGAGACTAAGGCAAGAGGATCACTTGAGCCCAAGAGACTGAGGTTGCTGTGAGCTATGATGATGCCACAGCACTCTAATCAGGGTGACAGAGTGAGACTCTGTTGCAAAAAAAAAAAAAAATTATCTTCAAATTATGTTAGCCTCAAGCTATTTATTTTATAACATATTAAATATAATCTGTTTCATAATACCTTTTTTCATAAATTTGACCATTTTCTTTTTACCATTTCTACCATTTCATCATCTACTAAGGTGTTAGATTTTTATATAAATTTGGATAAAATGTATTTGTGTTATAAATTTTAACTCATCTGAGATATCTATAGAAATGTTCCTTATTTCTTATTTGTATTTAAATTTTGATATTTTTAATGTATAGACACATCTTTCCATCATTATTTTTGTGAAGTCAGCTCTGTTAATCATTTCTCTTAGAATTTTTTCAATCACAAGTCCTTTTATACCTACAGAGTGAACATCATCATTCAAGCTTTTATGTTTTAATTTTTTTTTTCATTATTTCCCCCTTTTTTCTTCCTGGGATTTATTTTCTATGTAATAAAGGAGGATTAACGTACCTGATCTTTCTCTAAAAATGCAAACCAATTGAAAAAGACAGTGAGTTTTAACCTAAGAAACCCCTATAATAATCTCTGAAGGCCAAGGGGTTGTGTATTCTGTATGTTATTTTTTTTAATAGTAACTAATATTCTCATTATTTCAGAAACAATAGCAACTGTCCCTGCAGGCAATACTAAAATATGGAATAAGGCCATTCTTTATTTTAAGAGATATATCATTATATATCAGACATTTGTCTGGTTTGCTGAGCTAACACTACTAGCTAATACTGAAAGATTGAGGATTTAACCACGAACAATATTTTAGTCTTTTCCAAATAACTTTTCCTGTTCCCAAGGACTTCCAAACTGATACAATTAAAAGCAAGAATCTTACACTGGTGGAACCATGCTTCGAGACCAGGTGATTTCCAGGCACTCTTACCTGTTCAGCAAACACATTACTCTTTCTACCTGTGACCTAAATGAGGTTTAATTCAACTATTTAATAGCATAACGGTGGTCCACTGACATGTTCTTAATTTAGCACAGCCACAAATAATTCAACAAACGCACTTAGCTTTTTTCTGCCTGTTGAACTTCAACACAAAAGAACAAAGTAATAGTGGAAACCGAACATATATAAACCTAAGAAAAATACTCAAACTTTAAAAACTAATAATAAATTTCAGGGCAAAGGTTGCCTACTATACCAAATGTGGGATTTTTTCATGGTTCAGGACCCTAAATCCCTAGAGTTACAGAAATCCCAAATACAACATATTTTCTATTATTAGCATTTTCTATTTCTAATGCTGTTAAATTTCTGCTCTAATAAAAGTGTGGAGATCTATAAAGCTAGTTTATAAGATCAGATAGTTTTCATGTGCCAGAATATTTTAAACTCCAACTCCAGGTTTTAGTTTCAAAAATCAAATCCATGATGAACTTATCCTAATTTTTATCAAAATGAAAACATTTACTGAGGAAGAGAAGTGCCTGAGAAATGTGCTGGAATTTCACCTTTGTTACTGGCATGTAAATCAAATGCATGAGTGTCCCTGTGGCTTTCACTGGCAGAAATAAAACATGATAAGAATTTTAGCTGACTTCTTAATGACTGAATTTCTCCTTATACTCTATAATATGAACTTTTGAATCACAAATCTATTTTACATGTTAGAATCTTGGCATCAGAGCACCCAGCAAAAGTTTAAATGTTCCTGCTCAGAGAATATTCTTTGGTAAAAGATCTGAAGATATGGACCCTTTTATAATGATATCTAACAAAAGCAATCAATGTATCCTGGTTCTGTGTACTCTCAATGAATCCCCAACAATAAAAAAAAAAATCTGAAAAAACGTCAAGTAAACATCAAGTGACCAAGTAAATCATCTTGTTCATTTTATAATTATATACCTTTGCATTTGGTTCAACATTTACCCAAGCAAAAGGCTAAAGAAATAAATGCATATGTATCATCTAAGAGATAATATAATATGAATTTTTAAGCTAAACAATCTTCAGTAAAATGACTTTCTGAACTATTCAAATAAAAACCAAACTTAACTAGGTATTGTAAGTGACAGTCTATTCCAGAGTTCACAAAGCCCCTTGTGAACTCTGTGTGTTTAAAGCAAAGGCAGTATAATTTACACTATGTATTTTCACCAGAGCAGATCAGGTGTTGTTACTGAATACTTATCTTTTTCATGCTTGAAAGACAACAATTTTATTCCTTGCCAAATTTTAGCATTTGGCTTTAAAATGATGATCGCATTCAGGTCATCAATGAGGACTATGGCAGTGAAAGTATAATTGTGTCACAGTGTATTTTAAGTGGTTTATTTAAGTGCTTCTTCTAGTGGGCTAATAATATCTCTTGATTCTAAAAAAAAGTCATTTTAACAGTGAGTTAAAAAATATAAGCAAGTTTTCAGAATTCTGATCACCTCTATAACATCTGAGCACTACAATGATTGTAAATCCCTTCTGACTGCCAAAGTCCAGGTTCCCCTATCACTCTCAAGCTGAAACACGTAGGATGAATTTGAGGGGCACTAATAACTTTAAATTGCTGTGTACTGCACATGCTCGGAACCGATCACTTCCAAATTGGCGAGCATATAAAAATTTGAAGAGCTTCAATTATTTTAAATCACCATGTGCAGTGTAGAGAGAGATTTAAAATAGTTGTAGTGCCTCACATTTTTTAAGCACTTCAGTCTGGAAGTGAGTCAAGCAACATTCCAGTATGGACGCTCAAGACACACTGGACTAGAAATACAAGGTTGTCCCTAAAGTATCCGGCCACATGCGCCTCTTTTCATAGTCTGTGTCTGGATACTTTCCGGACAGCCCTTGTCTATAACTATAACCTAAGGAAGACGTCTTTGTTTTTGCGTTTTTTTTTTTTTTTCAATTACACATCTGAGAAGGTGGGGGGTCTTTGAAAAACTAAATAAATACCCTCATTCCAATTAGAACACAGTTAAGTGAGAAATGTGATTATTAGGCCAGGGAAGAAAGATCCCTATGATGTTTACAAAGCAAAGGATGGCTTTCCTTAAACGAAGGGTGGTGAGGCAGATAAAAGAGACAAAGCTAAACAAACCCAAGAAGGTTCTGAAAGCACAGTAGGCAAATTCATACAATCCTACATCTGAATTTCAATAGCACTAGCATTTGCCCTCCGCATGTTTTTCTCCTCAATTTGCCGGGCAAAGCTGGCTTTCTGGTTCCCTCTTGGATGAATGATTGTAGGGCCTTGTGTTTTACCAACACTCTTGCGCCACTTTTTCTATATTCTCTTTGTTTGACTGCAGGAGAGGGTGAGCACTTTGACATTTTACACAGCTCAGAGTTCCCTTTCGACATCCAAATCCTTAAAGAACTCAAAAATCCTACCAGCACAATCAGGCTATTTAAAGATGGTCTTTCTTCAGCATTTTCCATCTTTTCATCTGTGTGAAAGTATGGTTTCTTTGGTTGCCTTTGGGTTTTAACGTATTTTAGGCCTGGCACTGCCCAGAAAGCAGGATGCTCTTCATAATTCTGCGTCAGTGAAAACATAATGTCCTATAGTTAGTGGGGGGGGGCGGGGGGGGGAGGAGGGCAAAGGGAAAAAAAATGAAAGAAAAAGAGCCCGAAGGCACTGGAATAATTAAGCAAATGCAGTGACAGCTGTGGCAGGTCCTGGGCAGAACTGGCTCCACTGAGCTGAATTAATGACATCAACAGCCCAGTATCTCCATTAACACTTGATCATTAATTATTACTCTCTGACAGTAAGAGCGGAAACCTTCTCCAGACTGCCTTGTTACTCTGCTCTACCTGCCCTTCACACCCACACCTCAGCACAGTGAGTGGGGCTGGGTTCCCTGTCTAGATTTTTTTTTTTTTTTTACTTTAAGTATTGCTTAATTTACTTGGATAAATACTGATGGCCATCAGGTCATACAGTCTTCTTTGGATTACTGAGTTTCATGTTCTTTCATCTAAGACAGGGGGGGACCCCCCGGGAGCTGCTGCACTGCCTTTTCTCTGTCAGGTTTAGAAGGTTCCGGAGACACAGTCCACCTGAAGAAACACGAGGCAGCAAATAAGGACATTCTTCTTTGTCCCCTTACCTAGCTCTATAAGGACAAGAATGCCTCCGATTTCCTCAGAATCCCTTCTTAGGACTGCGATCATTGAGCACAACTGCCTTTCGTGTCTAAAACTCGTCACTTCACGTGCTAACCAAAAACATAAAGCAGATTATTTTTATATGTGTAGCACCAAGTATTTAACTCATCAAATTCAGACCATCCTCCGGTCAAGTCCTACTCTTTCTGTTTTACAATGCACATTACTCAGATTCTATCTTTTAGAAATTAAATATTCATCCTATATCTATTTCTCAATGTTTTTGGCGAAACTTTAAAATTTATCAGACTTGACCATTTAAAACACACACACACGGAGGGATAATTTATAAAATTACAGGAGACAAATTAGGCAATAAAAACAAAAACTCAAATGGCATGTTAATGTCTAACAATGCCACAGTTTTCTCTCCAACAAAGGTTTGTCCTTTCCCATGTGACAGTGTGTCTCGCTCACTGGTGAGGGGAAAAAATGGGGCGTGCAAACACAAGCTCATATGTTAAGTACTCTCCTCACGGCAGCAGACCTTACAGTATCAGAGTGATAATTAACCTTTACCAAAGAAGACTTCATACAAGTCCAATACATTAATTTGCTGATTGTTCTTTTCCTGCTAGAGACATAATCCAGAGTTCACTTCTTAGTCATAAACATAGACACAATATAACTTAATAGAGTGCCTGCTCCAACTAATGGCCCTGAATGCACTGAGAAAATCCCAGAGCTTCTGAGATTATAGGGTGCATTTCCCAGCATACGAAGAGAATCTAGGTATCTCTCCTCTTCAACAAGGAAACAATGTTGGAATCAGACCTGCCCAAATTGCCATCAGTTTTATTTTCTGGAGGGCACTCATACTGGCCCCAGTGTGGTATGCAGTGTGTAAATTTTCCTGAGATGATTGTGAGAAATAAATATGGAATAATATATATTCCACTCACTAACTATATGCCACTTAATTATATCATAAGGGCCTATTGTTTTTTTCCTCCCCCCTCTTGCCATCCTAAGCCTCAGAAGAGCTGTCCTCCTTCTTTGGGAAAACCTTCATTCTTCTACCTGTATTTATAACACAATGTCTCAAAGATGAGACCTCCACAAGGGTCCCCCTGGGTTCTTTGGTCAACCCACATGACTCACCAGGCCTCTTTATTAGAAACCATTACTTGGAATCACCATTACTCAGAAATTATAGCTTGTGGAATGAAGCCTTAGATTAATACAACTTCGTGGCTATCTGGTACATTAACATTATAAAAAAAAAAAAGTGACTTAACTCTATGAACTTTAGTTCTTTTACCTATAAAATCACCAGACAGAAATAACCAGCATAATTCCTTGCAGGTCTGAAGTTGGGATATTTGTTGAGAGATATGTTTTTGCATAGGTAATGATGGACTGAAGAGAGAAGAATCTAGAAGGAAGGACAAAGTAACCAGCACCAAAATCCATTTAGTGAAAATTAAAACAAAACAAAACACTGAAAATTGTTGATGTGCAGGGCAATTTTGTGATAAAGGGAAAAAAATCAGTGTTTACTATCTATGTACCACTGTCTTTGCCTCAGGAGGATTATCATATGCCATTGATCTTCTTATGAATTGACAAAGTACTTGCATTCCTTATAATTTTCTCACTCCACATACTTTTTAATAACTCCCAGGATTTAGCCCAATTTAACTTCATTTCAGTAATATGCTGACTACTCCTACAATCACTCCAAGCAATGGCCCGAACACTCCTCCTATAGATTTTTCCGGCCTATAGACTTGGGTGCTCTTGATATTTTTGTAATTGTCTCATAACTTCTCTTTTAATATTACACTAAATAGATTCAAATCTAGATAACATGCTTTTTAAGATCCCTTTTTCCCTCTAGCTTTCTTTCATAACAGTAACATGGTAGACTTGGATTCCTAAAAACCTGCTTTAGAAAATTTTCTCTAACTGGTTATAGATATTACCTGTTCCTACTACATACTAATTTTCTCTACCTGGTATCACATGCTTTAGTTTTTCCAAAGCATTCCTAACTCATAAGTCACACTGAGTCATCCAAGTTCACTTCAGGATTTCTAGCTAAAAATACTGGTTTCCAATAATTATGCCACCATATATAATCATTTCATATTTGAAAACAATTAGCAAAAAGGATATTAATGAACACAAATCATTAATGTGCCCTTTTCGTGGTACTTACAACAAAAGGAATCACATTTTCCATGAGCGATCTTTAAAAGAAAAAGTCACTTTTAAACATACTCTGATTATAGTTTCTTATTAAATACTTTCCTGAATTTTCTTCATCTTATGCCACACTCACAATGACTCCAAAGAATTAATATCTTGCATTTTGATTACCTCTTTTTTTTTTTACATTTAGCAAGAGATTACAGAGCAGATACTGTTTGACATTGAAACTCTGTTAACCGTGTCCTCCACTGGGGCATAGTTGTACACATTGTTTCAGAGCTAACATAATGGGGAATATTTTCAAAGAGGGCTGTGTTTCAAGCCAGATGGTTTATCTGCTGAAACAATTCTCCCAGTAGAGAAATAGTGGCTGCACAGTTGCAGTAGTGTTCATAAGCCTAGTGCAGTAGATTCATTTGGCACCCACATTTTGGAGTCTAACAAAAGTGTGGTTTGTGTGAATCTCAGACTCAGACGTTCATAAGTGAAAAGGAGTTTTCTGCAATTGCACATTGTGCTTATTGTAAAGGCAGCAGTGTGTTTATATTAGAAACACAATATGTAAATATGATATAATTTCTAAATATATAGTAATAACTTTACATCTATGATACAAAGAGACAATCCTAAAATAACAGCTTCAGAGAGTATCACAGTCTGACTCTTAAAGAGCTAAGTTGCCATTACTTGTGTTGGAAATTCAGATCCACTAAATCTACTAAAATTTTTTTGAAAGGACAGAAAAAGACTAGACCTCTATTGGATCTTGGGCTTTTGGCAAAGAGCACCTTAGAGTTACAATAAATGTTCTATTCGTGCTGTAAAATGTGGCTCCGCTCACCTTCTCAGAAAGCTCTTGATTTAAAATCATGATTAAAAATCCCTTGATTTTCAAGAGCCCCTTACTGGAGGCTTTGGTGACTCACAGCATTTGCTTCTCTGTCCAACAATGGTCTTTAGTGGTATTGCCATGCACGCTTGGAATCTCACCCTTCTTTGTCATAGGAGCAGCCACTTCCCAGTACACTAATACTGCCCTTACTTTAAAAATAAAACAGAGGAGTTAGAGGATTCCAACAGGGGGTTACCGGGTTCTGAAACGTCTCAAGCATGTAGAGCGATGGGAAAATCCCTGAGATTCCAAAGATTAAAAAAAAAAAAAATAGCGCATGGGAGGTTCTAAATAAAGTCTTGGGTATGTTGGGGAAGTTGGCACCATTCGCGCAATTCTTTCCCTCAGAGACTATTTTTGCTTGAGTTAGATAGCAAGCGGGTAAGTACAAGAAGACATATGCAGGGATGTGCCCTTCTATGTTTAAAGAACACAATGAACATTAATGACATTTCGTTTTCCTAGAGAATGAGATACCTTTTAAAAAATATATTCTTTTCCCCTGAATCATTATTATCCCCAATTTATCTCACATCTCATTAATTTCATTTAAACCAACTATGCTGCCTACTTCAAAACTTCAGGATGAAAGAATAAAGGAATTTTTTTAACAATAAAAATAAGATTAAAACTATGAACTACAGAAGGAGTTAACACTATCTTCACACCTACACCAACACACACACAATAATTGATGCCCCATAATAACTCTAACACAGGAGGAAAAAATAAAGATAAAGACTAGAAACTTACATCTTCAAATTACCAGGTTAACTGGAAAACTCTAGGACCCTGGAAATACTCCTATATTAACTTTTAGGGCTCTCCAGTTTGAAAAATCCAGTTCAAAAAGTTTTAATCCAAATTAATGTGTATATTAAATCCAAACACATGTCAGAGACACCTGCCGAGATGAAAATCTTTGCAGTACTGTTTTCAAAACATTACCTGTGGGCCAATGAAAATGAGATATAAATGCCTGCTGATTACCTGCATCGTGCAGGCTGCTGAGATACTGCAACACTTTATTTCATCCTTAGTGTTATATATGCGGCATTTTGTCGATTTACTGATATGACATTTCGTGCAGACATTGGATGTGCTTGAACTGGTAGAATCGTGAGCTTTTTAAAAGTGAATGCTTTGGGGGATTTTGCATTTTTCTACTTTTAAAAAAGTTTATGAATGTTGCCATTTACTGGCAGACAACTTGGGGAACATTGTGGTGTAAATTACACAGATTCCATCTCATTCCTAATAGGACTTTTATAAACATTTGGTAAAGAGTCTGATGTTAAGTATTTATAAGCAAACAAAGAAAAAAATCTATCAGGTCAGATATTTGATGCTTCGAGTGTTTATGAGTAATTAATGCCCCATATCTTTAAATACTCCTATGTCCCAAATACCAAGGAAACTGTCAAAGGCTTTGGCACATCACTGGAATGAGTTCCTTGTTTGCTATTTGTATTTTATGTCACTTTAATGACTTTACCAAGAAGAAACCAGGGTGTGAATTTTTCCTACTTTTTTGGTAGATAGTGGCATTAAAATTATATATGAAATCCAGGAAAGATCTCTGAAGGACAAGTTGAATCCAATTCAAATATTTGTAGCATCAAGAGCCAAGTGGATATTTCCAGAAAGTGAACAAATTTAATCATTCATGAGGCCACAGTTAAGTCAGTACATCCCTGTCTTAACCAAATCCTTTCTAATGGTTTGCATGGTGATAACAGGAAGTACAGTTAAGATTTATAAGTATCACGCGCAAACAGAGAAAAAAAGACTGGTAATTTGGAAAATCAATGTATTTGCAAAATAACTTTCCTGACACGCTACTTCTCATATTTTTGAAATGGATAAACCCAAAAATTTGCTCGAAAATATTGTGAATCTTTAAGAATACGCCAAGAATCAGGAAACAGATGAAAGCTGGAGGATTCCTTCCAACCGTTCCCATTGAAGTTGCTGTAGGGGTTCAAGGTAACATTGTCTTCTCTCCGTCTTAACAACATACTTTGTTTGTTTGTTTGCCTTAATTAAGATTTTTTTTCTTTTTTTTTTTTTTCTTTTTGACTGGATGCAGTACCTCACACCTGTAATCTGAACACTGGGAAACTGAGGTGGGAGGATTGTGTGAACTCAGGAATTTGACACCACTGTGAGCAAGCGAGACCCCATCTCTACTAAAAACAGAAAAGTTAGTCCCAGCTACCAGGGAAACTGAGGCAGGAGACTTGCTTGAACCCAGGAGTTTGAGTTTGCTGTGAGCTAGGCTGAAGCCATGCCTGAGCCTGGGCAACAGAGTGAGATGCTGCCTTAAAAGGTTTTTTATTTGGGGCAGCACCTGTGGCTCAGTGAGAAGAGTGCTGGCCCCATATACTGAAGGTGGCAGGTTCAAACCCGGCCCCGGCCAAACTGCAACAAAAAAATAGCTGGGCCTTGTGGCGGGCGCCTGTAGTCCCAGCTACTCAGGAGGCTGAGGCAAGAGAATCGCCTAAGCCCAAGAGTTGGAGGTTGCTGTGAGCTGTGTGACGCTACGGCACTCTACCGAGGGTGACAAAGTGAAACTCTATCTCTTAAAAAAAAAAAAAAAAGGGGTTTTCATTTTTTATTTATTTTTTTATTTTTTTTGTAGAGACAGAGTCTCACTTTACTGCCCTCAGTACAGTCATGTGGCATCACAGCTCACAGCAACCTCCAGCTCCTGGGCTTAGGCGATTCTCCTGCCTCAGCCTCTGGAGTAGCTGGGACTACAGGCGCCCGCCACAAGGCCCGGCTATTTTTTTGTTGCAGTTTGGCCGGGGCCGGGTTTGAACCCGCTACCCTCGGTATATGGGGTCGGCACCCTACTCACTGAGCCACAGGTGCCGCCCAAGGTTTTTCATTTTTTAATGATACTGATTTTCAAAGAAAAAACATCTCTCATTGTAAGGCCAATGTTTGCATGGTCCCTTCTTTACCTCAGTAGTATTTTTCCCTCTCAAAAGTGTAACTCAATTTTTCCCAAATTTTAAAGTGAACTTCTCTGCAGAATAAGACATAAAAAAAGAGTGTGAGTTACCCAATTCTTTAAGGTTAGAATGATTTGTGTACTAGTTGTGTGTTCTGCATGAGCCCTGAAGTGTCCCCCATATGCAGTAAAACAGAAAACCAGCAGATTTCATCTCCTATATTCTATTTATGTTATCTTTCCTACAGAGCAATCCTAGAACCAAGCTGGTTTCCAACAGGGGTGTCTCCAGGCTGTACCAGTCTGCCAGAATCTTTCTGGTCAAGATCCTTAGACTCTGATTTAACTCTGCACTCTCCAAGCACCAAAAATACAGCCACGAGACCTGTGCCATGCTTTTCCATGTGGGATGAAGTTTCCAGGTGGCCTGTGTATGTTATGACTGTGCCTGGCCTCAAAGTAAAAACAAATTGACAATCCCTTACCTCCCTCTGGTCAGTGCCAATTTTTAAATAAAATGTCTAGTGGTGATTTATTGCCAATGCAAACTGCCAGACTGGCAGTCCCACTTACCTACTAAGCAGACAAATCAGCAAAAGCTGTGTCAACCTTGCCAGTTTCCCCATGTATGTTCTAGAAGGCATTCCAAATTTATGTTTGTTCTGTTACTGGCATTATTATTTGTACACACTGGAAAACAAAATATCTGCATTACCTTAATGGCTTAAAGAAATGGTCATTCTTCCCTCCGGGACTTCCTGGGATCATCCAAGCTCATTTTCCACAACCGCATGATCTTCCATTCAAGTAAGAATTGTTGACCATTTATTACCTGGTGTGAATATCAAGCAGAGATGCAGAACTGAAAGACTTTTTTTCCTGTATCTAACATCATCTCAGGGGCATGTTTCCTACCACTTCCCCAGGGAGCAAACACCTGCCTCAGTGATTCTCAAGAGACTTCTCTTCCCTGTTCCTCTCCCACTTATAAATAACAGCACCTCTTGGTTAAAGTATAATTTTTCACATGTTGATTTGGGTCATGTTTGGTTGTATCTATCTCTGTGATTCTCTATCAAGCTTACCTATTCCTGCTGGAATAACATATGTGAGACTTTTGTATTGCTTTGGTCCAAAGCACCTCTTCCTGTTCAGGAGCAGCAGTTCAAAGAAGACACACATATAAAAAGAAAATGAAAACCCCAAAGTCATCAATTCCTAATTCTTTAAGATTACAGACAGTCTGAGCTGACAAATGAGTCTCACTTAAGCTGCCTAAAGTGACTAGTTATCAAGTTATTCAAAAGAAATCTTTTATGTCTCAGCCCGATGCCTATATGTCACTTGTGCACAAACCTCAGAATCGTCTATATTTCATCAACCATTTTCTTCATGTATTATTTAATAAACTGTTTAGAGCATGCCTAATTACAAGCATTTATTATAGAATTCAACCCCAGAAATGTGTGAGAATATGCTAAATTGTTTGCTACCTAAAGTTTTAATGAGAGTATAATACCTCCGGCCCATATGCTTCAAGAACGTTATCCTTAATTATGTAACATGGGTATTTTACTGATATCTGTTAACTGCTCAAGCAGCTGTGGTTTTCTGCTTTTTTGCACAGCTCAGGAGGAGCAGCAAGTTCAGTTTCCCCTTTTTGGGGGGTTGCAAAATCCATGCCCCAAACAGGTGTGTGCAATCACGAACCACAGTGATGAACCCAAACTGCTGCCTTTCTAAAAATTCCACCAGCCGGTGACACAGGCTCGTCAAGCTTGCACAACCTTGTTTTCCACCGGTTATTTTGATGATTCACTCCCCACGGGGAGGTGAATTTCAGCCATTGTTGCTTGGCTCCTGTTTCTGATAATTAGAGGAATTACTCCCTCATTTCAATGATTTCTTTTTCTCCTTCTCTTACTTTTGCTCTTGCTTGTTCCTTCCCTCTTTAAAAAAAAAATGAATTCTGGTCTTTGGAAGGTGCTGCTTGAAATGGCCATTCTCTTCTTCATGGACAGGTAAAGCTAGAAGGATTCTCTCTCTCTCTCTCTCTCTCTCTCTCTCTCTCTCTCTCTCTCTCTCTCACACCCCAAAACACTTGAAGCTGTGAACACTTGAAGTTCTTCCTTGATTGCTGGCAATTCCCTAGAAGATACCTAACTATAAAGTAATTGATCATTCTTTTAAAATATAAGAACTCAAACCAATAAGCAAGTGTTGTCCACTTCCAAGTTATGACTTTGAAAAACTGTACATTGATTTTATTGAAATGGGTGTGGAATTGTCACCAGAGCCTTCCTTGTATCGTTTTAAATGTCAAATGTGGCAAGCTGTCCTCTTTAAAGCATGGATTTAATTTTTGTAAACACTCAAAGTTTATCCAGAGCCAAGTCTGCTTATAAATTGACCAAGTCTTTTTTTTTTATTTTTTTTTATTGTGTTAAGACATTTATATTCTACATTTAGTAAGTTTCACATGCACCCTTGTAAGATGCACCATAGGTGTGGTACCACCAATTACCCTCCCTCCTGACCAAGTCTTTTAAATAAAAATAAGTTCGATCATGAAATAATAAAATTTAGCTCTGGGGGAGAAAAAGAGATAAACCCAAGGAAAAGTTTTTAAAAGCAGGCACAGAAACATTTTCACCAGTGGCAAATATCACTGAATCAAATGCGAACTTCCCAGCATAGCTATCCTAGAGAAGACACCGTTTTTTTGTAAATGTTGTATGCTTGCTAAAATTAAACAATATTACTTTGCCCTCCTACCTGTGTTTTTCTAGAAAAAGGAGCAACTCAAATTCATTTATTTTTTTCCTTATTAAACAACCAAAGAATTATATATTAAAGATACTCTGTAGAATTGCATCTAAATAAATAAAAAAGTACATCAACCCATTTCAGGATGCTCTAAAGGTATTGATTAGCTTAGTACTAGAAAGCAAGCACCCGACACTGCAAGAGCACAAGCCCTAGAATGTGGTGATCCAAACATTACACCCTCATTACCACCTGCTGTCTGTCACTGGGAGCAGGTGACTAGACCTTCATAGATGTCAGCTTTCTCATCTGTTAAATTCAGAAAACAATTTGCATTTTGCACAGATATTGTGAGGAAGGGGAGTGAGTCTACCAAAAAACTTTAAACAGTGTGTCTGACAACAGTGAGTGCCTAAAGCGTGGTTACTTTTATGATAGTTCTTATTACTACACATGGGTTTCCCCAGGTCTCCATCATGTTTGTTGCCTAGCGCCCAGCATAGTCCCTGCATGTAGTAAGCTCTAATCACTGTTCATTGAATTAGACTAAATACACCCTTCTGAGTACAACCAAAATTAAAAATTGGAAATAGAAAGTTGAAGATTTCAAATCAAGTTTATTGTGACAGTAGTCCAGGGTCAAATGTGATTTGGTTTAGTTTATACTACACCCAGGTTCACTTACAATCAGAAAAACAACAAAATAATACACACACGCACATATATATATCATTATATATTTTTAAATAGCTGATTTCTTGATCTAGGCCTTTCCTATCCTCTTCGGTGTTTTAAAAAGCTTATTTGTTAACAATGCAATATTATTTCATTATAAGTAAACTAACATAAACAAACTTCGAGCATATGATTCTAATCCAGCTAGGTGGATTGAGCTAATAATATAGCAGAAGTCATAGGTTAGCCCAGATGGGGCGGTGGTGGGAGGAGAACTTTGGATAGGAAGAACATTAAGCCACTACTTCTATAATTCTTGGTAGCTGCAGGGGTGTGGGCTCTGTAAGGGTGGTGGAGCACTAGAGCAAAATCACACTTCCCCAAACACAAATTTGGTGGGGCAAAGCCTCTACTTAACCTGCTCCAGACACAAACCTAATGCTTGGCCTTCACGTGTCAACCATGCAAAATGACTCACACGTGTACTAAGTACTGAAAAAGCCATTGCTATGCAAATAAATTAATAAATAGCACTTAATCATTGCTTTATTTTTTCATATTTTTCCTTCTTTTCCCTACCCTTTCACTATATTGTTCAGAAATCAGAGGACTCTGAAAAGAACTCAAAGATGAGACAATCTTAGGCTCAGCAAACAATTGTATTAAGTTGTCCCTTGTGAACTAGAAGGAATTGCTACACTTGCATAAATTTAAAGGTAAAGAGGGCATTGTCTCTTTCAAGTAATACCTTACTGCCAAAACTGAGAAGGTTCTGATCATCCTATAACAACCAACAGTCAGGTCTACTGAACCTTGTTGGATCCCAACTCTATACCTAAAACAAGAGGAACTTGCTATGGTAGCAAGTGAGTGAATGATGGTGCTCATAGAGCCCTTTGAAAAGAACAAAACAATAGAAGTACAACACACATAGGTATTTTCAACTCTTCACCACCAGGAAAAATTCTCTTTGAACTGTTCACTACTGAAAATTACTAGTCTTACTGCTTCTCAAGCACCTGGTTAAAAAGAATACGAAAAGTACCTTCAATTTACACATAGGTACCCCTTTTGGAAAAAACTTTGCTTTGTCATGACACTTAGAGAAGAAGTTAGATAATCTATTTAGGAGAATTGCAAACAAGGAACAGAAACTTTGGACTTTTTTTTTCAAATCTTAGGTTGGAATCCCATGACCCAAGTTTTGCAAGTCCTGAAGGAAATTCAGCGCAAGCAATGAAGAGTCTTATGATACATTATCCTGCAATCTCTTAGCAGTTGAAGCCCTGATTCATAAAAAAATAAAAATAAAAAATAAGAACAGATTCCCAGAATTAAGCAGCAAAGGAGAAATACACAGCCTGGTTCACCTGACACTCACCCTCCCCTATTCTCTAATCTCATGGTTTGGGACCACCCTTTTTATCATAACACTTTTCATCTTTTATGTATTTATGTCTGCCCTCTAGATTGCACAGACCAAATTATAGATTTCCCTCTAACCCCAACTTCTGGCACAGAAATGGGCCAGATAGGACACTCGGTAACTGTTTGTTGAATAAATAAAATGGTGGATACATCTTAGTTCCGTTTGTTTGTTTGTTTTGTGGACAGAATCTCACTCTGTCGCCCCAGGCTAGAGTGTCATGGCATCACAGCTCACAGCAACCTCAAACTTCTGGGCTCAAGCGATCCTCCTGCCTCAGCCTCTCAAGTAGCTGGGACTACAGGCAATGGACACAAGGCCCAGCTGATTACATTTTGTTTTTATAAAGGATTTATCTAGGAATAATAACACCTTCTGCAATTCAGCAACAAATACCACAGAGGAAGCAAATATAGTTAACTCTTTTACAAAGAAGCAGGTGGCCAGATTCTCTTTCCTTCCCCTGCTCACTTTGACGTTTGCCCTCCACACCACTCATACACCAGCAGATTGCCATAGTGGGGGTCACAAGGGTGGGTGGGATAGGGTAGTAAACCCCTGCAAGACTCCCCTGCCTGTGCTTAAAGTTCTACTGCTTGAGCTCTTAGTTAACCACCCATCCCCCACCCCCCCACAATAAAGGTACTGCTGTTCCTCCCACTCCCTTGGTTAAGGGTGGTTGCGTTCTTTGTTACTCAAGCCAAAAACCTTGATGCATCATTAATTTCTCTTTCGCTCACATACTTCATATGTAATCAATTCTGAAATCCTATTGATTCCACCTTCAAAATATAGCCAGAATCTAAACACTTCTCACCACTTGCGCTGCTACCAGCTCAGCCCAAGCCCCCAGGATCTCTTGCTTGGTTTGCTAAAATGGGTCTTAATAGGTCTTATTGGCCACCTGTTGTCCTCTCTCAGTAGAGAAGTCAGAGAGACCCTCTTCAGTCACAAGCTACACCAGCTATATCTGCCCACACCGTCATTCCTTCCAGCAGAACCCACCTATGGCTTTTGATATTACTCAGAAAAAAAGCCAAAGTCTTTATTATGACAGATAAAGCCCACCCCAATTCCACCGCCCACACCTATTACAGCTCTGAACCCGCTGATTACCCCCTTATCTCTCTGCCCCAAGCACGCAGCCACAGCATCATTCTTGGAACAAACCAGAACCTGATCTACCATCACATGAAATGTGTCACCTTGCCTGGAATCACCTCCCAGACGGGTGTGGCCCCCATTTACTTCTTGTCTAAAATGTCATCTTGGCACTGAGACCTTTGCTTGCCATCCCATCTAAAATGCCATCATCCTTCCCTGACGCTCTATGTTCCCCTCCCCCACTATATTTTTATCCTTTGCATCTATCACTAGCTAACAAACTATGTATTTTCTTTGTTCTGTCCTGGTTATTATCTGTCATCCTCACTAGAATGTAAGTTCTGTCATGGCAAAAACTTTGTGATTGTTTTGTTTTCTATATTATTTTTTCAGAACATACAATAATTCCTGGTATGTACCAGATTCTCAGTAAATATTTATGAACGAAGGTATGTATGATATGCACTCAGGCATTGGACTCATTCACAGGATCCACAGTCCCATTACTTATCTTTGATTTTTCTTAGGGTGATGTCACAATGATAAACTTTTAAAGAAACCATGTTTGAAACCTGTCTTTTTCAGAGGATTTATAACAAGATGGAACATAACTTTGTTCAACTACGAAGTGCTATTACATGATATTTGTTTAGAAGTGTTTTTAATAAAATGTAACAAGCAGGCAAAATTATTTTTGTTTTCATATAATGGGATTCTATAATGTGAGGAACCTACAGAATTGATTTAAAATCCATTAGAAATATCTGAAAATTAAGTAAAGTAGCTAGTTACATTAATTTAAAAAATAAACAACTTTTCTTTTCTTTTTTTTTTTTAAGTAAATTTATTTCAGGTTAATGTGAGGGTACAAATAGCCAGGTCAAAATATTTGATTTTGTTAGGTAGAGTCATTCTTGCAGTTATGTTCCACACACAAAAGGTGTGCCACCCCCCCCCACCCCGTGCCCATTCACCGAGAGCACCCCAACAACTTTTCTTTATAGAAATAATGATCCATTAGAGAATGTGATGGGGAATCCTGTTTGAACGACAAAACAGATGAAACATAATGAAAAACATTACACATAGCGTAAAGCCTACATGATGTTAAAATGCTATTAGGAAAGCTAAAATCATTTAAATAATCAGAAAGACAAGTGGTTAATCACTCAAAATATATTTATTTAGAGCCTACCATCACTGCAGGACACATTCTAGGCACTAAGGATTTAGCAGTGAACAAAATAAGATTTGCGTCTCCATGATGTCTCAAAGGCACTGAGATTTCAATTTGTCCAGACAAAGTTCACAAGGCCCAGGCCCTAAATACAGTCCTACCCGAGTGACTCCATAACTGGAAATGACACCAGCATGTAAGTATGAATGCTAGGAACCTAAATTCATCTTTGACACTGCTCTTTCCTTCAGCGTTCAAATCAAAGCCATGAAAAAGTCCTATCAACTTTCTCTCTAAACATCTCTTGCATGTGATTCTCTCCATTTCCATGACCAAGGCCTGACCCTCAGCCATCCAGTCATCACCATGTCTCTCCAAACAGTTACGATAAGGCTCCCAGTACAATCTCCCTAGACCTCAACTAGATCTTCTAAGGGGTCGGGGAAAGGGGGGGTGGCAAATGTCTTTTTTTTTTTTTTTTTGAGACAGAGTTTCACTATGTCGCACTCCATGGAGTGCCATGGCAACACAGCTCACAGCAACCTCAAGCTCTTACTTAGGTTTAAGCGATTCTCTTGCCTCAGCCTCCCAGGTAGCTGGGACGACAGATGCTCACAACAATGGCCAGCTATTTTTTTGTTGCAGTTGTCATTGTTGTTTAATAGGCCTGGGCCAGGTTCAAACCCTCCAGCCCCGCTGTATATGGCTGGCGCCCTAACCACTGAGCTACAGGCACCGAGCTGGCAGATGTCATTTTTTCTGAAAGAAAACTTGACTCAGCTGACATTTGCTTATGTAGTAACTGAATTGTTTTCTGTCAAACTGTAATCTCTATGCAGCTAGAGACAGTATCTCTTTTGTTTTAGTTTTTGGGTTTTTTTTTGCAGTTTCTGGCCGGGGCTGGGTTTGAACCCACCACCTCTGGTATATGGGGCTGGCTCCCTACTCTTTGAACTACAGGCACAACCCCGAGACAGTATCTCTTTTGATTCTCGTTGTATTTCTAGTGTTTATCATAAGATCTGGCATATAGTAGGTGCTCAATAAACAATTGTTAAATTCAGTACTGCTCTTAAGACTTGGTTAAGATGGGCCTCTGCCCTGGTCCTCTTCACTAGACCCTCCCTCCATACCACGCGTGCACACACACACACGGAAATAAAGAACATGCAGAAAACTTCCCTGTGGTTTTTGGGACACAGCCATAACATGGTGCAACCCAGAGCCCTGAATATCCACTTTTATAATTAATACCCTTTAAAATCCAGATAAAAACTTCTCACATCTTGCCCCAAATCCTCAAAGCAAAAAGTAACTGAATGGTTGAGGACTATGTTAATCTGACCTTAGAAAGGAACTCTGCTTCAAATGAGTGCAAATAAATAATTAGGTAAGAGAAAAGACAATCATCTTGTCAAACCCTTTCTCTCGGATAGCATAAATGCAAGAGAGTCTTCCAAAGCAAGTATCTCTTCGCAGAAATGTCTAGCATTTTTGTAGCTGCTTTTTGATGTTCCAATTCATAGTTCTGGAGGTATTCACCAAGACAGCATATATCGTGAGAACTTTTCACGTGTCAGGATGGCAAAGTGAGCAAACCAGCTCAAGGTTGCTGAAGGTATAGGGAAATAGGCATTAGTCCCCGTAACGTGGTGTTAAAAATTTGAGATACGTGTCAAAATTTAAATTCTGGTATCCTGGAGATGCAGTATCTCCTTTACATTCTGGTTCTGTCGCTTTATTGCTATGGGATCTTGGGCTAACTTCACTATGTTTCAGTTTCTTCTCTGTGAAATGGTGATAATAACAGTACCCACTTTGCACATTGTACAGTTGTGAAGATCGAAAAGGATACTGCTTATAAAATGTTTAGCATAGAGCCTGGCTCATGGTAATAACACTTAACTAATATTGGACATCATCTTCCTCTCCTCCTCCTCTTCATCACTGTGAGACCAAACACTCTCTATATATATACTTTTATATCTTTAGAAATAGAAAACTCCGCAGTTAGAATCATAAAAAAAATGAGATATATCCATATATGCTAATAGAGAAAGATGCTCACTATAGAGCATTTGAATAAAGAAAGTTCTAGAAAAAAGTCTATGGTATACTCTTATTTTAGTATATATGTGCATATGTGTTTGTATATAATTAAAATAGAATATTTCCAGAATGATACACAAAAACTGTTAAAAGTGGCTATCTTCAGGATATGTGAATTAAGGAAAGTATTTTTATTAATCTTTATACTGTTTTACACTCTTTGAATTTTTAACATGCGCATTTATCACATTTATAATTTAAAATATTAATCTACTTAAAATTCTTTTTTTTTATTTTTAGTCTTTGAAGTTATTAGCATTCACCAATCCCAGCACTTGTCCTTTGACACATTGGAGGACTTCCCAGACTCCTATGCAGTATGTTTGAAGCCATGTGATCACTTCTGGCCAATGAGCTATGAATGGAAGTAAAATGTACGTTAAGAGAACAACAACAAGGAAGAAGAGAAGTCCCTGTTTTTTCTGTTAGATTCTCTCCACTCCTTAAGGGCCTTTCTGTTTCTCGTCGTGTCTCGGGGGATAGTGAAATGCACTGCACTACAGAATGAGTCCAATAAGTATTTATTAATGGTACTGTTCATTATTTACTTTCCTCAATCCAGGACATGGACTACTCTAATTTAACCTGCAAACCGTAGTGTATATTATTGAAATTTTTGAAGTTGGCCCAAGATCACATAGCAATAAAGTGACAGATCAAGAATGCAAAGGAGATACTGCCTCTCTTGGATATCAGAATTTAAATTTTGACATATATGTCACATTTTTAACACCACATTACAGGGGAAAATGCCTATTGCCCTATACCTTCATCAACCTTGAACTGGTTTTCTAGTCTCCATTTTTTAAAATAGAGAATAAATTAAAGAAAAATGCCAATAACCACACAACATTTTTGGAAATCAGGTGCATTTAGATTGCTGGATAGTTTACTAAACCACAAACCTCCATATGCTTCAATAAGCATGCATTCAGTAAGCAAGTTTCAAGTGTCTGTTTACTGTAGGAGCTTGGAAAACAAACACAACCAAGATTGAGAGCCAGACTTCGCCAAGTCCACAACCTAATTGGAAGCAAGTAACCCACAGATAAACACTGGTAGTGTGCAGAATATTACCTACTGAGGCTGGATAGAGAAATGAATAGCCATCCATTCCTCGTGACATAGAAAACTGCCAAAAAGAGATGTTGTTTAGGGGAGTTTGGATCATGCAGGTGATAAATTTGTGACAATAAATAAAAATGTGACAATGTCCCAATGTCTTTTAATGAAGTATGATAACATTTCCCTTTTTGCACTGAACAGAACAGAGTAAATATTTTTCATCTGTGTTTGCATGTACTTTCTCATAAAGATGTACTTCTATTTAATTTGGCTTTATCTATAGTTAAGTGTATGCCTTTATACTGCTGTTTGAATTATTTGATTACTTCTCATTAGGGATTGGTAAATAGTGGTTTAGTATTTTAAACACATGAAATTCAGTCCAAAAGCAGATTTCTGTCAGTCTGGTAATTTAATTGAAAGCCATGGCTATAGCTCCAGAGCTGGAGGTGTGATCGAAATGCATAGTGAGCATTAACTGGTGGAATGATGCTTACACAGCATGTTAAACTCTTATCACATTTCACCAGTTAAGGCGTAGGTAGAAAAACTGCAGGTTCAAATCACACAACAAAATAAGACATGAAGTACTTGAAACCTGATATTTGACATGCATTTTACCCCCAGTTACTCCTTTAATAGAACCTTCTCATCAGCTGAACTCAGAGTTAACAACTGCTCCCCACTAACACCATAAAACTTTATATTTTCTGTGAAACACACAAAAACTCAGCAGGTGAATACTGAAATTTCTTAAGTGTATATAAATTTAATGTCATGCAGTTAATACTATGGAGTTAATCTTGTGTCCACTTTGTTGGACTGCCCTATTTATTCTGGGGTAGCTCTTAATCCTGTAAATATAGATTATAGCACCAGGCATGATCATCTATGCCAACAATTTTCAATCTCATGGTAAGAACTAGGAACTCGATGTTTTTCTGCTCTAACATATTCCTACGTGGTCACATGATGTTACACCTCAGTTCTTTATTCTTTCTTCACATTATTCCCTTTCTTGGACTCACAGGATTTCCAGCAGAAAACAGATGTGCAGCCATTTAATCTGGTTTGTGATTTATGTCTCAAAAACAATATGTTACTTTTTTTGTCCTCTCTCATACAATGTTGAAATCTTTCTTCAAGTGGTGAAAGTATTTACAATCCTTTAACACAGAAGTAGGATGTTAAATCTACTTATTGGAAGCCATTCTAAGAAAAAAAAATCAAAGGTGATAATAAGGATGCTCATCAAAGTGTTTTTTGCAAGTGTGAAACATTGGAAACAGACTAACAAACTAGGATGATGAGGCAGAATAGTATGCAGCCATGAAAAGTCACGTTGCTAAAGATTTGTAAATAATACAAGGAAGTATTCACAAGAGGGGTTAAATAGCAAAAATAGTTCCAATTACAAAATAATATATAAGGTATGATGCAAAATTTGTAGACATATGCAGAAGAGTATAAGCTCCTCATTTACTTTTTCACTTGTTTCTTTAGTTCCTTGGAGTTTTATCATTAGACAATTAATTTAAAATATATAATGTGCACACACACAGAGTTTTATGTCTTTCTCCAGGGTTTACTGAGTCTAACCAGTAAATATAATCATTTCTCAAGAAGAAGGAAGCAACTCATCCAATGATACTCAACCATTAGTTAATACAGAAAGGAGAATTATCTTGAAACACTCAGGGACTCATCCAGGTCAGGAAATAAGAATTACTCAAAGCCCTGACGTTAACACTAAAATGTGTCTATCCCACAACAAGGCAGTCAAGTGCTGACACTTCAGCTCCAAAGGCCATGTCAGTTCCTGTTGGCTCAGATCCTCTTTGGGCTTGCTGTTCTAGTCAAACTTAACTCAGTTTTTTTTCTCCAATACACTATAAACAAACTCTAACCCTAGTAATACTGCTTGCTTAGGCAAGGCGAGGACAGGTGATGACATGGAGCCTCACTAAGACCATCAACCCCCAAATTTAGAAAGGGTCGTCCGACTGTGCTTAGAATAGAATATCTCTTTCTAGAGCCAGTGTTGTTCAGTCTGGTTCCCAGGCTCTTAAATTTTCTAAACTGATCTATTACAAGCAAAAGCTAAAAGCTTATATAGTTTAAAACTTTATTTTGCGCCCTTGTATTCTCATCACTATTTTATAAAAGAAAGCATATTTTTTACATGAAAATATAAAAAGGGCAAAATCTCTAAATAAAATTCAACTTCTCAAGAAAAACAGTGTGTCAACCACCACAAAAAAACATATGTGTAATATCATCACATCCAGTGAAAATGTTACCACCAAACAGAGGTGAGCCAGTGATTCCTCTGGAAGGCTTTCCCTTAGAAGCAAAGGTGATTTCATTGTTGAACTGAGGAATTTAAAAGTCAGCCAAAGCACAAAGATTCATTTGTTACCCCAGAAATGATATACTTCAAAGTACAACCAAGCACTTCGTTATGTGATAATCCATTTTGAAACTTGAGGGTATCCATTTTACTAGAGGGTAAAAAGAGCATCAGAAATCTACCTTTCTTAAAAACACTTACTGTCCATCATTACAGACTTTGGGTTTGGGGATGTTGATAGTGAACTCATCTCACAGTAAACTCAGATTCCTAACTGAGCACCAGAATGTCCTTTGTCTTTCTTAGTCTTCCTCTCACCTAGATAAGAGCCAAAGCCAAAATAAAGCTATTGTCCTATACATGACATGAACCCACGAAAATCTGAGGGACATAGCAGTGAGTTTTCCCTGAGCACTGACACAGATACATTTTGCCTCCATGGGGCAAACAGCAGCAAATGGCCATAAAACATCAAAATCTGCTCATCTGAGACTGAAAGTATCTTTTTTCCTGATTGCCCTCATTATTTCCAATGCCACTCAAATCATGCAACATGATTTTCTACTCAAGTCCTGGCTTACTCACCATAGCCTGCCACCCAATGAAAATATATACTAATCACTCACCTTTGTTTGTTTTAAAATCATTATGCAGTAGTTCAGAGGCAATGAAATTTTTAACAAAAACCAAGGATTAAAAAAAATGTAAAGTAAAAGTAGATTCCCTACAGACAGTTGGTCTGGGCTAATGGGCTGGAGGTAGTATTTAGACGAGGGTCAACATGCATGATCATGTTTTCTTCATAGTCTCGTAATCCAAATTCAAAGGTAGTGGTTTCTTCTATGAATATTTTATCAGATGAGAATGCGTGCAACATTTTATTTGGATTACACCACTCAGAGAAAGGGGGAAATAGAGAAAGGCCAATAAATCTTAAAGAGTTAATTATTTATAAAGAGAAAATTTACTTTCCATGTTGTGACTTGTTTTATTGGTACACTGTAGTTCAATTTAGATTAAGAAGCAGAAAGATTTTGTTTCCCAATAGAGAAGTATCATAAATAAATACTGCAGAGAAGTTTTTTTGTATTTGTGGCAAACCATTCACAAATATTCAGAATAAAAATTCATGCATAAAATTCCCAAGTTTTAAACTCTTGAAATGACACTTAATGAGCACCCAAAATTTAGTGGTGTGACTAGACTCAGGGAGGGCCCTTGTGCAGAGGTGATCCCCACCGAAGTGCTGGCATCATAATTATTGCATCTTTGCTGAAACGTTCACCGGCTCTCTAGCTTAGTTTAGTTACCCACAAACTGTACAAAATGCATCATCATCCTGCAGGGAAGAATGCACTCACATATAACATGACACTGCGGTCGCCAGAAGGCTTCTCTTGCAGTCTGAACTACGGGTCTTTAATTATCATTACTTGCAATACTGAAGTTAATATGCCTGCTGCCCTATCAAAACATAAAATCACAGTAAGAGAAAAGTTTGGAAGACAGTTTCACTTCCGAGTATCCTATATATATATATATATTTTTTTTTTTTTTTTTTTTTGCAGTTTTTGGCTGGGGCTGTGTTTGACCCCGCCACCTCTGGCATATGGGGCTGGCACCCTACTCCTTTGAGCCACAGGCACTGCCCCAATCAATATCTTTTTGAATATTAAATTAAATGGATATATATTTAAGGAAGAATTATCAAACCTGACATTAGAGGTGTCAGCCCATAGTCCTTGGATAGGTTCTATTAGATCCAATTCTCTTTTAGTTTGCTTTGACCCCAAGAAAAATAGCAAAACCATTCTAGAGAGTTACTAAATAATGCCAGTCACAAGAAGGTTCCAGATTTCTGGAAGTTCTCTAAAATAAAAATAAGTTTCTTGAATTGAAAAGTAAACTGGACCTCTAGATACACCACAGAATTTACTTTATCCTTGGCTATTTCCTGCAATACTTGCTATAAACATCTAGAAACAATTTCTCTTAGTATCAACAAACCTCAATTTATCTCTTAATTTTCTTCCAGAATTATAAAAAATAGTTACTATTTAGTTAGCCCTAAATAAGGACCAGCCACACTGTAATAGATTTCAGATGTATGACCTCATTTGCTCATAAAAATTCTCTACTTATATTTATTTATACAACAAAAATTAAGTACCTTCTATGCATCAGGGAATGTTCTAAGAACTTAAAAATTAATCACTGACAAAAATAAATATAAGTCCCTACCCTCATTGAGCTTCAGTTTTTGTCAGGGTGGGGTAAGGGCTGAACAATAAACATAGTATTTATTGTTATTATATTTATCCCCAATATAAAGATGAAGAAATTAATATTCAGAGGAATTAATCACTCTCCAAAGAAGACAATGGCAGTAAATGGCAGATTTGAGGACTCATATGCAGGATGTTTCAGGTCCAAGGCCTGTGTCCATCATTAGATTTATACTGCCTCACTATTAGAACTGAAATAGAACAGCATCAAGGACTTAGACTCTAAACTCACCTGTTTAAGGTATGGTGGAGCTTAACTGGCTACATGGCAGACTGCTAACACCTGCTGCACAAAGCCATTCTTCCCAGGCCAGGCATGGTGGCTCACGCCTATAATCCTAGCACTCTGGGAGGCCAAGGCCAGAGGATTGCTTGAGCTCAGGAGTTCAAGACCAACCTGAGCAAGAGCAAGACCCCTATCTCTACTAATAATAGAAAAACTAGCCACGCTTTGTGTTAAGCACCTATAGTCCCAGCTTCTCAGAAGGCTGAGGTAGGAGGATTGCTTAAACCCAGGAGTCTGAGGTTGCTGTGAGCTAGGCTGATGGCACAGCACTCTAGCCTAAGCAACAGAATGAGATGATTTTTTTCTTTAAAAAAGAAAAAAAAAAAAAAATGCCATGCTTCTCAGTGTCCCTTCAACTGTAATCCTTAACACCTAACTAAGATCAGGGCACCATGGCCATCTCCTGCCACAGTCCTCAGGGAAGGTCCAGCCCACCCCATTGCAGGCACATGGCAGGGCTGTACTTTCTGGCTCCCGTGGTTGTACAGGAAACATGACTAATTCTGCTGAATGTGTGGTAGATAGAAGCAAATGAGTCACTTATGGGGTGAAACATTTAATTTCTTTTGTTGTTGTTGTTATTATTTTTGTTTCAGGCTAATAGAGGGAATATTTAATTTCTTCTTTATTCTTTTTATTGTTGGGGATTCACTGAGGGTTCAAAGAACAGGTTACATTGATTGCATTTGTTACAGTCCCACGGAACATTTAATTTCTAATTCAAAACCACTCAGAACTCTCTTTTTTCCTCTTGTATAAAGCCTGGTAATGTTCAAGATGGTGATTCCTCCATCAGTTTGGTGCCTGGAGTAATTCTAACGAGCAGAACTCCTCTTCTGATCCATGACAGACAAGGAGTACGGGTGAGAATAAAACCTTATTTTTTAAGACATGGAGCTTTGAAGCTTCTTGTTGAACAGCACGACCTAACTGATCTTTCTTTCAGGGACATAGAAAACTCTCAGTGTTTTTCCTTAATTATAATGTTGTGGCAGAAAGGGTAAACTAAATAAAATTGTGAAGCCCCCAGTTTAGGAGGAACCAAATGGTATCTGAGAGATAATATATTAGAAAGCAAAGAGAAAACATACAGGTTTGAGGGAAAAAAAAAACATTATAAGAAATGTGTTATCTTAAAAACACTCGTGTAAGGAAAAACATACGTAAGCCAAAAATTGGCAAAATTCTTCTCTCTGCTCTAAAACCAGGAGTTATTACTGTGCACAATCTTAAAACAAATTATAAAGGTTACTATTTAATCTATTAATGTATTTATTTCCTTATATTCTTTCTCATCAGCTCAACTCTTCCCTAATTAAAAAGTAAGCCCTTGAAAGACAAGATAGAAGTGACAAGTGCCTTGATGTCAAATCTTGGAATAAAATTTAAAACTTGATGCTCAAATCTAATCTTCAACATATAGAGCCAGAGGAAAAAAGGTCCCAGAACATAAGACACCACCTGCATTTGTATCTTCCAAATAAAAAGTGAAAAAGGAACAAACGTGGTGTCACTACTTTCCTTCAAAGGAAAGATCCTTACCACAACAATGCCCTTTACACCAGATTATCAAATGCAGAATCCCACTGTGACTTCTGAAAATTACAGACCATGCACATAAACCAGGGCCAAAAGCCTTCCACACAGGTTTACCTCTCCGTCAGCGACTCCTGTGATACGGAAAAGCTGGGGAAACTGAGTATGGGGACAAAAGAAATTTGCCAGTTTAAGTTTTCCAAACTGAGATGATTCTTGTTTTAATTTCCTTTTTTTGCAATTCTTAATGCTCATATATTTTGAGTAAGTTGCCTTTACACCTTTCTTAAGTTTTAGTCTTTTGATTCAGTCTGTCATAATTGTATTAAACCTACGTGGTAATATTGAGTTTGAACATCTCCATTATTCCTAATAGAAAGGAGGAGAACAAAATAATATTCCCACAGCCATAGATGAAAATGATTGAAGTTCCCAGAACATTATTTTCAAGACCCATGGGAAAATCCCTCCACCTGTATCAACAAGCTACAGGTGCCATTTAAAACATTTTAAACTGTAATCCAATTATATGTGGCCAATGTATGCTTGTAGTGACTGTCCCCATAGAATGGGCATCGATAATAAAACATAGACTGATATGAAGGCAAAAGAGAGACAGGGCTAATTTGTGGACTTATGACAACCCTAAAATTCAACCAGATTTTCTCCAATTATCACAATCCATTTAAACTGAATTAGTGTTATCCTATACAAGGCCCTTAAAGTTTAAGGAGAGATTTCCTTAAGCACATTTTTCCAATTATCTTTTATTTATTTATTTATTTTTTATTGTTGGGGATTCACTGAGGGTACAATAAGCCAGGTTACACTGATTGCAATTGTTAGGTAAAGTCCCTCTTGCAATCATGTCTTGCCTCCATAAAGTGTGACACACACCAAGGCCCCACCCCCCTCCCTCCGTCCCTCTTTCTGCTTTATCAAGGAGCAAGAATTAGCATATCAACCACAGAATACTCTTACATATACTTCATTGACTTTAACTGCCCATCAAGCTAGCTATTCCATAAAAGTAAATCCATGTACTTGGTATGGCTAAATTTTACCATCTGGACACATAACGTAGTACTAACGTTATGCTCTGCAGATAGGTCTTGGTACCTGTGTCACACTCTGCAGATAAGACTTAATCCATCAAACATCTCTCTCTACAACCCTTCTTTTAGTTCATTCTGACTGAATATAAATTTGGTGAATTTTGTGTATTCTCCAGTAGTAAGAATAGACCTACTATTCTTACTGTTTTTTTTTTTTTTTTTGAGACAGAGTCTCACTTTGTCCTCCTTAGTAGAGTGTTGTGGCATCTTAGCTCACAGCAACTTCAAACTCTTGGGCTCAAGTGATCCTCTTGTTTCAGCTGGGACTATAGGTGCCCACCACAACACCAGGCTATATTTTTTAGAGATAGCTGGCTCTTGCTCAGGCTGGTCTCAAACTCCTGAGCTCAGGCAATGCCCCTGCCTCGGCCTCCCAGAGTGCTGGGAGTACAGGTGTGAGCCATCACACCCGGCCCTCTATTCTCACTCTTCAGTATTGCTATAGGACATACTCTCAACCTTGGACAGTTCTCTGTGCTGTTTCTGAAAGAGTCCTAACACTGGCTCATCATAGACAATTGGTAAATATTTTCAGTATATTTCATATATGATTTGATATGAACTTCCTCTATATCTACATATATATAATATATATTTCTTAGAATTGTACGTCATGCATTCTAGAGAAACCAATGGAAGAAAGAAAGCTGAGGAGTGGGTTTCCTGCACACCTATTATGTGGAAGTCTTTTTCAACATTTTATCTCACCTGCCACAATTCTGTGGGTAGTATGTTCGTTGTACAGATGAGGAGACCAAAGCTCAGTGTTTAGTGACTTGTGCAGAGTTGCCAAGTTATTAAATGAAAGCTACAGCTTCAGACTCAGGTGGATCTGTGTCAGCCATCTATGCTCCTCCCAACATACCGCAGAGTTTAATCTCACCTGTCCCCACACCGCGAAACCCATTTTCCCTTATCCAAGCCCCTGGCTACTGTCCATCCAACATTTCCTTGCAACAGGCCCATTTACAATTTACACAAACTTTCACATCAAGTTTTTCGCCCAATTGGATATCCTTCTTCCTCCCCAACTATGCAAATATTACTGTGCCTTCAAAAGTCATGTTCTACGTGAAGTCTCACTTCCCCACCAGCCCTTTCCTCTCTCGGTGTGAATTGCACAACTTGGTTTCTGTGAGATTAAGTTAGTTTGAGCTCTGTCCTTTCTTGTCCTGTTTTCTAATTAGACTATAGTTCAATGCCAGTCACATTATAAATTCTTGCATCTTAGTTTTCCTTAAATTTCCCAGTCCTTCTCCTCAGGATTGATAGGTTGTAAGTATAGCATAAATGCTTCAATGCTATTGAAAATACTGTCATTTGCCAACTTTATCATACATTGAGAGTCAATGTTATGGATTAAAAGTTGTATCAGACTGGACGTCAAGAGACCTCGTTTGACATTCTATTCTATACACTCAGGGTGCCCTTTGGGGAAAGTAGTAGAACTTTATCACATCTCACTTTCTTCACTTGTAAAAGAAAGGGTTCAGTTCAGATGATGCATAAACAGAATGCTTGTTGATATTCATTTTAATTAATGTCTCTGAAAAGAGAAATTACAATTACAACCATGCAGCTTTGTACCCAGGTTTATCCAAGTTTTCCCCATTGGATACATCTCTCCCTTCTGTGCCTTCTCCTTCATCAATAAGGTCCAGCAGATGCAATATGTACAATACAGGCATTAACAGAAAGCTCCTTTCAAACTATAGTCCATTTCCCCAGCAAACTCCCACCCACCCAGCCCAATACATTTAACACATACATTTCTGTAAACCACAGTGTTTCCCATGCTGAAACTCATGTGTATATCACTCTAGAAGTAAAATCACATCTTCACATGTAAAACTCGGTTCAAAGTCACATCCATCTTCCTAACCATCCCATCTTTTCTTATGTTGCAGCTCTTACTTAGCTTTTATTTATGTTGTCTCAGTGTGTTGGGGGAGGGACAGGTTCAAATTTTTTCAGTGGAGGCTTTATCAGGTTCATTCTTAACCTAGGAAATACATATATTACTGTAAGGCTGTATGTTGCACGGAAACCTCAAGATTAAAGCAGCACCAACAATAACTTTGGGAAGTATAAAAACAATTGCAGTGCCATACGACGTTCATTATAAACCACTTTTTTCTTTACTATTTGCTTTCTTTAATTCCTTGTTTCATGTATTCATCCATTCATCCAGGCAATATGAAGTTACTGGGCATCTACTAAGGAGCAGTAACCAAGCTGGCTGCTTAGTTTCAATTTTGTCTATTAGATCAAGTGCATGAAGCTATTTTATTCCTCAAATATACTATATACAGTTTTAAAAATTAGCATCTTAAAGAAAATTTAAATGTGAAGGGAAAGCAGAAAAACTTCATATTTCATTTAAAGTAAAAATTCCCCAAAAGTCAGAGGGGAAAGAAAGCAAACCAGTAAGAGGAAGGTTGTATAAATTTCATCAACACACACACAATGGCTGATAAAATTTTGAGGCTATGTCCTCAAAAATGACTGAAAAACATTCCATGTCACCTTTACTCTGACATTCTATTTTGAAAGACATAACTATAGTTGTTATATTAGCTATATCTTATTTTTTAGAGGCAAAGAGTAAATTTTCCAATACAGTTGAGCCACTTCCCATTCAACATCTACTTTATGTCAAATATAAATCAAGTCCAACCTGGGAGATTCATGTTTTTGCTGTATTACCTCTTATGTTCCACCCAGTACTTAACATATATTGGTATAAACACACTTTCCAACTGATGACAATTCAATCATTAATAACTCCTGTGAAACTGTTACCTTCCTTGATAGGTTCAATTAATCTGATATTTGGTCTTCAGCGAGCATCTTCATGACACTAGCTCAAAAACGTATACATTACGTTGTGAAAATTAATGTCTACTGTCTTGAGTGAGCAAAAGTTTTATTTCTTGCCTTTGCTATGGCACTTTGGGTGCTGATCTTTCATATTTGCAAATGCTTTACGTACAAATAAAGGGAAATGGAAGCAAAAACTCTAAAATCCATAACAAGATTTCTCAGAAAATAAGTGTCCAAAAGAATTGACTTGAATAGTACACTAGAGCCCCAAATATTTCTAGGAAAAGAAAGTGAAGGGGAACTTAGAGTAGCTTATAAATCTATAGATTTGTTTTACTAAGATTACTTCAGAGGGGTTGCTGGTTTTATCTTTCTCTAATTGAACTTCAAGAAGTTAATGACAGATCACTTGCTTTGAATGCTTCCTATATATCAAGCATGCTACAGGGCACTTCACATAATTTAGCTAATTTCCTCCTTACAACCACTCTACCTTGTCCATAGTATTATCATTTCATTTTTTTAGAAGAGGAAAAAAGCTCAGAGAGGTTCAGTGACTTGTGCTGGGTCGCCCAGCTAGTACATGCTAGAAGTGGGACTTGAGCAGTACACCCAGCGCCCAGACCTGTCCTGGTTCCCTCTGAGGATCTGCTTTCTGAACCAAACATCTGCCTAATTACCTCACTTGGTTAGATCACGTTGCAGGAGAAACCAGGGCTGTGTGTGTGTGTGTGTGTGCACGCAAGAGAGAGAGAGAGGGAGGGAGAGAGAGAGAGAGAGATCCCCTTTAGGTCAGATCACTTAATAACAAAGAAGAATTCTGCTCCAAATTATGCTACCTCTGTGTTCCTTTGGTCATTGAAGGAACCAGTGAATCAATATAAAATTTTATCACTGATAGCCAAACATTTCAAGATGAATTCAGGATAAATGGTGTTCAGGGTTCTCACATAGCAGGGATAAAAACACTGGTTAAAAATAGTGTGCATTCCTGTGAGGATTGTTTGCTGGGACATAGTAACTTCTATTTTTTTAGATTTAGCTTGAAAAGAAATATAGCCATCAGCTTGCTGGGTTCCCAAGCAGCAGCAAGCTGCTAATCACAGGACCAGCCCCGTCTCTAGGACTGTGATTATGTGAAGTAAATTCATTTTGTCTTCCACCAAGTGGAATTTTTAAAGGAGGCACCACTCTATCAAATTATGTAAATAATTCAAAACTTCCTCTCACGCATCCCTCGTTTCTCTTTGTAAGTTACCCAACAATTTGCAAAAATAACCATGGGAAATGTTTTGGGTGGGCTTTTGAAGATATTTTTAGCTAAACTGGTGGAGGTTTAAAATACAAGCATGCGAGTGTCTGCCATTTAGAGAAATCACCTGCTCACACAGTTCTGTGGAGAAGTGGAATGTTTTAATGTGTGTCATTCAGTACCACATGTGGACTGCATTAAGTCAGGTTATAGCAGGTCATGCCACGTGACACAGCTGAGCCACATAGAATCACAAGCACTACAGCACCAGGGCAACATAAATTTAAACAGGAGTAGGTTTTTAACCCCCAAAGAGAGGCAACATCTGCTGTAGATGACAAAATGCCCACACTACCCCACACTGAGAGGGGTTTGTGCCTTGACATGATCTAAATTACGTGTAGGTAGTTCAGTACATCTATATTTAGGGCCATCTCTAAATACGAACAATGGGTGTTTTGGTGCACAGAATACATTCTCTAAGTGGCACAAACTTTATGCTTTAATAGTCCATTTTGTAATTTTCTCACTAGTGAATAGAAGCATTTTAAAATGTAGCCTTAAAAATTAGACAGTAGAAGCAATTTTTGGCTTAAACTGGCTGCTGAGCCAGTGAGCCAAATATTGAGTATTCTTATTTAGACTAAAGATAAAAGACTCTACAAGCCCAGCATTAACAAGGCCCAGAAGAAAGAAAACAGTGTCAGAGTATGATAAGACAAGAAATGGGAGAAAGTAGAGAGAGGTTCTGCGAAAATCAGCAACAGCTAATTTCTGAGAGAAATCAGTACCGGTAGCATTATTGGCAAGCATAGTGTCCTGACACCTCGAGAGGTTTGTTGGACTCTTTTATTTGTTTACCCTCCTTACTTGGACTAGGGTATAACATTGTGATTTGAATCACCTTGACTTTGGATACTACTTTGACATTCAGAGTTAGCTTCTCCAAAAAGCCTCAGAAGAACTCCGTGAGTAGGAAGAAAACAAGTTTTTTCAATAACCACACCCAGCTCTGGCCACTTGCACCACAACAGCACAGTCCTGCCCAAGCCACAGTTACATATCCACCTCTGTACAGCTATAATTAACCATGTGCTAGCTCATAAATCTATTCAAAGCACAAATGTCTCACGGTAAGAACATGGGGGTATTTTCACAGTGTATTCATCAATAAATAGGAGTCAGTTTCAATGAATTCAGTTTTGGACAGTATAAAAGCAAGCCAAGTATCTCATTAAAGAGGTGAAGTCTAAGCTTCTGAAACCATTTGGGGCTAGAAAAAGTGTAATAAAGCTTAATTCTGGTGGGTACAAAAAAGGAGTATGTCTTAGAAATAACTCACATTTATTGGCTGCTTTGTATACGCTAGGCACATTACCTGCCTGACCTAACGTAATCCATGGGAAAATTTTAACAAAAACAAGAAAAGCTTGTACAGATTAAGTAGCCAGCTTGTGGCAACATAAGAATTCAAACCGAGATCTCACTGGTACTAGAACCACACCTCCCACCAAACATCTATCCTTTACAAAGGCCTCCCCTCACCTCATCCACTTGGAAATTTTTCTCTCCATGCTCAGCCCAAACATGTTTTTCCCAGAACTTGTATTTGGTGGTCAGGTTCTTGAAACGAATATATCATATGTCTACAAATCAACTGAAATTTTCTGGTGGCCCAGGACTTTATAAATGACAATATTTCTTTCTAACCTTTGCAGGCCCTACCTGTTGTTTGAAGCAAATTAGGCGCGTAATGTTTCCTGCACTAAACGTGTTCTCACTCACGTCTACATAATCATTATCCCCATCTTCCCCACTCAGCTATGACAATATCAGAGAGGCAACGGGGTCTCATAAAGCTAGGCTGCAAACAACCAGATCCAGCTTTGCTTCGCTTTAGTCGTATGACATTGAGAAAGTAATTTTGTTTTGCTAGGACTGGGACCGCGTGCCAGGTCCCCACGTTCCTAAGTTCCTGGTGTCCAGTACCAAAGAATGGTTAACTGGTACCAAGTCAGAGAATGAATGAGCAGAGGCTGCAGGTGCAGGCAGGCAGAGTGCCACAGTTTAAACAAGGCCTTCTCCTGCCGGCTCACCAAAACGTTGGGGTGGCTCAGTGACTACTTGAAGTAGTTACAGGAGTAATCAAAGTGACCAAGAGCAAGTACCATTTTAGCAAGAAAGGAATAGTTTAATGTCTGGGACAGCAAACTGGGCCACAGCGACCGCAGGCATCATGGAGAATGCAGTGCTGAATTTTACACACAACTTTTAGATTTTCCCATGGTCTTGATCAACTCATTCCCAAAATATGTTCCCATAACAACTAGGATCTATCTGTCCATGTCAGAAAGTCCCAGGAATATTCATCAGTCCCACAAAATAACCAGCTCCTCGAAACAACCCACAGGCAAAGTCTTGCACCTGCAAGGTCTCCATTAATGATTAGCTCCTCCCACAACAGCCTGAGTCAGCCTGGCTCAAGTCAGTCTGAAATAGCCTAAGTGCCTCAGTGCATCCGCCATCCCTCCTGGGTATGCCCAACTAACTGCCTAACCTAACAGTTTCCTCATCTATAAAACTGGAATATATAAAATCCATTTCACAAAGATAAAACAGTGTCACGTTTTCCTTTGGATCCTTTTATATTCTAGACAAAAGGCAGGAGAATTTAACTGACAGACTCCTAACTATCTGCTATAGAGAGAGTGAAATGTCCCTGGGCGCCCTGGGTGTCGCTCACTCAGCCCTAGGGCATATGCCAGCGTAGGCACTCTTCTGTGGGCTATACAACGGTGAGCAAAACCAGACTCAGCCTCTTGCCCTCACAGGATTCATGAGCTAATGCAAGGCCAGATGTTTTAGCTGAAAATCATTTTATTTTAACAATTCCATTTTTAAAATACATCTACAGCTTCAATTTTTATTAATGGAACTTTCAAGAGTCAATTTAATATCCATCAGATCTGTGATCCTAATAATTGAAATTTTCTACAAAGTTAACAAGAGTAAAAATTATACATGACCGTGGAAGTACGGTTGCCCACACATTTCTGAAATGCTTCTACTTATGAATAAAACACTCAGGAATTACAGGGACTTTCATAAAATCATGTAGCTTTTTTTCAATGAGAAATTGTTGTGTCCAAAGTGTCCCAGGTTAGATGCAATACTGCAGTTCAGGTCCTAATTTAACAAGACAATCTTTCAGACCGAGGACAACATGGCTTTGTTCATCTTCATTGTATTATCTGATAAAAGATGAAAATAAAGTGAAACATTACAACAACCACACAATAATATTTGATATTACATTAAATGTTCTGGAGAACTGAATTTGCAATACAAAAAAATGACATCATTATTTGCAGAATCCATCATGCTAAATGTAACATTTATACCATTAGGACTCACAAACCTAACATCATCTTTAAAAATGCATAATTGTAAGAGGGACTTTACCTAACAAACGCAATCAGTGTAACCTGGTTTCTTGTACCCTCGATGAATCCCCAACAATAAAAACAATAATAATAAAAAATAAATGCATTCTCATTAAAATACATTTCTGTTCCCTAGTATTATACTTGTATTTACTTTTATTTCTCAACAAAAGATGTGATGTGTTTAATGTTAATAATTCCATAACAACCAATTAACAGAAAAACGTAAGTAACAGATTTTTCATAAGAAAGGAAGGAGTTATTGGCAATGGATTTCAACAAATTCCCCGGCTGGCTAAAGATATATCATGCTGGGCAATAGAGTAGGTAAAACCCTTCCATGGCAAACTTTCAAGGACTCATCATTTATGGCCATGCTCCCTGTCCTCTCTTGTCTTTTTTTAAAATGCCAATTGTGTGTGGATGAGGCACAGGTTTCTTCTGCCAGGGCCTGCTCAAGCAGACAGTTTACTAATTTGTAGCTCGGTAAACCTTTCACTGCACCAAGCACCTTGAGGTTAGCACATCTCTAATCATTATTTGATAACAGAAATCTGCAAGCATCACATCCCTGGTAACAAAAACATTGTATCTTAGCAACCAGCCTTGATATTCAAACAATTTCATTAAAGCGTAGCACCTCTTAGCAGGTGGGTGAGTGCGGGTGTTGATAAACATTTATAACATGATCAGCCATTGTGTTTGCCAACACTATAATCAGCATGACAAATTTATGAATTTGTTTACAAGCTCCTAGATAGCCAATCTATGTAGGTAAACTACATTTTAGACTGGTTTAGGAGATCTAAATATCAGATTCTTATTTGAAATGGAGAGTTTCTTTAGGAACCTATCAATTGAAAAGATTGCCAAGCTGCCCTCAGGACAGAGACGTCATTAAGATTTCCATTGTGGTTTTATCTTCAAATAGTTGAATTCAATTTAAATGCTTCAGGAGCAAAATCTGAGCAGAAACTTCAGCTACATTGAGATTCATAAGGATCGTGTTATAAGGTTGAATTTTTTTTCTCCAAAAGGACAGAGCTAGCTGATAACGCCTTTTGCATCCTTGATCTATTTCATCAATGACTTAAAGACAACAAATGTGGTAAAATTCTTCTTTCTAAAAAGAAGAGAGTTTTTCAGCAATGATTTACTACAAATTTTAAAATGTATTATAAATGTATTTATGTAGACATCCATTTAAAGAATTACTGATCTGTCACCATCAAGCATTGGTCCAACCATGAACAGACTTCTCTCATCCATTTACTTCAATCTAATACTTTCCTACACTGTTTGGATTTGTCTGAAATTTAACATTCCATTTTAGAGAGATTTTCACCCTTTTCCTAGTGTATGTTTCAGTAAAATACATAGGATGTCCATAAAGTTTGTGTGCAATTTAAATAGTTGATTATATTAAATGGCATATGAACTTTATGGATAACATTTTTAAATCCCCACCAAATCAATGCTCTTCAAAATTAAAGTCTGTGAAGCTAGTGAATGATGCCCCATGATCATATCAATGTACACAGCTATGATTCAATAAAAAAAAAAAAAATTAAAAAGCCTTCCAATCTGGAAAGTGCTACCAAAGTACATCTCCTTCTTAATTATATAACACAGTTCCTTATATGATCATAAGATCTCAAACCTGTGACTGTTCAAGTGTTACCAAGTATAAAAGTTCACTACAGCACGCACTGGCAAATATGTAGAAGAAAAACAAGGACTTTTATACTTTCTGAAGTTTGAACCTTGAACCTACAGTGCACAGTTGCAACAGGGCCCCTGGGCTCCTCATCCTTGAACAACCTATTAATCTACCTGGAATAGGTGAACTTCAGTGAAGCATTATCAAATAGGTAACAAGCTTCCTTTCAAATTAAAACCAGCGGTGATGAAAAACAAGTTTGTTGACAGAGCTTGTTCACCGTGAACCATGACACATCAGTTAATAACTACCACCTGGGCAATTCTGCGCTTCAACAACTACTACCATTACAAATGTTAGAAAGACTCAGAGACAGTAAGACAGAAGACAGCCTGAAAGACAAACAGCTCTATATTCAAATGTTGTTGGTTAAAAAACTAATCAGAGAGAAAAAAAACTAAAAACATCAAAATTTGCAGTTAGAAAGGATCAAGATCTGGGAGTTACACTAAAGCAAAGACAACAAAAAGTCTCTGAATTTGTGTGCGTCATATCAATGGGGTGAGGGACTGAGACGGGTGGGCCGGGAAGGCTGCCCCATGTAATGTATGTTAGGTTAACTGTTATACTTACTAGTTTAACGACTCTTCCTCTTGATTTCCTGAAGCTCTCCTATATCTATTTCTTGTGTTTTGGCCACATAAATAGGAACTCCTTTTGTCTGAAGGAGAAAATAATTCTGTTTCTATGGTGGGGTGGGGCAACTGGAGAGGGGAACAGTGATTAAAACAGATGCTGCTGGAATCAGTGTTTACGTTTTGGTCAATTCTTTAAACCTCTTCATATAGCCAAGCACTATTAATTGTAAGTTATCAGCACCTTGTATTCTAAATCTAACTTTCTTAAAAATTTGTCATTTCTCATGTGAGGTTATGGGCAAGAACCAGCATTTGTGAATGTGAGAACGAGAGAGGGGAGAGGTAAGAGTGGCTATGAATGAGTGTAAGTGTGAGAGTGGCTATTGGTTTATTTTTTACTTACTGAAATCATCAGGTAATTTTATACATTACTTCATGAGAGAACTATCAAAATTCACTGCTTCCGTGTTTGATGGACTACTTCTTGTATAGCTGATGTGTGGCCATTACGATGCTGAATTTCTAAAACTATGTAATAGAACATAAGTAATGCAACTATTGCTGAAGTAAGACAAATTTCCTGTGTTGTTTTACCTTTTGAACAGTGTTGTACATTATGCATTATCTTCCAGTTAAATAAAAAAATGGAGAGATAAATCAACACCTCATTGCCCGATAACACCAGCAGGCAAAGACTCTTTTAGGAGCTACTTTTCTCTGCCTGTGCTGGACAGTTAGAGAAAGGCACAGTGCTTATCTTAGTGACCCACCACAGACAGGCAGTGGCCACCAGAGCCGGGCACCAGTGGAAAGACCAAACCAAGTTTTATGTAACCAACACCAGGTAGTATACACTGTATACATAGAATTCATCTGACTTGACTACAAATAATTTTTACTCTGCTATTCACACCTAAAGTTTCTGCCAAAATATTTCAAAGAGGATTTTGTGTCACTGGTATTATTAAAACTTGGGTATAGTCTGAGAAAGAAAACAGGTAAGAGAACTGTGATTTTGCTAATGAATTCAGCTGCCAGCATAAGCCAGAGCTGTTGTGGTCCTGTACCAGGAGCCCTCTCCCAACAAGCCCCTCAGCAGTTTGCTGTGAACAAAGTGTGAGGACCGAAAATTCCCCAGATTCACAGGGCTTGGTATTTCTGGAGCACTTTTCATCTGAAGGTATCAAGGAGCGGAATAAATATTAACTCACAAATCCTGTCAGTTTTGTAGACATGTGGAGCTTGTAAACTCCAGCTTTGAGTCAGAATTCCTCCCTAATTCCATTTTACTCCATTTCCCAGGATAAGAATAAGATTTACTTTCCCACGAAAGTTTGAATCTACATAAGAAACTAAAACACCCATGAAGCTCAAATTTCTAAACCTCTCTTTCTCATTCATAATCTATTCTTTAAATCAAAGAAAAATTTCAAATTAAAATAACACTAATATTTGCTATATCTGGTAGAATCCAGAAAAAAGATATAAAGAGGGTGCCAAAATAATGTATGCATATTTTAAGGAAGGAAAAAGCAGTATTAAAATTGCAATACTTAGTATATCAACATGCATCTATAACAAAAGAAAAATACAAGTCATGTTCAAGCACCTCTTGTAATTGCAGAAGTCAAATATGACTTGAGTATTATAATTTTAATACTGTTTTTTCCTTGCCTAAAATGTGTACACATTTTTTGGCACTCTGTATTTCTTTTAAAAATGTACCCTCATTATCAAATTTTGAAAATAATTTATATAGAAATTTTTTAACTGTAAAAACTTTCTAGTTTCTGGGATAGGAATAAACCACAGACAAGTTTACCCTGTCTTAATTACTCTAGGTTACTATTAATAGCCTTTATGATTGAACTGTATTATAATACAGCTCCCGAATAAGGAGGGCTGTTTGCCTCCCGAGAAAAGAGTTAAGATTACAATTTCTTTTGCCATTTTTGTGTCTGACTCTTTATAAGCTTTTTAAAAAGTCTCCTTTTCCATGAGCTTCCATGCTACTCTCTTAAAACAAGTTGTCTTTAAAGCAATCTTTACTTTACTTTCTTCCAACTTGTTGATTCTAATATTATGTTAGCTAGGAAACCAGAGACCAGAGCTAGAAGACTAAAATCTTAACGAGTGAAGGTCTGTGGTTGTTGCCAGTGCAAGAGTGAATGAAGTGCAAGAGTCTGTGGCTTGCGTGACAGCCTTGTTGCTTCTTCCATATTTATAACCATCTTCTGGTTGTATTTGATCCATATCCCTGAATAGGTGAGCTGTTACCATAGTGCAAAATACACAGGACAGAGAAAAATCTGTATCTCTAACATGGCAATTGGAACTAGTTAACTGGTAGGGTGAGGGGGGCCGGCCATAGAATAAAATATTTAAGGTAAATTTAAGAATATGACACTCAGGAGTAGGGTTAGTAGAGCTGCAGATATTTTTTTCTCATTGTCTTTCCAATGCTTATTTTTCCCTTTAGGAAGGAAATCATTCCAAAATCTCAATTCCCAACTGGATTTTCTTTACATTTCCTGATTATGGGCCTTCAGAGACACAAAATCAGACAAGTAAGTATTGTGATTTCACAGATTTGGTTTGGTTTCTCAGATTAAGCTGTCCCCATTTTAGCAAATAGTACAGTCAAGCTGGGGCTAAAGAGAATTAGTGAGGGAGAAAATGCACCTCACGGAAGATATTAAATCAGAATGCTATGTTTATACTGATACCTAAGGATATGTGTAACACACACAGCAAGAGAAAAAGGGATGAAAATCCTGGAGAGTAAAAGCTTGTGCATTATTTTGACAAACAGGTACCTGGAGTGATGGGTACAGGCAACGTTGGCCGGTAGGTTTAGCGAGGGTGGTCCGTGTCCCAGCAGCTACCTGCTACAGATCTCAGGGAGCACCCATGGTTCACCACCTGCCTTCCCTGTGGGGTAATACTCAAGATGTTTCCCAGGGAAGTACCAATTATGCTTTGTCAGAAAACTTCCTTCACCAAATACGTTTTTTTATTTATCAAAACCAGGTATGTGGCTCAGCGCCCGTAGCACAGTGGTTACAGCATCAGCCACTCGCACCAAGGCTGGTGGGTTCAAACCCAGCCCAGGCCAGCTGAACAACAATGACAACTGCAGAAAAATAGCCAGGCGTTGTGGCAGGCACCTCTTCTCATGGAGGCCTCTTGACATCAGAAAGACAACCATGGACCACTCAAGACCAAAAATTCACAGACTCGTGGCATAGTTATAATTAAATGAACATATAAATCACAGTGGGGCTTTCAGATTAGCAGTACTGACATCGCCGGAGAGCTTGTTAGAAATCAGCATTTCAGGGTACATTCCAGGCCTAGTAGGTTAGCATCTGCGGTTTAATAAGATCCCCCCATGGCTCTTCTGAATATTAAAATTTGAGAAGGAGGAAAGAGGGAAGGAGGGGAAAAGGGAGGGACATTTTTCTATATTCCTTGCACTGTTCTAAGAGCCTATACACATTTACTTAATTAACCGTCACAATAAAGTTAATGAGGAAGGTATAAAGATCTAGATTTTAAAGATATGGATAGAAAAGTTTAGGTTCTCTAATGCATGCGGATGTTTCAAATGTTATTCCATGAGTGGAAATTGTTTTCCTTTCTGATACCCCCTAGTGGGCCCTCAGTGGTTCTTTAGGAAAGCTCTGTGGGTGGCCAGGGTAACCATGGTCTGTGACACTCCTCCTTTAGAACCTTCTATTGTTGGCAAAGAAGCAATGGAGAAAGTAATCACGCTGGATACTCCCCCTGGAATCCCTGGGAGAGGAGTGGAGGTTCTTTGGGGGGAAACTAGAGTTCTATGAAGAGCAGACAAGTTTTCCACCTAAACCTTACTTTCTCCCAAGGTGTGTCTTACCTTGAAGTTTGAGGAGAAATATATTCTTCACATTGGATATTTCATAACTAAGAAGGGGGGTGGATTTTTTTGTCTGTTATTCCTGCTAATAGTCTAAGATGAAAATACTTTTGATAATAAATCAAAATGAACTTTGTGACTCCATCATGAGAAAGCGGGGAAGAGGGGAGAGACAGTAAGTGAGTAAGGGAGAGAGAGAAGAAGGGAAAATTCCACATCCTATTGGCATCAAAACCTTACCTTTTAAGATTTTAAAAAGCCATCACCTTTTAGGAGTAAGTGAAAGGAAAAAAATGCTTCTTTGCTTATTCTTTTTATGTTCAGCTCAAGTGTTGGTTATTACACATCTTGTGATAGGAAAGAATTTTAATGAAATTAGAATATTTAGTTCCTTGGACACAGACTGATCTCATAGTGTTTTCTTTTATTTGGTATAAGTCATATGCTATGGAATTTATTTACTTAATATCTGTTCTTCAATTATTGAACTCTTCCTTTTGATCCCACTGCTTAACAGTTTCTAATAGAAATATATTTTATTACTTAGAATGCAATTACTAAAAATCTTTCCATTATTAAAACTAATACTATAAATATAATGAAGCACTGGGATTCACTTTGGTCCTCTTCAGATTATTTTGATTGATAAATGCCAAAAGATAACAAACCCTCTGTGATCGCCTCACTTATCTTTAATTTGCTATTTATAAACATTTTATTTGTTGCTCCAAACGAAAGTAACCGTGAGGTATATGTAGAAAGATTTTAACCCCAAAACTTTTATACTTTTATGTCTTATGTAGTAACCTTTACATTAAGGGAATATTTTTCATATCATAATAGTTCCTAAATCTGAAACAAAAAACCTCCATTGTGACTTCCGTTCTGTGCCCGTCCTAAATTTCACATTAAATTGTAAGCACCAACTGTGATTACTGCTGACAGCTTTATATCAATGACCCACTAAGATTTTATGCAAAACCCTGAAAACTTCACCCAGGGTAACACCAGATTAGGCAAGCTTGGTTTTCCTCTGTGTTTACTAACTCAAGTACACAGTCTCTGATCTTGGAAGTACACGGCTGGCTATGCCCTCATGCCCAGTTTTTGCAATTTATCATTGCTTTTAACGACTTTCTTTTAATCCCAGTGAAATACTCTGTCTCTTATTTTCATGTGAATATCTTTACCTGGGAAAGTGGAAGAAAAATAACAGTTTTTTTAAATTAATTTCTTACTTTTCCCTCAGGGCAGTGTATCTAAAGAAGCAATACTCATTGAATGAAGCTTAATGACATAATAAATTCTTCCTTTCCAACAATGCCGTGGCTTAATTCACTAGTGCACTTTAAGCTTTTGCCTATAGCGTCTGATGGGTCATTAGTCTGTATGTAATCCAGCAATTGGGGTCCTCGGAGTCTAAACTCAATCAGAGAGCGCCAGGTCAGTAGTTTCGGAAATATGACTGGTAGTTCACGTGTCCTCAAAAAAGAGTGCCTGAGGCATTCCAGAGCATGGCAAGCAAGAAACTAGGACAGAATATGGGGTGCTGGCACTTACTAAACACTTCATTCTTTCTAACTTACCAAACAACTGATCTTCAAATGCTTTAACCTCCACTTTTGATGTTTTCTAGTAGTCAGTCACACCATAAAATTGGTTGGTACATGCCAATAGCCTTAACATATATGTTATCAATTTGAACCTATTCTAATTACATCTTTGCCCTAAGAATTTTTGTTTAATATCAGAAAAGCTAGCCTTGGAATCACTATGCGTCATCCTAGGTCAAAAAAGTCCAGTTCCTGCGCCACAATCCCACATACAAATATGCTTTCTGCTGGATCAAATCAGTCTTCTTTGAGTGCATCTTCTATGGCTGGAAAACAGAAATAGAGATATGACTAATATTATTTCTGGATGTCACATGAGATTTGGGAAAACCATTATTCTACCCTGCTTTAATGGCTGAAATCCCCTACTACTTCTGCTATAGTGTTGGGTTCATTTATCATTCAAATGATGCTGGATATTGCAACTAGAAGTGCAGTTTTCAGTCTCTGCCACCAAGGATTAAACAATTAATTTTAGGTAAGTGATAGAACGGTGTACTTTAACCTGTATCCTCAATATCACCATCCTCATCATCTTACCTTTTTAAAGAATTTAATATAAAACAATAATAGATGTAATTCAGATCTGACATCATGCTTGGAAAAAAAGGTCCTCCTCCCACCTTCTAAATTGGAATTTTCGGTGTTCTATAAAAAACACTTTATCTCACTCCACAATGTTGTCATCTTCCTAGAGGAATGCCCAAGAGTTGAATCGAATCACTTTCTTTAGAAACTTAGAAACCAGAATCTAAAATTGGTGGTTGGCCATGGTCCCTGTGAGCAGATGGAGGAGCAACAAGGGCCACGGTAGCAAGAACAGACACAGAGAGTTTGGATTCCAGGAGGAAAGTAGGGAGCCTGAAAGAGAAGTGAGTAGAGTTAGAAACAGGAGAGCAGAGGAAGTAAGAAAGGAAGGGTAAAAGGAGAAGAGAAATTAAAGAGTGGGTGGGAGGAAGAACAAGTGGGAAGAGTATTAAGCTACAGCACATATGCCTCAACCCATGAAATTCACATAGTGAAAATATTCTAGTCCTTCCTTATTGAGAAAACAGTGGTTGAATCAAGTTGCTAAGCCTTGTTGATGAGGAAGCCAAGTGACACATTATGGTAGGCAGCCTCTAAAATGTCTCCCAAGAACCCCTGGCTTCATAATCCCACTTATCATTGGTCAAGAGATATGAACAGAACCTTCTCTGAAGAAGACAAATGAATGGCTGACAAACACATGAAAAAATGCTCATTGTCAATACTTATCAGAGAAATGCAAATCAAAACCACCTAACCCCAGTGAGACTAGCCCACATCCCAAAGCTTCAGATGCTGGTGAGGGTGGAGAAAACACCTTTGCACTATTGATGGGATTGCAAACTAATACAGCCTCCTTGGAAAGAAGTATAGAGAATCCTCAAAAAACTAGAAGTAGAACTTCGATTTGATCTCATAATCCCATTACTAGATATCTACCCAGAAAAAAAAAAAAATCATTTTACTGTAAGGACATTTGTGCTAGAATGTTTATCACAGCTCAGTTCACAATTGCCAGGATGTGGAATCAGTGCAAGTGCCCACCTACACATGAATGGATTAATAAACTGTGGTATATGTATACCGTGGAATACTATTCAGCCTTAAAAAATACACAGACTTTACCTCTTTTGTATTAACCTGGATGGAGTTGGAGAACATTCGTCTTAGTAAAGTATCACAAGAATGGAGAAGCAAGTATCCGATGTACTCAATACTAATATGAAATCAGTAAGAGAATAATAACACACCCACACAATAGAAAAACACAACTTAAGTGGGGGAGGGAATATTCCTTTTGCCTAATAGGAATAATGTAAAGTTATATGGCACATGTCCTGGGTGAGGGGCACAATTACAAGTTGGACTCTACCTAACAAATGTACCTTCATATTAATCTGAAATTAAAAAGAAAAAAGAGAGACACCCTGGCTCCTAGTACTCATGGCTACATATAATTCCCTCCCATGGTACATACGCTGGACCCAATGATTTCCTTCTAGCCAAGAGAACACAGCAAAATCAATGAGATTACACTTAATAACTTCTAAGATTAAGTCACAAAAATCTTCTGGCTTCCATTTTATTCACCCTTACTTGCTTTCTCTCACTTGCTCACTCCGCGAACGTCAGCAGCCACATTGTGACCTGTCCTATGAGAAGAGCCTCGTGACAAGGAACTGAGGAAGGCCTCTAGCCAATAGTCAGTGAAGAAAGGGGCCTCTGTATCCAGTAGCTCCCAAGGAAATGAATCCTGCTGACAACTACCTGAGAGATCTAGAAGTTAATCCCCCTTCAGCTGAGCTTCAATGAGAGATCACACCCTGACCAAGATCTTGATTACAGCTTTGTGAGAGTCCTTGAAATAGAGGCATCTAAACCATTAATGAACGCCTGACCTACAGAAATTCTGAGATAATAAATATTTGTTGTTTTAAAATGCTATGATTTATTATACAACAAATAACAACTACATGCATTTAATATGAAAATGACCGCCTTGACCACAAATAAGGCTACATCAGTAGGTGAATCACTAAGGCCATCCTAATAGATTTAATAACAGAATTATGAAAACCTAGGCTATAATAAAGATAATAAAGGGGTCTGAATTAATCAGCAAATCTTACCTCACATTTCATACAGAGACCTGGGTTTCAGCACCAGCTATGAGCCAGCTACTTACTGTGGGGATATAGCCAAGTCACTTAACCTCTCTGAGACACAATCTTGATCTGTGGAAAATGGATCTATTAATTATCCCTGTATTCTGTGATTGTCATGAGATTGACTTGAGGTCACGTGATTGAAACTACTTTGGCAACTATAAAACCAGTTACGATGTAAGTAGTAAGGACATCGCTGCAGGCCTGCTCATGCGATTCCTCCAGGCTAAGTATTTGCAACGCCTTAGAAAGTATTTCCCCTTTTTAGGAAGCAAAAGATAATATCTCTACCCATCTTAAGTTTGGCCACAGAATATCTTACATGTTTACACTGGTTTGTTTTTTTCCCCAAATCTAATGCCTTACTCTATCAACATTCATCTTTAAAAATGATGATTTTACATATATCGACAATTTTATCAAATATTTCCAGATTTTATTGTTTTAGAAGTGTATGGCTTAGGTGAGTTTCTCTACAAAGTAGAAATTCTTGCTCTAATGATTTATTAAGGGAGTGTTCTCAGGAGAAGAGAAAGGAGGAAAGAGGGGAAGAATGCTAGGTTCCGACACTGGTTAGCTTCAGTCGATCCTGGAATTCCGGAGAATAAATTACACCACAGCCTAAGGTCCACTTTAAGGCAAAGAGGCTGGCCTTTTGCAAGCTCCACACCAAACCTCCCTTGCCTCCCAATTTTGACCTTCCTCCCAGTCAGTTATTGGCCACAGGACAAATGTCCAGAGAAGGAGGCAGCTATGAGCTTACCAGCCAGAGTCAAAGCATCTTGGGGGAGCAGGTACCAGCCACTGAAGGGGATCTAGGCAGGGTGCCAACAGCATCTACTACAGGGTATATATCTCATGCCTTCTTAATGGCATTGTATCTTTGCAAATAGGTCTTGTAATGTTAAACAGTTCCAGCATTTGACCACTTGTATACCAGCTGCATTAAATGAGATAGGAGAAAAAGTGGCCATGGAGAAAGAGAATGTTCTGTCTTTATCCAGAGTTGTTAAACTCAAGTCAGATAACAAATGAAATGCAGGGGTATTGGGAGACGTTTTCCCTCTAAAATATAACCATTAAGAAATATATACAAGAGGTACCTAAGCAATCTTTAGGTGCACCGGGCTCCTGGGAGCAGCAGGGCCTCAACAAGCCCAAGTGGGAGCAGAAAAGGGGGGAAACACACGAGGGGAGAATGTGAAGGAGCTGTTAACTCGGATTCCTGGGAGATGTGAAGGTACAGGCCCCGCACCCAGGAGAGATAGGGAGGGAGGGAAGGGAAGGGAAGAAGAGGGAGGAGATACTCACAGCCCGAGAAGAATGATGAAGGTTGGAACCTGCCTAAACAGACTAGAATCACAAGCACGTCCTAATCTATCTTCTGACAGAGCACAACTCCATTTTTTTTCATCAAGCTTTTCTGTTTCTCAAATTTGACGTGACCCACTCTTCCTTATAAATTGTTTACATTTGAAAAGCTTAATCATGGAACAGAAGATGGTAAAACTTCTGTTTATCTAATGGTTATTACAAACACCTCAGCTGAAACTTCCTGAAACATTATTGTCTTGGTTGCATGGTCGGGGTCTGGGGATGATGCTGGATGCAGGGAGTATTTGTCAAAAATATATTTTGACATCAGTTGCCTAGAAGAAGTTCTGAAGTTTCAAAATGCATGGGAAGCTTCATATGGAAGCTGAAATGGGAAAGTGGAATCTGACTTGGTACATTATTCAGCACTCCCAGCCTTCTTTCCTCCTAACAAGGATATATGACCATTGCCAACTCTCACTCATGTTTCTGACATTAATTAATTTTGGCTTTTTTAGTATATCAGAAAAAAGGTTGGATATTCTGATGAATAAAAGTCTGCAGTGCCAATACTATTTCAACTAGAATTCAGTCTCTTTCTATCATTCTCAAACATAGGTTATCACTTTTTAAAACTATTTCAACTAGGGAATGTTTATGTATGATCAAACTAAAATGTAAACGTGAGCCTAAGGTGCTTGCCTCGCTTGCTTTATATAACAAAATATCTGCTGGTTTTCAAACTTTTATTAAAACAGTATGTTAAATTCAGTTCTGACAGCATATAAAGATACTGGCTTTCCTAGACACATAAACAAAGTCTCTTTTATGAGCTCATAAAGGCAAGACTTAAAGAATATTTAAGTAGTGGGTAATTCATAGAACAATACAGTATCTTTAGTCATTCAGCTAACAGAGGACAGCCACAGTTTATTCTTCTTAGATTTCTTCCTCTCATGTTTTATATTCTTAGGAGGTGATTTAGAAAAGACCTAAATACATTTTTTTATTATTATTGAACTATCAAAGATGTGCTGTCTTTTGGGACTCCCTTCATTTCCTCATTCTGCGTATGTTAACCCACTTCAGAGAACACGGTGAAATGAACCCAAAATGCCAACTTATTATTTGCATTATAAATGGAAACACAAAAGGATGTTTTAAAACTTTTGGTTGATCTGGTATATCAAAGATTCCTTTCGAAGCTACTTCAGTGACTGCATTGAAGTAAACTGAAAGCGATAACGTAAAAGCGGCTAAAAAAAAAAGTCATAAAAAAGAAGCCAGCTTATTTCCATGGAAATCTTCAGCTCACTCTCCTACCCCCACCTACTCTGAGTGATTTCTCTTTCTTACCCTCATCTGCATTGGCAGGACTCAACAAGAAGGAAATCTGGAGTTTTCTGAGTTCAAATGTTAAACTTGTTCTCACTGAAGTGCAATCCGTTTTCCTAGCCTTGTACTTTACATTCAAACTTCCAGCAAGTGGCCTGACTCCCATGTCCTCTTCCACTGAGCTGATGACCAACACCACATCCCTAGCAATGTGTGCCATTGTCCTCTGCTTCATAAGGTACCCAACAAACCTATAAATCATCTGAGTGACCACTGACAGTCACTTAAACAAGCAAAACTTAAACAGAAGTTGGCAAGTTTTAACAATCACTACAGCTTTTTTAACTTCCCATTTGAACTTCATAGATCTGTGGTTTTTATTTTTTATTTTCAAAATGGAGGCCAGGGCCTCTTAATCATCATGGAGAAGTTAAAATGGGCTATGGATGGGTGTCATTTAAAAGTCCCTTAACAACTGGCTGCCATGGCTACTACCGGTAATCCTAGAACTCTGGGAGGCCAAGGCAGGAGGATCACTTTCACTCAGGAGTTCAAGACCAGCCTGAGTAAGAGCAAGACCCCATCTCTACTAAAAATAGAAAAATTAGCCAAATATTGTGGTGCTATAGTCTCAGCTACTCAGGAGGCTCAAGCAAGAGGATTCCTTAACCCCAGAAGTATGAGGTTGCTGATGCCATGGCACTCTGGCAAGGGCAAATGAATGAGATTCTGTCTCAAAAAAAGTGGGGGCGGGGTCAGTTAACACTAATATGCACATATGGAAATAAAACTCAATGGATATTTAATAACATGGACAGAGGAGGAGGGAGAGGGTAAATTCACCCCTCACTGATGCAAAGCACATATTCTAGGTGAAAGGCACACTTATAACATCTACTTCAAATATACAAATGCAAATTATGTAACCAAAATGTATGCGTCCCCGTAATACTCTGAAATACAAATAAATTAATTAAATACATAAAAATAAAAGCTATTAAGGGATCACTGCACATGGTGGAGTCCTCCAAGGGCTCCTGAGAAGAGATTTAGGTCGCTCCATTACTGACAGTGCTGTGGGAGAACCTGGACTCCCCCTTTTCTGCATTATCTTGGGGGAGTTAAGGACTCTTCGTGAGCTCAGAGGATTAAGAAATGAGAAATACTCACAGAGTATAAATTCTTATTATCAAAATATTATGTGGAAGACCAAGGGCTTTAGTCACTAAATTTTTACAAGCAAAATAGACGCTATTACTAAATCTGTCTGGATAATAAGTTCTCTCTTACATTGAAAATGTATACTCAGATTTGGCTATTTGTCATTTCAAAGTGTTGTTTTAACTATGTCCTTTTTAGAGATGATATCCTATCTGCTCCTCATTTTACAATGTTAGAGTATTTAAGCTAATTTAGCATAACAAGGGACCTATGGCCACCCACAATACGTAGTATCAACCTCCTACAAAAGTTTCTCAAATTTTGCCTTTTTTCTACACTTTATCATGCTTTATATTGATAAAAAAAATCATGTGGGAACAGGTATGTGTTTCTCTATTCTAATTTTTCTTAGAAGTGGCAAAGCTTCTTGCATATGAAAAAGTTGAGGACATAAAATTCTGGTTATGATTTTATGAACTAATCCTGTTACCCTTTGAATATATATGTTATCTCAACTCCAATCTTCCAAATAATTACCCCATCCACACATGCCAACTACTACAGAAGAAAGAAAGAAAGAAAGAAAGAAAGAAAGAAAGAAAGAAAGAAAGAAAGAAAGAAAGAAAGAAAGAAAGAAAGAAAGAAAGAAAGAAAGAAAGAAAGAAAGAAAGAAAGAAAGAAAGAAAGTTGGAAGGGACGGAGGCAAAAGAAAAAAAGCAAAATATCTCCACTGATTCTGTAAAATAACATTAACATTAAATTTTTGGATAACATCAATGAAAGGAGATGTCAGCATTAGCATTTAAAAATATGGAGCTTATTAGACAGGAGGTACATCTGTCTTTAATTAAGTTACAGAATATAGTATACAATTACTTTGCGTTTACAACAAAATTCATTTCTTTAGGTAGTTAGCTTTTTGATTTGGGTTTTCAAAGTTATTGTCTATTCTTGAACTATAAGGCAAAATTTGCTTCCTAGTTTACTTTAAGTTACTTCAAATTGTCAAACTGTTCTATTATTGTTTTTTAACAAATGCAAACTTTGGAAAGACATCCGTGTGTCACTAACTTTGGTATCACCCCTCACTAAATTGAAGCCACAATATGAGCTCCAACTGTGAATTCTGAATACATTCATTCACTGTCTATCAATGTGCCAGCCTTTCTAAAGTGTAAGTTTATAAAAATCATAGGATTGATATTTTCTTGGGGCTACATAAAGCCTCAAATTATATTTGTCAATGACTCATTCTAGGGGAAAACTTTAGTAATGTTCTATTATTGCCACATATTCCTGTGCCCGTGTTAGAAACACCTCAGTATCTTTCCCTTTCTGCCACCACCTCCTACCTACTTCCTCCTGAGTTATGAGACTCAGGCCGGGTTATAACAACCTCGGCCGTCATTTCACGAAAACTTCTTTCCAGTGTCACCACTAAGTCCTCCTGAAAACACACCTCTCTTAAATCATCCATCTAACCTTCTCGAGGGAAACCTGCCCAGCAGTGAAAAGGAGAAAACAAACAGAAGTTCATAATAATGTGAAGGAGGCCAGAACCATTATATCAGAACAACCCTGTTCCACGGTTAACTGCGACTGACATTTCTGTAAATTGTCCATTTACACAACCGTTCACTGAGGTCGGAAACCATGTTGAATGCTGGGGGCTTTTTGCCTGTCCTTGAGAAATAAGTATTGCAGGAATAATGAGACTTTATCAGCACCAGTAAGATCTATTTGGTTAAAACAGTTCAATTGATTTTGAAAATGAAAAGAAAAACAAGAATAAAAGGCCTTGATACTTTTAAAAGCAAATAACAAGAGGCAAGGTAAGCCCTTGACTTGCCAGGGAAATGAGTTTTCCCAGGAATTATCTGTCTAATAATTTTTTGGTAAAGAAATTTAATAATATAAAAAAGTTATTATAAATTAGGATTCTAATTCATTTCTTCACCGCCATGAGACTGAGGCATTGCCCAACACACGACCATATTTTTAAAAAAGAATTAAAACTATTTACTTTCCTTTGGAATATAATTAAGCAGACTTCCTTATCAGTATAATTTAAAAGTTTTGGGCATAATTTCTTAATATTCCATATAAATCAGAAGTCAAAATGTCACTTATAAATCTATATTTAAACAAAATTGTTCAGCAAATATAAAGATATGGGGAAAATGTCAGTCTGTGAAATTTGATATATTTAAACATACTTGAGGGAAAATAATTTTAGAAAAAGATTTACTACTCCCCATCACTTCACTCAGTAAAAAAAAAAAAACATATGTATGGATAGAGACATTTAATTAGACGGGTATTAACAGACTAGTGCTAAACCCTAGGAAATAAAACAAGGCAAATTTGATTATAATGGTGAACATTTCATTGTTAATTTCTAACACTGAAATAATCCTGGAATTTATTTAAACTGCCTAAAAACTCATTTAAATTGTGTACTAGAAATTTTAGAAAGCAATAAAACCTAGAACGGGCCATGTTGCAAGAACGAAGGGCTACTTCTAATGTGCCTGAGAGAAAGAAGGCCGCTCCCCCACCTCAGGTGCAGACACACCGGAGAGGGTTTTCCTGTTATTCTGACACATGCCTTTCTTCCCATATTAACAATAAAAGTCTGGTGCACTATCTGACTGCAGAAGTTCCTTCCTGCGCACAAGTGTGCCTTATCTGCTGAGAAATTCTTACACCAGGTAGACAGTTGTTTATGTCAAAAAGCATCTCTCCTAGGCAGATAACAAAGTGTTTTAAGAACCTAGATAAGTAAGCAAATTCTGTGTGCAAATATTCAAAAGACTGCTAGTATAAAATGGCTTTTCTCTGGAAAGACAACTATGTGTTTCTACGATGGACGTTTCTGTGCACAACCCTGTCACGTGTCCATAATTTTAAAGGTCTCCCACAATTGCTAACCCCCAATTTAACCCCTATGGGGTCTGCCTCTACTCAGTTTCCACAATCTAGTCAAGAAAAAACAAAAGACTGTTATTATTCCCCACACACTTGCTTTCTCCCACCTTTTCACAGAGGAAAACAGTAGCAATACCACAAAGTAGGCCATTCACCTTGGCTCTTTCCCTGCACCTCAGCCGCAGCTAAGACTAAGCCCATGCTGCTCTCTGCCCCAAAGCCAGCCTGCTGTGCTTGCCAACTCACCACCACTCTTCTCCTGCTCCTGCTCCTGCAAAACTAACTTAGGGTCATATGTTAACACATTACTGGTCTACACTTCCACGTAACTAAATAATTTGGTCCTAATTTAAATTTACAGACCACCAAGTAAGACTTCAATCATCCATTATTTCCTGAGCACCACGTAAGTACATGCTAACCAACTCTGCTGAGGTTGCAAAGTTGAATAAGAGAGTCCTTGCTGTCTGGCGCCCAGAGTTCCATGAAGTCAGTGGACACGAGCTAAATGCTATCATGGGGATGGGTGCAGAATGCTAAGGAGAAATGTAGCCAAGGTCCTAGCCTACCTGGTGCAGTTGAGGAAGGAGCTAAGAAGACCCCCTACTGTCGTGACTCCTGACCTGGTATAAAATGGGGAGTAAGGCCAGTGAGGTCAACAGGGCAAACTCACAGAGATGGGATGGAGTGTGGTGTGCAGCAAGAAAACACTGAGATTCTGGGTCTGGCATTAGGACCAGAAGCCCATGGGAGAGATATTTTTAGTCAAGTGAGTATTGTGTGAGTATTTAGTTCACCCTACCAAAGAAGCAACTTCCTTTTTTGAGAATGAGAACAGGCCTAACTTCAGGATTTCCCTTCCACACACACAGACTCCTACAGAGTATGTTCTTCCTCTCCTTTAGAATCCAGCATACCCAGATACCCTAACCTAACTGAAGCCCATTCATCCCACCAATTATATGAATAAATCGGTTCATATAATTCTTCATATATCATTCTCAATGATTTTCTTATTCCCCCACACACAACATTTTGGGGTACTACTTGTATTTTTCTCTTCTGTCTTTTAAAACATATTAAGCTCAGCAAATGGTGTGTACATGTCATCTGAGTTAGCATCTTCATAAACACAAATAGACAGTTGTCTTTGCAGAATTGTTTCTCAGGCAATACATTTAAGACAGCGATTTCAGTGTAGTAATTCATTATGAGAGCTGAAGGTCCAGGGTCACCAAATGCAAAAAAGTAATAAAAACTGGAGACCCCTTGAATGCCTACAATTGATCAAGTGTGCTAAACCCACTATCTAATTCAATCTTCACAATAATGTCATAGCAACAGTATAAGCACCCCTATTTTACAGAAGAGAAAACTGAGTCTCAGAGAGGTTAATTTGCCCTGGCAGGAATGTCAGAGAAAACTTCCATGCAGAAGAGAGCCTTAAGAGCCAAAAGTGAGTGGGGCTTAACCATGGGAAGAAAGACCCACTGGAGCAATGGAGCAAAGCCAGAACTCAAGCCATCCAATTTTAAAAGCTTATAGTCCAAATAGTTTTTAAGAGCATAGGTTCAAAATCATATAATTTAAAAACAGCTATCACTGGTCACCTTGGAGGAATACTAGAAAATAAACTAGAAACTGGAAGTAAAAGGTTAAGTCCAGCATTTATCTTCAGTTTTATGTGCAGATAATACAACAAACATATTCCTTAAAGGTAATCAAGTAGGGGAAGGTTCTTTTAACAGAAATATTTTAACTACTAGATTAAAAAGGAATTAGGTTCATTGAGTTAATATATACTTTGTTGCAGCCTCTAATGAATTCAGGGATCTGGACAATGACCAACAGTGGCTACTATTATCGCAAAAAAGAGAGACAAGCAGACATCAGGTGTTGTTTGCCTCCTAATAGAAAGGTGTCACACATGTATGAAGTATATTTACAAAAAAAAAAAAAATCTGAATCTAATTGTGCATTTAAGTATCAATTTACAGGAAATAGAAAAGCCTGAGGAATAAAACATGTCAAAAGATAGCACAAAAAATTAATCATTAAAATCAGAAATTTTTCAGGAAAAATAACCCAGTTTCTTCACCAAACCCTTAAGAAAAAAAAAGAAAGAAAGACTAAAAGAAACCTACAGATTAAAAGACACTTAAGACATATCCTCCCCAGTAGCTATCTATGGACCTTACTAGAATCTACATTCAAACAAGTTGTTAAAATAATATGTATATGAGGCAATTGGAAAAATTTTAACATTGACTTGCTACTGAATACAATTAAAGAAGTTTTGATCATTTTTTAGGTGTGTTAATAATACTACAGTTGCCTTTTAAATAAAATGTGTCCCTGAGTTTTGGAAATAAATTTGGAAATATTTACAATGAAATTGTGTGAACGATTTGCTTCAAAATAATCTTGTGAAGATTAGATGAAGACACAGATGAGATGCGATTGACCAACAGTTGGATGGCTAAATCTTCATGACGGGAGCTTGGAAATTCATGACACTCTTCAGTGTATTTTCATATATTTTTGAAACCTAGACAAATTTCAATAATAAATTTGACATAAATTATTATTAATATAATAACAATGAGCCTTTTAAGTCACTTCTCTTTTCCTTACTCCTCTCGGCTTCCTTTGCCCTGGACTCTTGACCCTTTGGCAAGTCCAGCATTCTCTCTTTTAGAGGCTCAGTAGAAAAATAACCATCGAAGAACATCCTTCATCAGACAAAAGGGATCATCTGAGCAATGAGGCTGCCCTTGGTTTAATTATCATTCTCCTTCTTTCTCAACAAGGTGGATCTCAATCAAAATGTACTTCGGGTGACTCTGAAATATGCCAACAGAAGGCACATATTTTTCAACTCTGCCTTTAGGCAGCCTCAAAAGTGCACACCCTACAAAACAACTAAGATCACTCCCTGTCACACCCCTTCCTCATTTTTCAACTTCACTTTTTACCATCCTGCATTTTGACATCTTTCACATATACGGTGATTACAATCCTTCTCTACATACTAACTGGTAAATTTACTTACTGTTTATTTAGAAAAGCCCTGAGTCCATGTCAAGCAAATTCATAAGGGTTCTTAGAAGGTATTGAGACCAGGCCCCTCATTTCCCAGAGGCATAAGACGCTAAAAGACAAGGGGAATCAACCCATGAATGAATTAATCAACTGTGGTATATGTATGTCATGAAATATTATTCAGCCATGAAAAAGATGGAGACTTTACTACATCTTTTGTATTAACCTGGATGGAATTGAAGAACATTCTTCTTAGTAAAGTATCACAAGAATGAAAAATCAAGTATCCAATGTACTCAATACTAATATGAAGCCAGTAAATGAACAACTGCACACTCACACAAGAGAAAAACATAATTTAATTGAAGTGGGGGAGAGGAAAGGGGGGATTAGGAAACTCTCATTTAATGGGCATAATGTAGGAGTATGTGGCATACCTCCTGGGTGAAGCACTCGACTAGGACTTGGACTTTCCCTAACAAACACAAACAACATAACCTAATCAACTGTACCCTCATATTAATCTGAAATAAATAAACAAACAAACGAATGGTGAGGGGATTTGCCCAAAACCGAAGGGAACTGCGACCTGGGCACTCTAAAATCACAAACACAGATTTCCTGTCCAATCACTATCTCTGAGGGGAAAAAAGCACATTTAGAACTACAATCGTATGATTCATTTCAGTCAATGTGTCCCCAAAATATACCATCCTAAGCGATGCAGGTGAGTCCCTTAAGTGCTCCTCCTCTTCTTCTGCCTAGCATAGCATCATCATAGTATTGATAACAGACAAGGCAGGCCCTGGCCTGAGGCAGAAGAGCTTGGAAGCTTAAAGGTGTTCCCAAGACCCAAATGGGTGACTCCAGGCACTGCAGAGGTGGCAGTGCTTCTCTGCCTTCTCTGATGGAAGACACCAGGTGCATTTTGAACCTACCATGTTGGTCACTTCTTTTCTTTTGTCCCTTTTTAGTTATTGCATAATTTTCTTTACTTTAGCTATAGTTTTCAAAAGCCTTGTGTGCAAAAAAAAATTACGAGTGCACTTTTTTTTTTTTTTGTAGAGACAGAGTCTCACTTTATGGCCCTCGGTAGAGTGCCGTGGCCTCACACAGCTCACAGCAACCTCCAACTCCTGGGCTTAAGCAATTCTCTTGCCTCAGCCTCCCGAGTAGCTGGGACTACAGGCGCCTGCCACAACGCCCGGCTATTTTTTTGGTTGCAGTTTGGCCGGGGCTGGGTTTGAACCCGCCACCCTCGGTATATGGGGCCGGTGCCTTACCGACTGAGCCACAGGCGCCGCCCTTTTTTTTTTTTTTTTTTTTTGAGACAGAGACTCAAGATGTCACCCTCAGTAGAGTGCTTTGGCATCACAGCTCACAGCAACCTCAAACTCTTGCCTCAACCTCTTGGTAGCTGGGACTACAGGCACCCACCACAATACCTGGCTATTTTTGTTGTTGGAGTTGTTGTTGTTGTTTTAGCAGGCCCGGGCTGGGTTTGAACCCACCATCCTCAGCGTATGTGGCCAGGGCTGTAACCACTGTGCTATGGGCACTGAGCCGGTTTTGTTTTTCTTAAGACCCAGTCTCACTCTGTCACCCTCAGTAGAGAGCTGTGGTGTCATAGCTCACAGCAACATCAAATCTTGAGCTGAAGCGATCCTCTTGTCTTAGTCTCCCAAGTAGCTGGGACTACAGGCGCCTGGCACAATACCTAACTAGCTTTCTATTTTTAGTAGAGATGGGGTCTCATTCTTGCTCAAACTGGCCTCAAACTCCTGAGCTCAAGGGATAACTAGCTCGGCCTCCCAGAGTACTTAGGATTATAGGCATGAGCCACTGTGCCCCTGCCACTAGTGTACATTTTAAACATTCTCTTCCTCTGGACACTAAAAAGATACAAAGATGAGTAAAATTACCATCCTTAATTAGTGCTCTGGTACCACTGCTGAGCTGAAGCAATTGGCTAAGGGACCACTGAGAATATTTTTAGTCTTCTATGTTAACTTCCCATAAATGCATAAAATGCTCTCATCCCATTCTATAAGTTTTATAGTTTTCCAAGAAAGCCATGTCCAAGAACAACAAGTGAGTTGCCCACAATCTCAGAGGTGTTGAGGACATTACCAAGAGCAGGCCAGGGTCTAGCTGACCCTAAAGCCCCCAGCATGGGAGAGAGAAATATACCATCTGCATGTCTTTCCTAGCTCAGAGGGAATGACAATCTTCCCAGGAAGAGACCAACAGGACCTTAGGGAGGCTTATTCTTTAATCCCCCTTCAGGATCCTCCAGTGAAATGGCCAAAATAAGTTTTGTGCTTTTTAGAGAGAAGGCTGTAAAATGGCTGTGGGAGAACAGCCTTGGAATGAACCTGACTTTGGGTGTGTGTAAACGGTTCATGACTCTGCGGTTGAGTGTACATGAGTCACCCAGAACACGGTGAGGCTCCAACATAAACCATATCCTCAGGCCTCACCCCAGTCCCTGCCACAAGCTTATTCACACATGATGTGGTGGCCTGGCACCCAAAACCCCCCAAATCATCCATGAGTCAGAGCTCATTACTTGGAACTCTTCAGACTTACTATCCTGATGTTTGGTTATAATTTTCTTAATTGAACCAAGGGAAGGAACATGGGGAATGAGGGGCCAACCTTTACCTATGCAGTAAAAGTCATCAAGTGAGATCGATAGCGCCTAGAAGAAAATGTTCCAGCTTTAGCTATCTGGAGGAGGGCAAAGGTTCCAGAGCCAGACTGCAAAGTTTTAAGCCCTGCTCTGCCCTTTAGCACATGTGTGATCATGGGCACATTACCTCCTGCTCAGCTTCCTCATCGATAAAATCCAAGTAAAAAGGCATGGGGGCAAGACATGATTGCAAGAGGGACTTTACCTAACAATTGCAATCAGTGTAAACTGGCTTATTGTACCCTCAATGAATCCCCAACAATAAAAAAAAAAAAAATGGCATCTACCTTACAGGACTCACTGCTACTGAAACAGTAGGGACTAGGATGTCTGTATAAATAAGAACAGGTTGAATAAGCCTTATCCAAAATGCTTGGGACAAGAAGTGTTTAGGATTATAAATTTTTCCATTTTGGAAAATTTGCATTATACTGGCTCTGGATCCTTAATTCAAAACTCCAATATCCAAAACACTCCAATGAGCATTGCTCTGAGTGCTCAAAAAAATCTCACAATTTGTAGCATTTCAGATTTTGGAGGATTTTCCTATTATGGATACTCAATCTGTACAATTCTTTTTGCCTTTGGAATACCTTGACTTAAAGCCATCTATGTTACTGATATATAAACCATGAGGTTTAACCCATCAGCCCCTTGCAGTAAAGATGGTTGTGGAACTAACTGTATTTGTACAGCTTTGTTCATTATAAGCTTACTCATTATTTGACATCTGGAGATAGAAAAGAATATAACTTGAAACTAGTAACCAATATAAACCTCAATGTGATCTTCAGGGAGTTTAAAATTATAATCTTCAATAGTGATCTTTTCATGTAATTATATCTTAGAACTATGTCTAGTTATCTTTTCTTTAACTTTTAGGTTCGTGAGCTTATTTATCTTATTGCTAAAGTTCAAAATCTAATTTCTAACACAGGTTACTTACTATAATAAACTCTACAAGCTTTAAAATGACAGGTTGAAAGATACAATTTTTTAGAGTTATGAATTAATAGCTATATATGTCAAAGACTTTGAAAGTGGCAACTTTTTCATATTTATAGATATATTATTGAAATGATAAAAAATGAACTGTGGAAAAAGGAAAGAACTGAGAACCACGTATAATGAATCAAACATACTTAACAAGACACGTACAAACACTTTGGTGTGCATCTCTTTTATTGCGTTACATTAATCAAATACCGCTAAAGACATCCATCTGAGCAAAATGTCATGATGATATTCTATAAAAACATTCTTTTGAAAAGAGTCCATCCTGACAGCCACATCAGCTATATTGTCTTACATGATTGTCAGACCCACACTTCTCAGAAATTAAGACAATTTATGTATGTGCCCCTTGAGCTCTCCGCTCTCTCTGCCTGATTCCTCCAACCCTAGCCCCTCTGAGGCTAGCTTTTTAAAAGAAAATAATTTAATTGGAGAAAATGCACAAACTCTGGTAAGAACTCATAAAAATCTGCCCATAAAATTTTTTTTAATTTTCAAGCATGATATCAATTCATCTAGTTTTAAAGTTTTCAGAAATTATAATAGGAATTTCTGCATACACGTATTTAGCAAAATAATTAATCTAATCTTAAGAGGATTTTTTTTTTCCTAATGTAATACAGACCTGACGGTTTGACATAGTTATGATGAGCTATCTTTTCATTTTCATGCTGACAAACTGCCTAAGAATTTCATTTTTTTCTTTTCTTTTTTTTTTTTTTTTTGCAGTTTTTGGCTGGGGCTGGGTTTGAACTCACTACCTCCGGTATATGGGGCTGGTACCCTACTCCTTGAGCCACAGGCGCCGCCCCAGAATTTCAATTTTTATATCCAACTGTTCTTACTGTGTGCTTGGATTTCTACGTTTAAATTCTATTAGAGTCCTACTTTGTAAAAAAATTAAATTAAATGTATCACCTAACATTGGGATAAATATATATAAAAGGAAACAGATGAGGAAGATGAGTAATATTTCAGGATCTGTAGCCATCAGACCTTGAGCAAATCACAGCCCCTTCTGCTATAATCAGATATTTCAGAAAAAATAACAACAATGTATTTTTTTTTAAACTTCCAGTGTGTTTACATAGCACAAGTAATTCAACTGATACATCCAGATGATATTTATAGGTCTCTAAAATGGTTTGATTTTGCCTTTTCTAAATTAAACTGGATCTTCAGACAGCTTAAGTATCAAATTCATTTTACCTTGCACCTGTAGCTCAGTGAGTAGGGCTCCGGCCCCATATGCCGAGGGTGGCAGGTTCAAACCCAGCCCCGGCCAAACTGCAACCAAAAAATAGCTAGGCGTTGTGGCACGTGCCTGTGGTCCCAACTGCTCGGGAGGCTGAGGCAGGAGAATCGCTTAAGCCCAAGAGTTTGAGGTTGCTGTGAGCCATGTGAGGCCACGGCACTCTACCCGAGGGCGGTACAGTGAGACTCTGTCTCTACAAAAAAAAAAAAAAAAAAATTAGGGCCAGAAGTTTATCTTAATTAGTATACATTTGAACAATTAAAGTATAAAAACTGAAAGCCAGTAGCCGAATGTGAGGCTGGTTTTAACCTTTTTTTTATTTTAATCGTTATTTTTTTTTTTTGTACAGACAGAGTCTCACTGTACCGCCCTCGGGTAGAGTGCCGTGGCCTCACACAGCTCACAGCTACCTCCAACTCCTGGGCTTACGCGATTCTCTTGCCTCAGCCTCCCGAGTAGCTGGGACTACAGGCGCCCGCCACAACGCCCGGCTATTTTTTGGTTGCAGTTTGGCCGGGGCCGGGTTTGAACCTGCCACCCTCGGCATATGGGGCCGGCGCCCTACTCACTGAGCCACAGACGCCGCCCTTAATCCTTATTTTTAAAGAGAACATATTATACAAAATTGATGGCAGGCATGAAAAGAATAAAGTTCATAAACTGCTTAGTCACCTATACATAAAATGCTTTTGGAAAAAAAAAAGGATAAATTAAGCCAGATTGCACTTTGCTTCATATAGATTCAGTTTTCTGTATTGGTTTGAGAACAAAGTTTTCGTACTAGTATTACCCACCGTCCCTAGAGGCAGAGATGGGAACCGACTAATAAGCGAACTATTTGGCAGTTAGATATAATCTAGCTAGAAACCTCTCTTCTAAAATTGCAGTCATTGCACAGAAAGAAAATCCAAAGTGTACCTGTAATGATTTTTAAGACTGCATTGAGGCCACCTTCAAAATCTGGTTCTCTTTCTACACAACATCTCTGCTAGTTCTTCTTGCTCCAGTCCTGGGAACATGACCAACCTCACTTACTCCTGCCATTCCCAAACAAACCTAATGCTTCTCTCTATGCACTACTAATCTTTACTAACCCTGATCTGCTAGATGGTTTCTTACTTATATATAAAAGAACAATAACCTGGCTTTCAAAAACTCATTCTTGTCATTTTATCTAACAGGCTAAGCTCAAAAGCCAAAAGATGGCAAGTTCTTCTCTTCAGATTTTACATTGAGAAGCTAGATTTATTTTTCTCTGATTAAATTTTAAACATATATATATATTATTTTATTTATTTATATTTTATTGTATTTTATTATTTTTTTGCTGGCTGGGTGCAGTAGTTCACACCTGTTAATCCTACCACTCTGGGAGGCTGAGGTGGGTGGATTGCTTGAGCTCAGGAGCTCAAGACCAGCCTGAGCAAGAAGGAGACCTCCATTTCTACTAAGAAAAAATAAAGTAGAAAAAACTAGCTATCATAATGACAGATGCCTATAGTCCCAGATACTGTAGAGACTGAAGTCAGAGGATCGCATGAGTCTAAGAGTTTAAGGTTGCTGTGAGCTATGATGACACCACAACACTCCACCCAGAGCAACAGCATGAAACTCCATCTAAAAAATAAATCAATTAACTAAATAAAGTAAAAGAAAATAAATTTTAAACATAGTTTTTAAAAAATCTTACATAGTAATTTAGATGTCAAAATATGATTTTATTTGATGCTGTTCAAACTGAAAATGAACTTTATAAAAAATGGTTTACTATTTTTTTAAGTATTCTAGAAAAGCATAGAAGGGTTTGAATTCAAATAAGTATAATGCATTTATGATTTGGATTTTACCAGTGTAAGGAATGTATCTGACCATTCAGTTCCATGACTACATATGAAAGATGAATAAAAGAAATAATGTAAGCAAATGTGTTATCAAATCCTGGCCATAGTCCTACACAGCAAGGTACATTACTCTCATTTTACCAGTGAGGAAGTGGAGGCTTAGTTGAATGGAGTGTCTCACCAAGGTCATGGTAGTGGTAAGTAGGCAGAGCCCAAACTGAGTGAAATCCAGGTCTCTCTAGCTCCCAAACTGTGTTCCTTGGAGACTATGGAACTGCTGGCCTGAGAGAAGCTTGGGTCAGGCAGTTCTTCTTAACTATGACTTATTAGAACCAGGCAATCCCAGCTCAAAGAGATTCTTCTCTAAAATCAAGTTTGAGAGATTCCCATGGAGTTGGCCCAAGGAAGCCCTCAGCATTTAGAGAAAACCCAAAACGAAGCAGATATTGTAAGAACAGTTTCCTACGAGATCTTTTCTAAGCATTTGGACATAAAATCACAAGTAAATTTCAAAAACCAAGTAACACTTGTTGCATGTGTAAACTGCCTCTGTTTTTGCCTTGTCACTGGTCTAATGAGAGTACAAAAAGAAAAGATAATAGAAAAACCAAATTTAGAAGGGAAATCGTCAGGATCTAGCAGCCTGTGGCCTCAAATCAGGCCTCTGGTTTTGTTTCACCCACTCTAAGATTTAATGGGGGGGGGGTTAAATTAGTTTCAATGCTTTAAAATCAGAATATTTTGATATAATATTCTAGATTTATAGCTCCTCTTAAGAACTTAGGAAGTCTGGCCACTTTATACTGATAGTCAGGCAATTGGCTGGAGCAAAGTAGATTTTACTCAAGTGTAGGGAGGATACATACAATTTGGCTAGCCAGTACTTTTACCCTTCCTAACCACTTCTCAATACAAATGCAAATGACTTACTATAGGATTATGTCTTGATAAACCCATCATAAATTGAAAATACTGTAAGTCAAAGCATTTAATACATCTAATCTATTGAACATCAAAGCTTAGTGTAGCTTACCTCAAATGTGCTCAAATGGGCAAAATCCTCTGGCAACACAGTACACACTCTAGGGATCAGTTACTGACCCTCACAGTTACATGGCTGTCTGGGAACTGCAGCTCACTGCCACAGCCCAGAATCATCAGAGAGTACTATACCACATATCACAAGCCTGGAAAAAGATCAAAATTCAAAATTTCAAGTACAGCTTCTACTAAATGAATATTGCTTTCATAGCATCATAAAGTCAAAATATCGTAAGTCGAACCATCATAAGTCAAAGACCAACTGTATGTTCAGTTATGGTCCTAAAACATTTGTAAGATCCTCAGAGAAGTAGTCCAGCCTCAATTTGGCCCAGACTCCTTGCCCAATTTTTCTTGCTGGAACACTGACAGCTCTCCATGAAGTTGGAGGAAGCTCATGAAAAAGATGGAAGTAGGTCCTGACAGAGAAGTAAAATCTGGCTTTGAGTTATTCACGGTTCTTTTCAAACAAGCTGATCTGCCATTACTCTCTCAATCTCAGTTTTCCAGTGTAGAGGGGAATCCAAGAAGGTTGGTTTGATTCCAAAACAATGCAGTATTTCTCAACAGGCACCATCCATCCCAGTAGGAGCAGCAGGCAGGTAAAGCAACCTGCCAATTCTCAATGCCTCTTTGCTGCTGCTCAGGGAGGATCTGGGGGTAAAATAAAAAGCAGATGGGGGAGAAATCCTATTCAGAAAGCGATTCCTGGGCTGTGCCCCTCCCCTTTGCTCTGCTTGCATCCTTGTTACACCCCACACACACTTCTCTGCTCATCCAGAGTTTTAAAATAAAGCAAACATTCAGAAACAATTGGCAGGTGATTTGAAGTCATTACCTGCCTGCCATGCTAATTACAAGTCATTACCTGCCAGCAGCACACAGTTTTGTACATTTTGTGAGACACAGGGAGGCTCTACTTAACTGGAAGGATCGTTTTTCTCAGACTAAAGAGTGCCAGTGTCAGCAGCCCTGTGCCCACGGTATTATGCAATGTGTAGCTGGTACTCCCTCTGTCTGCCTCATCCTTGAGAAGGTGCACAAATGCATCTTGCATGAAAAAGGCCAGAAGGATAGCCATGGTTTTCTGTCATTCATCACTGCTTACCCCAAATTTTACATTGCTACATTCTACAGGGAAAAAGCTACAAGTCTCATTTTGCAGTTTTTCCCTACTATCACAACTCTCTGAAAACATACTAAATACAGAATGAATACAACTCTATCACACCGTAAGTTCTTTTTTTTTTTTTGCAGTTTTGGCCGGGGCTGAGTTTGAACCCACCACCTCTGGCATATGGGGCCGGTGCCCTACTCCTTTGAGCCACAGGCGCCGCCCCATAAGTTCATTTTATAATAAACGTCGTTGGAGATTGCCATCTATTACTATCTATCAGTAAGATAAAGTTCATTATGATCTTAATTTCACTTGCAGGATGGGTATTGCTAATGTCTGTAAATTATGCACATCTCTGTTATATGGAAGTCCATCAAAAATTGTCCTTTCTAATTCATTTTATATATATATATGTAGTGACCCAATGGATAATTAAAATTTTTAATTCTTTCCAGTTGCTTTTTAAATTATAAGTAGCCCAGTTCTTCTGCTGTCAGTTTTAAGGTTGATTTTATATCATTGTTATCTAAGCTCATCTAAGAAACAGAGGGATTTACTAGCTTTCAGTTGATGTGTAAGATTATGTTACTCGTCTGTATCTTGGGTATGAACACAGACCTAACAGGTATGCCACATATCGCATTTTGCTGGAACTTTGAGGATAATTTACAGGATTTTCCAAAATGATACTTCCTTTTTATTCAGCAGCTTGAACATAAAGACCGAGTGCTCTTCTGACTGCAAATATAGCAATTATACCAAGTTATGCTTTGACACTGTTACCACAGGCAAGTGGCCAAGGAGCATCCGCAGTCAAAATATCTAAGCAAGTTAACAAGCTCCCTTTACTCTCTACAGAGAGGGAGAAGAAAGGGAATCCAACCCCAGAGAAATGTTAAAAATGAAGGAGAAAAAAGCTGTTGGTGTTTGTTAAGAAAATGGTGTCAGTGTCTTGAGCTGATCAAGCTACAGAATCTAGGGCCTGACAGACACCCAGGCCTACATTTGACAAGAAGCCTTTTTCCAGTTCAGATCTGCTTGATGATCCCAACTAATGAATGACTCTGGTCTGCAAGGCCTTGCCTTGGAACTGCACCTGGCTTTAAGGTTTGGTCATTCCTGGCTTGCCCTCCCTGTCACCTCTGCTCACTCCATCCCTTGTGATACAACAGTTTGCCTCCTCTTTTTCAGCCCCATTTTACAAAATATCACCACATTTACGACACAAAAGACATCGAAACTAATTAAGTAAATGCCAAAGAACTATTACAAATCATTTTGCTTTAGCCAGAGATATCAGATTTAATTAGGTGATCGGTGTTGATGGGGGTACAAAAACAAAAGCTATCTCCTCTTTGAAAAGGTTCAGGCCCTATAGAGACCCAGTCTGCCCACTATGACACAAATAATAATTGAGCATTTCTTTAAAAAAAAAAAAAAAAGACAGACATGAAAAGAGGTTTCTGTGTTAGAGACAAAAGCTTTCAACTAAGGTTTGTTTTCTCTTTTTGCCAGGTAATTTAAAAACAAAAAGCACACCATCTACAAAGGAATAGCTATAACCTACATTGATATCACCATGACACAGAATGTACAGTGCTTCTAACAAGCATAATTTTTGCAAGTGATTAATCAAAATGTATTTAGCCACTCATCTTCAATGATTATCAACAGACTTAATTAATATCACAACGAAAATCATTTATTTTTCCCCAGGTTACCCATTAGATAATAGGTTTTCTTTAGCATATAAAACAAAAGGTTCAAGTTTAAAAGTGAATATAGCAGTTTAAAAAGATCCGAGGTTTAGTGCAAGAGATTTCTTGTTCATAAGGAAAGTGTAAGAAAAACTGTTGATTCTAGGTGGCCCACTTCCAGCACAGCATTGTAGACTAAAGTTAGCCCTGGTTTTTTCATTTGTTAGGAGAGTGTTATTTTGATATATTGGCAATAAAAAATATAGGATGAGTGATTATTTTTTAATCAGTCTTTATCATGAATTAGTTGCCAATTCCTGACACACAAATCTGTTGGATCTTAAAAGAAGGTGGTATGGTATGCTTCTCAAGGAAAGTCTTTATTTTTATTAAAATATTTATTGGATAAGAAGTTGAAAATGCAATACTATTTTTAAATTTTCACACCACAGAATTATGACAGCCAGATTTCTTATGACAGTGGAAATTTGTATTATTATCCCATCTTAACTCTTACACTGTATTTCACACATACACACACACACACACAGAGATTATGAAGAAAAACAAATACACATATTGGTTTCTACATTTTAAATTGTGGATCTCTTCTGATTCTAACTGGTATTTATGGTGTGAAGCAGCTCTGAATGGTTTTTTTTTATATATGCTATTTTAAACAGTTTTCCTGGAATTTTTTATCCAACAAACACACATAATTTTATATGATGGAATAGCCTTAAAGCAAGTCTGAAACAGTTATACAAGTTATTAAAAAGGCTAATGCAATATCTCCCAAGTTTAAGTACACCTTGAAATTCCTTTCTTCTGCTCTTAAAATGCGGAAGGGAAAATAATTTTCTAAGCTGGCATTTAAAAGGTATCATTCCGTGTGAAAAGAGTTACTGAGACATTTGTTGGAAGTCAACAAAAATAATTTGGACATATTTTGAACTTATTTTATCTGACTCCTCGACATTTAATTTGGTGTGAAAAACGGCAACGGTAGAAAACAGATGTTAAGGGGCCAAGTATACAGCAGAGGTCAAAACAAACATAAAACACCACTTCCATTTCTAAAAGAGAGAGAGAGAAAAAAAAATCACGATTCCTCCAGCAACAGGTTCTATGTTAAACCTGCTTTTTTATTGTCCTGCTTGTGATATCTGTAGACTACACAATGCAATACTGTCTGCCATGGAGCAATACCTCTCAGCACCAGTAATTTAAGACTTTCTTCTCTGTAATACACTGAACCATCATAACCTGTCTCTTCCCATTTAGTTTAACCTACAACCACCACATACTGATTTGGCTGTGTGTGGCTTTTTCTATTGCCATTTATTACTCTGCTCGACTCCTGAAATTCTGTTTGCAATTTAAGGCCACAAATTAGAAGCGTAAGTCATCTGTTTCCTATAATCCCCCTGTCAGGACTAGAATCGCATTTGGAGCTCAGCACTGAGCCTGGGCCTGGGCCTTTACAGACTTTCTGATTGGCTGGCCTCTCTAAAAGCTGCAGCAGAATAAATAAAATGCTCTAGAAAAATAGAGTTTTTTAACAAAAATAAAAAAGAGAGAGAGAGAGAGAGAAAGCAAGAAAGAAAATAACCTGAGTTTCAAATTTTTTTTTCTCCCTTACATTAAGTATTGAATCAATTGTTACAATAGCAGGGTTTTGTTTTGTTTTTTATTTCTTGTTTGTTTCCAGTACGTAAAGCTGAATATTACTTGTTTAAGGACAAAATGGTGGATATTTAAGATTCCATGTGGGAGAAAAGTGTAATCCTGCTTCAATTAGTTACGTATTTTTGCTGCATATGGAATATCTTCTATAAGTCCTGCCATGTTTCTTATAAACACATTTTTATATAGAATATATACTAATTAGCTAGGTTTTTTTTAACAGTGTCATAGATCTTTTGCTAAGCTGAAAATCTATGAAATCCTAATCTACTCGTTCTACCAGAATTTCCCTTTTAAAATGTTCTGGCAAATTTAAATTGGTACCCTGGATTTTATAGAAAGATTTCAAGAAATCGAATATGAATCAATTTATCTTGTTAAAAGACATTTCTACTTTTAATAATGTAAGAATTTCAAAAATGGTGGAATACAGTTGTTTCTTCTTTTCTTGTTTCCTGGATTCGTTTTATTTTTTTCTCCTCGGTTCATTTTAATAGACTTCCTCTTATCTTTACAGTGGCTTTAGACTCAGCATTTTATATTTTAAAGTATTCTATTTTCTTCCCATTATACTTTGTGTTCAAAATATCAATTACATAGTAAAGATAGCAAGATAAAAACTGTGAATGGGGAGAAATACAGAATAGCCACATCTGAAAACATACTCTGAGTTCTCGATGAAATTGTGAACTGTCATTGGGCTTTAAAACATTATAAGTTAACAGAAAGAAAATCCAACAGACTGACCCTTGTTTACCAGTATACTTATACTAGGCGTACCTGGGCCAAAAGGTTGGCTATAAATGGACCAATACTTAAGCTGAATATCCTAAAAGCAGACCTTGTGTTTAAAAAGAAAACAAAGTTCCAGGGGAAAATTATATATATGTACATATATATGATGTGGACTAAATGTTAGCCCCAAAATAAAAATTAAATTAAAAAAAGATGATGATCTTAGAGAAAATCTGTTTTTAAAAGGAATCAAAAGAATTTAAAGAAAAATAAAAGAACAATAATATTAAATTATTTTAAAGGTATGGTTTTATTTACTACACTATTTCTGGAAATGTTTTGTGCTTCTATAACTTAAACTTGGTTTCTTTTTTCTTTTTAACATCAGGTTTTGTAGCCTGTTAGTCTATTGGGTGGACTGTGATTTCTGGTTATTTTAAAAGAAACAAAGGAGGCGAACTCGCCAAGACATTGAGGTTTCAAAGAAAAAAAAATAGCTACTGTACATGCGCACACTGATTATTTTCTAGAATTTTTTTCAACTATACTTTCTGTGTTGCAGATTTATTTAATAAACAAATGCATCTTCTGGGCCCATAATACACAAACGCATGCTACTGTTAATTCATTTACAGAATGCGCTGTGATGGCCCCTGAGCAAAAGAGCAATCTTGTTATAATGAATGTGTACTATTCTTAATAAGCACACTGTAGCAGCGACCCACACTGCACACAAAAGCACACCCAAACCATTTGGTTTGTTCCCAGAGCTCGGACACCAGCACCACTATTAAATAGCTGTGTGCTGGGAGTGCAATCCAGTATTGGCATGCAAATGAGCGCACGAAGAGGCCAGATGCTACTCTTTAGAAAGGAAAAGTGCCTCAGCTCAAATTTGGGGGGAGAGAGAACCTCTGAATGTTACAAGCATAGGGCGGCTTCATGAACGTGAGCCTTTATATTTAGAACAGGGGAGGAACTGCCGGTGGGATGAACCTAGGGAAGAAAGAGGCACAGAGCAGAGCTTCTTACAGCCGTGGGAGCGTTGAAGTGCTCCATATTCTCGTGGGTCCACTGGAGATGGCTGACCATGTTTTGGGGCTTTTTGTTTGTTGGAGTTTGGGGTTTCTTCTTCTTTTTTTCTGGTCCAGAATGATGCCTGAGAGACTTCATCTCTACTATTTAAATTGAAGGCATCATTATTCACACATTTAGAAGGTAAATGATTCTCAAATGCTTTATTAAAATATAAGGTTATTGAAAAGAAAGTGGCTTTTTCCCCAAACTCTCTCATCATGCATGCTGTTTATCTGTTTGAAGACCTTCCTAGGCTTTCATTATTTGCAGTGGGAGTAGGATCCGTGAGTTGAAGCCTTTATCTTGTCCTGCCAATCGACTGCCCGAGGATAGAGTAGAAGGGGAAGCCAGCACTCCAGAGACGAAGCTAGTCTTGCCACACACAACATTGTTAACTGTGTTCCAACCACAATCAGAGCACGGTTCTCCGCCTGGCTCATTTTTCGTTTTCTTTTCTTCTCCATGTTTAGGAAATCCTTGATATATTTGATTTCTTGAAGATAGTTGGAGAAGATAAGTATTGAAATCATGGTTACGAGTCTGAGATGGACTAGGAACACCCACACATGGTAAAATTCACAAGGGGGATAATAGGATTCCTTTATCAAAATACATAAGTGTAATATATCACCTTTACAATGAAGGCTCTGTGTGACAGGACCTTTCCCTGAGCTCATTATAAATGAATCATATAATAATAGAATTTACCACATATCTATAAATATTACTGAACATCTACTTTTAGACTGATTACTACACCTATCTCCTAAAATGGTTGTATCTCATTGAAAATAAAATAGCTCATAGTAGTGGCTGAATCTACACACTAGACCCCGTGATCATAGATTATTAATTCTAAACCCTATTATAAAAAATTCTTCTATATACAAGTACTGACTTCAGTAAGTAAAGAATTGGATATTAAGATATTTGGTGGGATTATTTATGTCAATTTGTTTTTCTTGAGTGATCATAGCATTGTTTCTAAATTTCTGAGGAGCCTCTTCCTACAGTCAACTGATACATAAAATGTATCCATACATTTAATAAATATTTATTGATCAACATGTAAGTTTCCTGGGATTGCTGTAAGGAAGGGCCTCAGATTGAGTGGGTTAAAAACAACAGAAATTTATCCTCTCGCTGTACTTCTGAAGGATAGAAATCCAAAATCAGTGCATTGGTGGGGCTAGGCTCCCTCCGAAACCTCCAGAGGTGAATACTTACGTGACCCTTCTGGCTTCTGACAGCCCCTGGCATTCCTCAGTATGTGGCAACATAACTCCGATCTTCACACGGCCTTCCCTCTGTTTCTGCATCTGTCTCCTCTTTTTAGAAAGACATCAGTCACGTTGGATTACTTCATCTTAACCTGATCACAGGCACAAATATTTGATTTCCAAGTAAGGTCATATTCACAGGTATCAGGGTTCCAACTCCAATTCAACTCATAATAATCACTTACTAAGTACCAGGTATTTGCACTTGGGCATTTTATCATGAGGAAAAATCTGATGAAATCTGTTGTGAAATTCACTATAAGAATGTTACTAAATGTACCTGTCAATTTAAAAAATATCTAAAATAAACCACGATAATTATTATTATTTTGCTAAATAATTTTGCTAAAGATATTCTTTACTATACGAGTCCTTCCTATGAGAACTCATGAGAGAAAACAGTCTCAGGACTCAGGACCAGAAATCATTGAGTTTCTTTTAATTAATTAGGGTTTTTGTAAATGTAGATGCTATTAGATATGTAACTGATCTTATTTCTCTCCGATTTAACTGCTAGCAAGTTCAAATTAAATTTGAGACTCACTACAGGCAAGTATATTATATCCTAACAAATGTATTTTATGTAGTGAACTTTACCCACCTTAATCTTCATTTTCTTTCTTTTATTTCCCTTTGCCATTTTCCATATTTTTATCTTGTCAATGAATTATTGGAAGGAGTATTAAAGAAATAATTCTGGAGTAAAGCAAGCTACAGATAGATAATAAAATTTATTAATTAGGATGAACCCAAATAAATTTGGTTTTTCCTTAAAATAAAAATAATTTTAAAACATGAACTACACTATGAAAAAGAATACTTTACAATAAGATGATCCATACTGAGGAAGAATCTCCCCTTCTCAATGCTCCATTATTAGATAGGTTCAAGCTATGACAAATCATGAGTCAGAGAGCTGAGATAAGAGTTGAAGCACTTGGCAGAAAATTGGCTCCAAAAACTACATTTTCTTCCATCCAACTCCAAAATCCTAAGATCAATGATTCTATATGTGGTTTATTGTTAATAAAGAAAAAAACCACTGACATTATTTTACTAAAATTGGACTTATTTAAAGAGTTCTAAAATTCATAGTAATTTTGTAAATAGAGCTATTTAGGAACGAGTTGGACATAGTAATGGGTCTGTCTTGGCACCAGTTGTACATCAAAACTTCCTTTCTGCAATCTTACTGAATGAACACAGCCACAAAAACCTAGGATTTTGATAAGGAGGCCATATCTCAACTCATTAATTTTAAAAATAAGAAACTGAAATTTAGCAAGAGAAAATTATTTGCCCAATGGCATGAGGCAAGTCTGCAACATTTCCAATCCCAGGATCGCAATTGGAGATATAGCCACAACAACTTCAAAGAGTCCGAAAATCATGGCGACCATCCCTCAAACACTCATCTCAAGCCTTGTGTGGTTTCTTGTTATGTGGTCTTCAAACATCTCCTTATGCAATCTTCAGACATCTAGTTAATGAATCCAGTCCTTAAAGGCATAGGATGACTTTGTGGCTCTTTAGGTGATTATCGTGAATGTGGTTCTGGAGTCACATAACTTTAAGATCACATCCATGCCACCTTGTCTGTGTTATGATTAAACTTTTCTCCTACTCACACACTACTGAGCCAAATTTCCATAAGGTAGGCTGGCAGGATTTACCCAGTTATCTCTCTGCAAACTTGTCTGCTGTGCTGCTTTGGACTCCTGAGCTTTCTTTCAAATGCATGTGCACTCAGCTTAGTAGATGAGATCATTATTCCTTACTCCCTCACCCTGATGGATGACAGACTACTGCACCCAAAACTGAATATTATAGTCCCTCCATGTTATTTCTGGCTTTACCCAGGATGCACTGTAACTTTAGCCAAGTCACTCACCCTCTCTATGAATAGAGACCTTCCGTGGTAAACTGGAGGTTGTTAGTCTCACCAGATCATATTCAGGAAACACAGAAGTCTGCACTTGAAAGTTCCCTTACACACGGGAATGTGTTATCGTTGTTGTTGTTGTTTATGACTAATAACAGCTGCAGAACTTGAGAATTTAAGATCTCCCGGTGGGTTTTACTGTGGCCTCCAGAACCTGAGATTTAATTTTAAAAGAATTAAATTTCCAGTCTGCCTTATAAGGGTGACTGTGAGAACATGTGCTGACAGACTGTTGTCTTCAGAAGCAATATCCAGACTCACTAAAACAATGCCTCAGCTTGAACAGGGGTGACCCTTTCCCATTCATCTTAATGGAGTGTTAAACTTGAAGTCTAATTAGGTCCACTCAAATGCCAACATTATTATACTTTTCTCTGCTTATCTTCATACCAGAAACAATCAACTAATGCACTCATTTAATCTGGGTGCGTGCAACGATCACATCCAGACACCCTGTCATTTTGATAGCCTGCTTTGCAGTCATAAAAGTACAAGTTTTAAACTTGCACTTTGGTTGTTTTTAATTATCCACATAATTAGATTACTTTCTACTACCTGAAAATGTAGAGATGAGACCATATACACATATGTATGATGTTTGTAAGGCGGTAGGGCCTGATCATCATTTCTATAATGAGAAACTATTACCAAGCTTGCTCCCAGGATAACAAGAATGTATTAAATGAAAGATCCCATTCCTATCTCTTAGAGAAGGCTCACAGAGTTATAATTTATCCATCTTGTATGTGTCCGAGCTTTCTACATGTCTTTTTCCTTTTTTCATCATTGCTGCCTGGACTCCATTTTTTTTTTTAATTCCTAAAACAAACCTTGGATGAAACAGAAATAAAGATATATAAATCTTCACTTGCCTATTTTGTACCTAGTAGGATCCAGGTCTAGGCTCGAAAAATAAAGTCCTTGTCTACCTTAGAAAATATCTCACAGGCCCCGAGGCAGTGACTCCAGACTATAATCCTAGCACTCTGGGACGCTGAGATAAGTGGATCAATTGAGCTCAGGAATTTGAAACCAGCCTGAGCAAAAGTGAGACCTCATCTCTACTAAAAATGAAAAACTGAGGCAAGAAGATCCCTTAGCTCAGTTAGAGTTTGAGGTTGCTGCAAGCTATGATGCCACAGCACTCTAGCAAGGGCAACGAAGTGAGAATTCTGTCTCTAAATAAACAAATAAATGAATAAATAAAACCTTATAAAAAAGAAAGAAAATATCTCATTAAAGTGTATTTATTTACTTAGGGCTGTAAGAAGAGTAGTCTGTTTTCTCTTAGTGTTCTCTGTGCCAACATGGCGTACAAGAAAACTTTTGGAAGTTCATCATCCAGGCCTGTGGTTAAAGACACACACTCCTCTACCCTGAGCTGTATACCATGGCTGTCAGGCATCTGAATGTCTGAGAACATAAGGCTTGGAACATTTCCCAAAGGTGTTTGTAATAGACATTACTAATGCCCACCCTTGTTTTCCCACCCATTCCTAGACACACAGAAGACAGTGACTAATTTTGACCAATGGGTTGGGGCATGGAGGTCACTTTCTCTGCTTAGACAAATCCTGAAGCTCCATTCTGAGAGAAGGAAGTCCATTTCTTAAGAAGGAAACACCATGGAATGCTGAAGCCCACACAGAACACCCCTGGAGAGACTCTGGGACATGCAGATGACTTGTGTGACTGAAAACGTACTGCGTGGATTAACCACCACCATTCCAAGGTTATTTGTTACTGTATTAGTCTATCTGGTCTAATTCAATGTTTCAGAATGAATTTCTAAGCCAAATCTCATTAAATGGACACCCATGTATAATTGTCATCACTGCCTTCCTCTAGCTTCAAACAGAGAGCGAGCAAGCGAAGCTGTGGAAGCCACTCTGCATAGTCCACCAAGCTCTGGTTTTACTCTTCATCATTGATTCCTCTGTGTCTTACACTGTAATCTTGAAAAAGGTAAATTAAGACACATGCGGGCTGCTCTTTTCCACTGAGAGAGACTTGGAGGACAATGGCTACTCACAACACTCAAGACATTTTCCAGACACTGAGAACACCACACAAAGGCAGGTCGGAGTCAAAGAGGTTGGGGAAATCCATTAGGTAAAAGCCTAAAATTCAGATTTGCATTATTCAAGCAGATGCTGAGGCAAATGCCCATTAGCCAGCTACAGAAACAGGGCACTATCCCAGAGTCATTGAGGAGGATTGGAAAAACATATGTTATTATCAATACCCTTTAAAAGGGGCTTATGTTAATAAAAATATAAATCATAATCATCCGACTTGGGCTAAACTGCATTTTTATTGAGCCTTTCAGGTGCTAATTGCTTGATAATATTTAAACTTAGTTGTTCTGACAAATTTGAAAGGCAAAGAACTAATTTTTACTTTGACAGAGATGTTTATTGTGTTTTCATTAAAACAGGTCACAGGGTCCTAAATAGTTTCTGAAGTCCCCAGCCAATCTTTAGAGAATGATGAGCTCCAGCAGGGACTGAAGAAGGAGCAGGGAGTCTTAGGAAGGGGTGAGAGAAGGAGGGAGATTAAAGTACTGCTGATGAGGGATGGGTAGGCTACTGGATAAGGGACCCTGTGAATTAACTCATGGGAAAGAACTGCTTGGCTGATTCAGAGATTGCAGACCTGGAAAACCACAGTAAAATGAATGCCCATATCAGAGTCATCTGTGGCTGGGAAAGCAATTATCGAACTTCCGGGCTCTATGACCTTAGGCAAGTCAGTCTTCCCATCAACAAAAGGGGGTTAAAATATCCACCTGGGAATTCAAACAAAGCCATGAATGTACTGTCCCTAGTATGCTGAAGGATCACTCACAATTTAGTAAGCTTTGTTTTTATTTGTTCCCTCTTCCACCCTGAAAAACAATGTGGTATGGACTGAGATCAGCAGATCTGGGTTCAAATTCTAGCTTCCGCATTTACCAGTTCTGACACATAAACAAATTCTGAACTTCTCTGAACACCCATTTCACAGTATAATTGGGATAAACTCACAGGAATGCAATGAGGATTTACTCAACATAAGCAATGTGCCTACCATAATCCAAGCAAAAATTAACTCTCTTTCCAATCCATCCCCCCCACACACACACAATCCTAATATACTGTTATCAGAACATTGTAATTAGTTGTGTGGGTCTCACTAGACTATGAACTCAAAGGCAATACATAGATCCTTTTATACTTTGTACACCAAGTGTATGAAAGGACAGAGTTAGGAATTTGGCTTTGGCAGAAGGAGAAATCAAGAGTGACATAAAACTATATTGTCTCCCAAAAGCTTTGAAAAGTCATCTTTAACAATGTCTCCCAGTCACTTACATCAAAATCTCTCTTCTCTGTACTCCTGAAGACCTTCATTCCCACCACCTTAATTCACCACTGACCTCCATGTTTCCACATCCGACATTCTCTTCTGTGTTTCTATCTTACTCAACTTCTCAGCACTGGTCAGCACCATTGAATGCTTTTTTTCTCAAAACTCTTTCTTCTCTTGGCTTCCTGAGGCTATGCTTCGTGGCTCTGTCTGTCCAGTCTCTGTGGCTAACTCTTCATTTTAATGGACTTCCCAACTTTGTAGTGCCCAGCTGGTTTCTGGCTCTCTCCTCTGTTAGCTCTCTCACTACTGAGCTCATCTGTGCATCCATTGGAGAGTGAGTACTACCCAAATTTCAATGAATCTCAAGCCTTTTCTCTAGAGCTGGATTTCTCCCCAGAAATCCAGATTCAGAGTTACTTGATGTTTCCAACTGCATGTCTAATGCACATTTCCAAATCTGCATACATAAAAGAAATTTTGACTCCCTCTCCTCATCCCAACCGACTCCTGCCTCAAGGTCCTCCATTTCAACAAGTCTTACTATTCTCCTTAGAAGTCCGGATCATGATCTCACACATGGCTTCTCAAATTTTAATGCATATATGAATCTTCTTTGGATCTTCTAATTTAGTAAGTCTACAATATAGCATGTGGTTCTTCATTTATAACACTTCACATAATGCAGTGCTACTGGTCTTCATGTCACCCTGTTGAATAGCAAGGACCTTGAAGATAATTCTTGGTGCCTCTATTTCCCTAACATATATCCCCTCACCCATAATTGAACAATCAGTAATGCATAATCAACCATGTTCCTCCAAAATCTGAGGGCTCTTCAACTCACAACTGACACCTTGCCAAGGCCTCCGTTGTCTTCTTCTGTACTACTCTAATGGATCCAACTGGCCCCCTGCTGCTCTGTCTCCTTCTCAGGATATTCTCCCCTCTGAGACCTTATAATCTCATTACATCATTACCAGCCAATAGTTTTCTTTTCCCATTATGCTTGAGATTAAATCCCAGTCAATGACTTTGATCTGGTCCCTGCCTGTCCTGCAAATGATTTGATACCAATCTCTCTGCCTGGCTTGCAATGCTCACACACACTGACCTTCCATTGCTCAAACTTGCCATACTCCCTCCCACCTTAAGGCTTTTGCACTAGTCTCCCCCTCCTCTTGGAAGGCTCATCCTCCTTGATCTTCCACACAGTTGACTTCTGTTTTTCCTTCGAACCACAACTTAAATATTGTCTCAGAATGACTGTCCCTGACCACCCTATCAAAATAGTGACCTAATCACCAAATCACTGTTTTCTATCTCTGCATTTTCTTATTGCTATGTGATATTTTTCTGGAGTATTCATTGTTCACTCATTCATTCTGTCTTTCTCTCCCCTTACCTCCCCACCCACCCTGAAGGTAAGCCCCATTAAAGCAAAAACAATGTCTATCTTGTTAGCAGTTGTGATCACTGCATCTAGGTAACTACTTGATGTAGGATGAGAGATGAACATATGATGACTGTATGAAAGTTCAGAAGTCTCTCACAGATGGAAAGGAAGTGTGCAGGTGCCTGGCTACTGGGCCTTTTGCCTTGTCCTGCAGGATTGTTCTGAATTCCTACTCTGGGTCCACCCAATTCAATGTGATATAATTGAAAAAAAACGCATCTGCTGTTGAGTTGTCATCATTTTTATCATTAAGGGAACTTTGGTTTTGTAGTCTCTTCAATAAACACTAGAAGTCAGTTCATTTCATAATAAGCCAACCGGTTTCTCACATAAAAAAAGAAGTTCATGTCCTAGCTACTAGGGAGGCTGAGACAGGAGAACTGTTTAAGCCTAAGAGCTCAAGGCCAGCCTGGGCAACACAATAAAAGCAAGACTCTTTAGCTTAAAAAGAAGACAGAGATGTATCCTCATATTAATCTGAAATTTAAAAAAAAATTAAAATAAAAAAATAAAAAAATAAAGTAGCCCCTCTAAGCATGGACTCAATTTTCCTGGCTCTCCATTGATCACATTCAAAATCTGTATTAATTCTGTGCTCACATATTATTGAGGTGGGGAAAGGGGGAGGGGGAAGCTCATTCACATGACTGGAATGTGCAGTTCAACTGAAATATTTATAAAACACATGTGTGGAGATGCTGTGGTTCCAGTGGGTCACAAAGTGTGGTGCCCCACACAGCAGCCTGTGCACTACCTGGAAGTTTGTTAGCAATGTAGATTCTTAAGCCCTGCCCCTGACCTTCGGAACGGAAACTCTGTGGATGGGGCAAGCAATCTGTGTGACTCTATGAATGCTTAAATTTGAGACCCACTGATTTAGACTACTCACACACACAGGCATACCTCAGAGACACTGCGGGCTCCATTCCAGACCAGTACAATAAAGCAAGTCACACAAATATTTTGGTTTCCTCGTTCATATGAAAGTTATGTATACACTGTTCTATAGTCTATTGAGTGTGCAATAGTGTTATGTCCTTTAAAGTATACTCTTTAATTTAAAAATATTTTGTTGCTGAAAAATTCTAACCATCATCTAAGCCTTCAGCCAATCATAATCTTTTTGCTGATGGAGGGTCTTGCCTTGACATTGATGGCTGTAGACTCATCGGGGTGGTTGCTGAAAGTTGAAGTGGCTACAGTGATTCTTTTAAAATAAGACAAAAATCAACTTGGCTACTTCTTTCTTCCATGAATGATTTCTCTGTAGTATGCAATGCTGTCTTACAGCATTTTATCCATGGTAGAACTTCTTTCAAAATAGAAGTCAATTCTCACAAATCCTAACCACTGTCTATTTATCTAAGTTGATGTAATATTCTAACTCCTTTATTATCATTTCAACAATGTTTATGGCATTTTCATTCTGAGTAGATTCCATCTGGAAAAAAAAAAACACTTTACTTGCTCATCTATAAGAAGCAGATCCTCATTTGTTCAAGTTTTATCATGAGATTGCAGCCAATCAGTAACATATTCAGGCTCCACTTCTAATTCTAGTTCTCTTGCTATTTCTACCACTTCTGCAATTACTTCTGCTAAAGTCTTGAACCCTTGAAAGTCATCCATGAGAGTTGGAATCAACTTCTTTCAAATTCCTGTTAATGTTGCTATTTTGAACTTCTCCCACAAATCACAAGAATTCTTAGTGGCACTAGAATGGTGAATTCTTTTCAGAAGGTTTTGGGCTGATTTTCCCCAGATCTATCAGAAGAATCACTATATATGGCAGCTATAGTCTTACAAAATATACTTTTTGTATAAATAAATAAATAAATAAATTCTTAAATAATAAGACTTGAAAGTCAAAATGGCTCCTCGATCCATAGGCTGCAGAATGGATATTTTGTTTGTAGGCATGTAAACAACATTCATTTCCTCGTATGTCTTTATCAGAATTCTTGAGTGACTAGTTGCATTGTCAATGAACAGTAATATTTGAAAGGAATCTTTTTTCCTGAGCAGTAGATCTCAATAGTGAGCATAAAATATTTAGTAAACCATGCTGTAAACAGATGTGCTGTCATCCAGGCTCTGTTGCTGCCTCCATAGGGCACAGGCAGAGTAGATTCAGCATAATTTTGGGCCCTAGGGTTTTTGAAGTGGTAGATGAGAAGTGGCTTCAGCTTAAAGTCACCAGCTGCATTAGCCACCAACGAGAGAGACAACCCATTTTTGAACCCAGGTATTGACTTCGCCTCTTGGCTATGAAAATCAAAGGTGACATCTTCTTCCAATAGAAGGCTGTTCTTTTGGCACTGAAAATCTGTTGTTTAGTGTAGCTATTTACATCTGGACAACTTGCTGCAGCTTCCTCATCAGCACTTGCTACTTCACCTTTTATGTTTTAGAGATGGTTTCTTTTTTTAAAATCTCAAGAACTCACTAATCTCTTTGCCTTCAAACTTTTCTTCTGCAATGGTTTCACTTCTAACAAACTTTATGGAATTCGGTAGAGTTAGAGCCTTGTTCTGTATTAAGTTTTGGTTTAAGGGAATGTTGTGGCTTGTTTGATCTCCTATCCAGACCACTCAAACTTGTTTCATACCAGCAAGAGGCCTAGATTTCGACCCATTTTGGCTTTCAACATGCTTTCCACACTAAGCTTATCCATTGCTAGCTTTTTATTTAAAGTGAGAAATGTACGACTCTTCTTTCACTTGAATATTTACAGGGTGTTGTAGAGTTATTAATTGTCCTAATTTCAATACTGTTGTGTGCCAGGAAATATGGAGGCTCAAAGAGAGAGACAGTCCATTCAGTGGAACAGTCACAAGATACACAGTTATTGCTTCAGTTCACCGTCTTATGTGGGCGCAGTTTGAGACACCCTCTCACAACCAATTACAATATTAACATCAAAGTTACTGGTCACAGATCACCATAACAGATATAATAATAATAATATTAATAATAATAATAATATGGGAGGGTCTTTATCTGACACAAGCAATCATTGTAACCTGGTTCTTTGTACCCTCAATGAATCTTCCACAATAAATAAATAAATATAAAATCTGAAATCTTGCAAGAGTTACCAACATGTGACGTGGAAACATAAAGTGAGCATGTGCTACTAGGAAAATGAGACCAATAGACTTGCTTGGTACAGGAGGGAAACAAGCCTTCAATTTATAAAAAAACACAATGTCTAGAAAGCAAGGTAAGCCTGTAGCATCATAGTTTCTATTACTCAGGAAGGCTGGTGACTTCACTCATATTTAGCCTATGCATTAAATGATGTCCAAAAAGTGACTTAGATCTGCCCAAGTTGGGTGTTAGGCAGCACTTCCGACATGCGGAAATGAGAAATGGGACTGAATCTGACTCCTTCACTCAACTTCATTTTACCGTCTGTATCATTCTCACTTGTTCTCTCAAATTTGGCTAATATCACTCCAGTGAGACCACTAGTTGTTGGTATCTGAAGAAAGAACTAACATCTGAGTTATAAACTGGCTATAATGGGTAGTGCATGTTCTCTCTCTCTCTCTCTCTCTCTCTCTCTCTCTCTCTCTCTCTCACACACACACACACACACACACACACAGAGGACCTATTGAGTTGCTATAAGAAATTCCAAGAGTGTAGTCTATCTGAACTTATGATATATATTTCACCTAGTTGTTCAGCTAACCAAATCTCAGCAACCTCCACATGTCTCCAGCTCAGGCACATTTAATATTCTCAGCTATACAACCACAGTACCTACTTGCTTTCAGTTTTGATCCTGGAAACATTTCTGTGTCAGCTGTCACTAGTTTCAAGATGAGAACTTACGCAAGTTAGCGCTAAGTGAATTAGTTTTTTTCTTTTTTAAAAAAGCAGTACTTACTTACACAGTATCATTCTGGGTTGGTTGCTTGAATCCAAGGAATCACAGTGTATTTATGTTTTATCTACAAATTTAAAACAAAAGCAGATATTTTAGGTTGCTTTGTGGGTCATGGTTTCCATGAATTGTTCTAGTTTCATGTAGAGAGACAAAGCCTTTTCTTCTCCAACCCACCCAAAGTATATTTGTTGATTCCTATTAGACCTCTCCAATTGTTAAAAAGAGAAAACATTAGCATTATGATTAATCACAGATTGAGGGTGACATTACCTTTCAGAAGCTTCAGATGAACAGAGTATGGCGAATATTCCTGGAAATTTGAGTGAACAACTTGGTTATCACTCTTGGTCACATCTGAGGATTGTGCAACTAAGAAAAACAAGTGAGTGGGAATCGAGAACAATGTTGTGTGATTTTTACTGAGATTTCCCTAATATTCTAGGATGTCACTCATTCTTACGTGGACTCTGTTTTTTATCGTTCAGATTATGCTCCTTATCAATACTGAAACTTGAGGAAATAGTACAAGTTTCTCCATGTCAATATTAAGGAAAAGTCCTACTTTATTTAAATTCTGCCATAAGTATAATGCCATTTTATAATTGTGTCAAACAATTACCAAAGCACCTTCATATGCATACGAGTATAGTACATTGTTAATTTAATAATCATAATGGGGTGGCGCCTATGGCTCAGTGAGTAGGGCGCCAGTCCCATACACTGAGGGTGGCGGGTTCAAACCCGGTCCCAGCCAAACTGCAACAAAAAATAGCTGGGCATTATGGCGGGCACCTATAGTCCCTGCTACTCAGGAGGCTGAGGCAATAGAATCAATTGCCTAGCCCAGAAGTTGGAAGTTGCTAACAACAACAACAACAAAAAAATCATTATGAATTTGTAAGATTAGCAGAACAAGGATTATTCTCCCATTTAAAATACCAACCTCTGAGAGAGACATTAAGTGCCTTAATCAAGACCACATAAACAACTTGCATGGAGCTGCAGGGAATTCCAGGTCTGGCACCTTTTTTATTGTACCATATGTACTTACCTTCAGTTCCCAGAAACACTAGGAGGTGGCAGAAGAAATCTTTGCTCTATCTGGATTCCACACTATTTTTAGCAATAATGACAAAAGACTGGTTTTAAAACTGTATTCACAGACTGAGAGAAATGGCCTTCTGAACACCCAGGCCTGTCCCACACATCCCAGTGCTTCTTATCATGCTAATGTAAAAACGTTCGGGGTAGCAAAGCAGGGAGGATAGAGAAGGACATTCATTAAATGAAGGAAAAGCACATATTGATTTTTCTTTCCCTTGTACATAGGTAATACGATTTCATAGCCTGTTCAATATGACTGAATGGAGTTATGGCTTATGATTTGGCTGTTGTGTCAGACTTCCTTTCCAGAAACCTCGTTTTCATCTCAGACTCCACTCCAGGACAGATAACTAGATCTACCCCTCATCCTGCAGAACATGAGACAGAGAATATGAAAGCTAGTAATGAGTGAGAGCCCGCTCTTCACAAGTTTTTTAGTAATTGTCCTGAAGAACACTGAAGAAACTTGCACAGAAACTTGTCCTTCAGTAGCACACCAGAAAAGGGCACACTGCCCCCAAAGATACGGTTAACAATCTAAAGGTCATGGCAAGTTGAGGATTTATTATTTGTGGCAGGGTTTCTTCCAGGCAAGATGTACTCTCAAAAAGCAGATTTTAGATTTGTTGTTCACATTTTGACTTACTTTCTTAAAACCAGTTATGAATGTTGTTGGGAGATAATTCTTCATGGGTCTCAAGCTTTTCTGCATATCTTGCAAGCAGAATCATTGACCACTCTTGTGACAAACTATCTTTGCAAGGAAGTTTGCATGGAGGATGTTTGTGTAGGTGAACCTTCGTGGAAGATAGAGTTTCCCTCTCAAGCAACGGGCCAGCACACTTATTGTCCTCTATGAACCTGAGTGCAGAAATTTCTATCCTGAAACACAACCGACTGCACATGGAGATATCTTCTGGTCACTAAGGGGAAATGCAGTTTAAAGGCACCAAATACGGGGCTGCTCATGCTGCTTCCTGTTGTGAGTAACAAAGCCCTTGGTCTCTGACCTAGGACTCTTTCCATCACCTGTCCTTTAAATGACTGGATGAAAATCACAGTGTAAAAGAGCTATGACTATTCACATTCAGTTTTTCTAGGTGAGTTTACTACATTACAGAGCTGTGGTATTAGCCACACTTCCCTGCTACAGATTAGTACTGGCTTTTTCTGGTGGTCTTTCCTGTCATCAGCTTAATAAGCTGGTCTTTGGTATCCTTAGGCTAAAGAGAGAACATTGATGAAAAAGTATTACATGAAATTCTGGTTTAACATTGAAAAAGGCTAAGAAATTTCCCAATAATCCATATATTTACCTATGCAGACAAATTAGGTTAAAGTAAAATTTATATGACTCTGACAGACTCTCCATCCCTATGAAGCTGCCATACATATGTATTTCTGAGGATTCCCATGAGGCATTTTCTGTGTATTCCATTCCTTTGGTGCCTACTGTGCTCCGTATGTGCTGTCTTTAACTTGGGGTTCTGGCCACTCCAACCATTTAGCTCCTCCAGTTCCCTGAATGCAGAGCAGTAGTTCTTCACTGATGGTGGTCTTCATCCCACGAGACCCAACAAACCCCACCAATACCCACAGTTCAAGGCCAGATGCAGCTTCCTCTACTGTGATACACTCGGTGCTACCTAATTGGTGCTTGGGCAGCCAAAATATTTTTAGACAAATCTAAAACCAAATTTAAATATGGACCGCCATGGAGGTTCCCCACACACACACCCGCCCTTAGTGGCCCATGGATCAAGTTGTTTCAGGTTTTTTCACTTGCTTCATGAAGACTTTCACGGAGACAAAACTCTGTTAACAAAACGTGCCTGAACCCCCAGTGGTGAATACACTGGTAAACACTTGCCCCAGGTATCTGCAGGGCTCATGTACTCACCTCCTTCAAGTTTGGCTCAAAACATATTCTTTTCAGGGAAGCCTTTCCTGAGTACCCGTTTGAGAGCATTAACTCCCACTCCTGGCCCAAGCTGCATACCCTCTTCTCTGCCTTATTCCCCCCTGTGGAACTTATTACCTCCAAATGTATTATAAAATGTATTTATTTTGTTTATTAGGATCTTTTCTCACGAAAATGTCAATTCCAAGAGCGCTAAGGTTTTTATCTCTCTGTCTCACTGATGTACACAGAATAAGGCCCAGCACCCAGTTGGTGCTCAGCAAATATTTGAAGAATAAATAACTGAGGCCACACTCAGTTACATGCATGCTGTGATCCTCTCACATAGACTCCTTGGCCACATGCCCATTAAATGTGACATCCAGTAAGCATATTTGGGCTGAAAAGATAATTGTCAATTATGATGCAAATAAGATATACCCCAATTGAAGGACCAAGTAGTTGGACAAATAATGACAATCCATTTTCTCGCCTCTCACCTTTGAAATGAGAACAGAAAATACAAATAAATTTAGCCTGGCCTTTCCATTCTCTGTAATGATTAGTCATTTTTAAATCTCTGTAGTTATTATATTCAATAATTTAATTCTCTTCTCAATTCTTTTCTTTTTCTGTTGCCATTTAAAATTCCTTAAGAACTAAATTATAACTATTGAAATTTTTATGTGATTCAGGATATACAGTTAAATGTCATAATGAACTAGGTCACATTATGTTACCATGTGCATTAACTATAGGTAAAATTAGCAAAAAAGTCCATTTACCATGTGGGAATGACAGATCAATAAGAAAAAGAAGAAAAAAAAAAACCTTCACTTGGGGTTCACAAATCTATGAGGCAATACCAGTGCAGGCAGATCGCTGCAAATTTTCAAGAAAGCACTTAGGATATGTCAAATTTCTTTAAAATATTTATATATTGAAAATATGCAGATATCCTTTCCCATTGTGTAGGTTGTCTCTTTGCTTTGGTTGTTGTCTCCTTAGCTGTACGGAAGCTTTTCAGTTTAATGAAGTCCCATTTGTTTATTTTTGTTGTTGTTGCAATTGCCATGGCAGTCTTCTTCATGAAGTGTTTCCCCAGGCCAATATCTTCCAATGTTTTTCCTATGCTTTCTTGGAGGATTTTTATTGTTTCATGCCTTAAATTTAAGCCCTTTATCCATCTTGAATCAATTTTTGTGAGTGGGGAAAGGTGTGGGTCCAGTTTCAGTCTTTTACATGTAGACATCCAGTTCTCCCAACACCATTTATTGAATAGGGAGTCTTTCCCCCAAGGTATGTTCTTGTTTGGTTTATCGAAGATTAGGTGGTTGTAAGATGTTAGTTTCATTTCTTGGTTTTCAATTCGATTCCAAGTGTCTATGTCTCTATTTTTGTGCCAGTACCGTGCTGTCTTGACCACTATGGCTTTGTAGTACAGTAAAATCTGGTATGCTGATGCCCCCAGTTTTATTTTTATTACTAAGAACTGCTTTAGCTATACGGGGGTTTTTCTGGTTCCATACAAAACGCAGAATCATTTTTTCCAAATCTTGAAAGTACGATGTTGGTATTTTGCTAGGAATGGCATTGAATAGAAGTATCAGACAAAAGCTTGATAACTAGGATCAATAGAGAACTCAAATTAATCCACATGAAAAAAGCCAACAATCCCATAGATCAATGGGCAAGAGACATGAATAGAACCTTCTCTAAAGATGACAGACGAATGGCTAACAAACACATGAAAAAATGTTCATCATCTCTATATATTAGAGAAATGCAAATCAAAACAACCCTGAGATATCATCTAACCCCAGTGAGAACAGCCCACATCACAAAATCTCAAAACTGCAGATGCTGGCATGGATGTGGAGAGAAGGGAACACTTTTACACTGCTGGTGGGACTGCAAACTAGTACAACCTTTCTGGAAGGAAGTATGGAGAAACCTCATAGCACTCAAGCTAGACCTCCCATTTAATCCTGCAATCCCATTACTGGGCATCCACCCAGAAGGAAAAAAATCCTTTTATCATAAGGACACTTGTACTAGACTGTTTATTGCAGCTCAATTTACAATCGCCAAAATGTGGAAACAGCCTAAATGCCCACCAACCCAGGAATGGATTAACAAGCTGTGGTATATGTATACCATGGAATACTATTCAGCTATTAAAAAAAAATGGAGACTTTACATCCTTCGTATTAACCTGGATGGAAATGGAAGACATTATTCTTAGTAAAGCATCACATGAATGGAGAAGCACGAATCCTATGTACTCAATTTTGATATGAGGACAATTAATGACAATTAAGGTTATGGGGAGGGGAGGAAAAGCAGAAAGAGGGATGGAGGGAGGGGGGTGGGGCCTTGGTGTGTGTCACACTTTATGGGGGCAAGACATGATTGCAAGAGGGACTTTGCCTAACAATTGCAATCAGTGTAACCTGGCTTATTGTACCCTTAATGAATCCCCAACAATAAAAAAATATATATATATATATTTTATAAATATATATATAATATGTATATATATATATATATACACACACACACACCAGGCTTTAAAAATAAATCACTGTAGAATAATGCAATTTTTTGTTCATTTATTTTAAATGGTCACATTTTAATATGTCTTAACTACCTGCCAATTTAAAACAAGTGATTTGTTTTGCTTGGCCACCATGTTGAATGGTAATTCAACTGGCCAAAATTAGAAGCTTAGCCTCACACAAACACATTTTTTTTAAAGCTGTTTTTACTTTTTCTTCCTTATAGTAGTTTATAACAAAAAAAATGAAGGATATATGTAAAACTGGCCTTCCATAAGAAACTATAGGCATTAACGAAGCAAATAAAGATGAATTTCTGACTGCTAAAAAAATATATATATATATTTATATATTAAGGCCAGGCACAGTGGCTCATGCCTGAAATCCTAGCACTCTGGGAGGCCGAGGCAGGAGGAGCCCTTGAGTTCAGGAGTTCAAGACCAACCTGAACAAGAGTGAGATCCCATCTCTACTAAAAATAGAAAAACTGAGGCAAAAGGATCTCTTGAGTCCAAGAGTTTAAGTTGGCTGTGAGCTGTGATGCCATAGCACTCTACTCAGGGTGACAAAGTGAAACTGTCTCAAAAAATAAATAAAATGAAATATATTAAAATGTATTTATCATATTTATCATATAATTTTAAAATGTGTATGCACAATGATGTTTATGGCAATATTAATAATGAATAAAAATTATAAGCAATTTAAATATTCAGAAAGAAGGGAATAGTTAAATCAGTTACATGCTTATTATTCTATATAATACACATTATTTAGTCACTTAAAATTGTGTTTTTAGGACCACTTAAAGAAACCATTTTCATAACATAATGCAGAAACTAAAAGCTAGATACATATTGACCCATATTTATCAAACAAATATATATTCATAGAAAAAAATTGAAATGAAATTTGCAAATAATATCACAAATAATTACTTGTGATTATAAAAAAAATTGGAAGTCATTTTATGGATAACTCCTAATATTTCACGTTATTTAGCTGGCTACCATGTTCTTAACTGATGTTGATAGCTAGACAAAATACTTTTGGAAAAAAAAATTTTTTAATAGTGAAATATATTTAGATGATAATTCAAGATAAATGAATATAGTCATAGTAAGAGCTGGCATTTAATGAACTCTAATTGGTGCCAGGTACTACGCTAAATACTTTAATCCCTCTAGGAAGTTGATTGTTTTGTTTTTTTTTTTTTTTTTGCTGTTTTTGGTCAGGGCTGGGTTTGAACCTGCCACCTCCGGCATATGGGGCCAGTGCCCAACTCGTTTGAGCCACAGGTGCTGCCCAAGTCGGTATTATATTATAGATAAGGAAACTGGCGTTTTTACAATATGAAGTAACCATTTTGGTACCACATGACCAGTCAGGGGCAGTGTGAGATTTGATCCAGAATTTTCTGCCTCCAGAGTTTCTGCTCTTGAGCATTATGTGCCATTGAAAAGATTAACAATGACCTATGATGAGTAAATTTGCCATTTACTTTTGATCAAGACAATGGATTATTTTTAGGTAGGTTGGCCCTCCTGATAGTAATCACTGTTGACATGATTACCTTCTTTTAACTCTTTATCAGATACCTGTTGCCTCTCTCTAAGATATTATTGCATTACTTTATAGCTGAAAAAACATGTAGCTCACTTTGGCTGAGACACTAATGGGGTTATTTAAATTTGTATTCAACTATAACATAAAGCCTTCCCAAAAATATTTTTTATGAAGGACTTTTTAAAAACTAAAACTAGCACAAAATACAAAAACAGAAGATTTTCTGATAGATGAAGAAAATATTAAGTGGCAAAGGCAAACAGGCCTACAAAAAACAATGACAGCTTCATAGCCTCTGCCCCTACATGATACGGTGGGGACACTTGCCAAATCTCCCAAAATCCAGGTAGCACATTAAGTACACTGATTACTGTAACTAAACAATCTGGTTTTGCACAGACCCACTTCATGTCCAACCAAGTGGGAAGCTCACTGAACTGCCAGACCGAGAAAGATAATTTTTACCTCAGGAGAGAAGCTGAGCAAACTGGTCTACACATATGTAAGTTCATAATTTAAGGTACTTAGTTTCATATTACCAAGAAGAAATTTCTAGATCAAAAGAGTTCCTACAGAAAACTTTAAACTGTGTCATAGTAAGAGAAGGAGAGTTTTACAAATTGTGTGTAATATGAAACATAACACAATTAAGAGTTCTGGCTCAATTTTTAGGAAGAAATATTTTCTGTCAATAAAATACTTTTATTTGCATAAAAGCAAGGTTTAATTTTAAAGTTAAATCTTAAAGACAGTGCTGCCACTTTAGATGGTAGATACGGTATTTTAATAGTTCCACAATTTAAAACCATTTTAAAAAGACAAGCCCAAGAGTTATCAAAATGTTTGTAACAGTCTGGTTTAAGAAATCTGAATGTTTAGAACCTGTTATATTGAATATATGCTGTTATATTCCTCAGAAACAGTCTTTCAAAAAAGCTTCTCATGCTTTTTAATTTACCATTTTGTTAACAAATGACATTCTCAAGTTAAATAATAAAAAATGTTCCTAAAATAATGTCCTTTCCCCGAGGCATCCTCAGAAGGTAACAGTCAGTAACACAGTTAGTTAGCTAGGATTATTCCAGCTGCCTGCCAAAATATCATCATGACTATTAAAGTCTGATGGAAACCACTGCTACATCAATAATAGAAAGGACAAGATTACTCTTATTTCTGGAATTCCTTCTGATATGAGTCAATTCACTGGGTGGGATTTCACTGTAAAACAGTGAATATATATATATATATATATTTTTTTTTTTTTTTTTTTATGAGACAGAGTCTTACTCTGTCACCCTGGGTAGAGTGCCAGGCGTCATAGCTCACAGAAACCTCAAACTCTTGGGTTCAAGTGATCCTTTTGTCTTAGCCTTCCGAGTAGCTGGGATTACAAGTGACTGCCACAGCATCCGGCTATTTTTAGAGATGAGGTCTCAATCTTGCTCAAGCTGCTCCCAAACTTGTGAGCTCAACCCACCTTGCCCTCCCAGAGTGCTGGGATTACAGGCGTGAGCCACTGCACCTGGCCTGAAAGTATTTTAAATAAAAGAAGAACAGATCTTAGACTTTCAAACCTTAGACATAGTGGAAAGCCATAGACTCAAACTTCACTCAGCAGGCAAAGACAGGGACAAAATTTAAAGTACAAAGTGTAAATTCGAGAAGTTCAATTTTCTTAAAAAAAATAAATAAATAAATAAAAATTTTAAAACAGTAGTTCAATTTTCTGTGCAATTTGATATTTTTTAAAATTCACATTTCTTCTTAGCACAACAGTCCAAATAAAAACATTTCACCCTCAATCTACAAAAATAAAATTCTGTCACTTTGCTTTTCATTTCAAACCCAGCGACATCAGATTGAAGGAGGAGTGAGAATATGAGATTATTTTAAAGACTGCTTTTGTATTTTACCAGAAGTTCTCCAAAGACAATTAGGAATTTGGATAATCTTAAGACACACAAATAATCCACTACATAAAAAGTCTTTTTGACTTGTTTTAAATTATTGAATTTACAGAAGTTTAAACCCGAACACGATATGCCATCCTCTAGGAAGCCCTCTCTGCCCTGGCAGATCAGACTGGAACCAAAAGATCTAGTTCACAATTTGGGGGGACTCCCTACCAAAGTCAGTTCTTCTGTTGACTTTTCGTTATTTTATATGTTTATATTGTCCTTCAAGCTAAGTAAAGGAACTCTATTTTTTTCTGTTTTATTATTCCCTTAAAGGGTGTGGAATAAAGCTTTCCCCACAGTAAGCATTCTCTTTTTATGTATTTGTTTATTCCAGATTGGTCCAAAAATTTTTTTAATCAAGAATAAGGGTAGAATTTGGGCGTGGTGGCTCATGCCTCTAATCCTGATACTCTGGGAGGCTGAGCTGAGTGGACTGCTTGAGCTCAGGAGTTCGAGACCAGCCTGACTAAGAGCAAGACCTGGTCTCTAACACTAGCCAGGCATTGTGGTAGGCACCTATAGCCTCAGCCAAGACAAAAGGATTGCTCAAGCCCAAGAGTTTCAGGATGCTGTGAGCTGTGACACCTCGGTACTCTACCAAAGTAAGATTCTATCTCAAAAAATGGATTAATCAATGAATTAATTAAAAACAGAAAAAATAGCTGGACATTGTGGCAAACACCCGTAGTCCCAGCTACTCAGGAGGCTGAGGCAAGAGGATCACTTAAGCCCAACAGTTTGAGGTTGCTGTGAGCTATGATGCCACAGCAGTCTACCTAGAATGACAGAGTGAGACATTGTCTCAAAAAAAAGTCATGGTACAGGCACACAAGAGCTGAAGTCCAGCCACTAGATCCCTCCCTACTCACTCTCTGACAAAGGCCAGGGAAGACAGTCTCTCTAAGCACTCCTAAAAATTCACTGGTTTACTCTGCCATAGTATATATTCTAATAAAAAGAAAATCTCCACTTCTCCTTTCTGCCAATTCAGTGTTATAAACAGAGCTTTATACTTTTATAAAGTCCATTTTAAATATGCATTGAATAAATGAATTGTTCAAGAGAATGAATAAATAAATGAATACTTGTAACCAAACTGAACAAAATTCTGATTATAGCTGTGATATTCTTTCTAGTGGACATGGATGGGATATGAAATTTAACATAATTGGACTTTGAGAAATTAACAAACAAAAAGTATCAACCAAGCCTGAATGCTAACATCTGAATTTTTTGAGTTATTTGACAAAGTAAAAATTGTATGCATAGAACTATTTGTGGTGGTAAAAAAGTTCCAGGACATCTGTATATTCCTGTCTGCCCTAAATCCATGCCTCCTTCTTTGGTTACCATAGCTCAATCTCCCCCCTTTTGGAAACAACTCCTTCCCTAGGCATCTAGTCTTGGCAACCTGTTCATCGAAATGTTTCACTCACTCCCTATGCACCCACCTCTCACCCAGTCAAGGTGTAGGTACATTACTCTGGCTAGACTAGTCAGATCCTCTGGCCCTGAAATATGAAGCCATTCCAGGATGACAAAGTACAGGAGCAATGACTTGATCTTTTCCATCCACCCACACTGTGGGCAGACTCCCCAGTAGGTTCTGCAACATGATTTCCTGAAGACATGCTGATCCGGAGCTTTCTGAGCCCTGGCTGTTAGGCCTCTTCTTTTTTATTGCCTGAGCTACTTCGTATCTTTCTAATAACATCCGGACTTTACTTGTGTATGTTTTGTTTATTTGTATTTAATTTAGCCAGAGTCCTTTTCTGAAACCTAAAGGCACAAGAGATGTAGGGACCCCAAACACTGGCAACACAGAGAGAAATTCACTTAAAGAAAGTTAGAGCAGGTTCTTTGTACCCTCAATGAATCCCCAACAATGAAAAAAAATTAGAGCAAATAAGTCATGTTCACATCCATATGGAAATAGATCCCAAAGTACTGGCTTACTAGGATTTATCTTAATATTAGTAGGTCTTTTGAAAATAATGCTTATAGCATCCTACAACCCTACTGTATGCAAAGCAAATATCATTAGACTCAATCAGGAGAATAACTTAAGTTTGGGGTAAGTTACATAAACTTTTAAGTCTATGTGTTCTCATTTATGAATGGATGAGGTTAAAGTGAAAGATCTATAAAACTTCCTCTAATGGTGACAACCGATGAATTTTTAGGTTACAAACAGAGAATCACACGCAATTTCTTGCTCCCCCTTCCAGCCCTCCAGAGCTAAGAGACTCTGAAGGAGTCCCTGCTGTCACACTTCACAACAGTGTTTAAATTTAATATTAGATTAGACCCACTCTGGGTCAGGGTACGCTGTGGTGTGACTTTTCTCCATAGCTTTGTTGAGTCTTTTCTTTTGTGGTGGAAATCAGTGCCACTTTCTGTACTCACATTTTCCCTTTTCCGTTCTCCTTCTATGGTTAGAAAAAAAAATGAGTTATAATCAGAATCAAGAAAATACTGAAAGGATAAATAGAATGTATCCTATTTTTTATAAAAGGTCATTCTTTCAAGCTATCAAAGCCCTTTACAACGAATACCTAATTGATGGTCATAGCCTCCTCTGTAGGAATAAAACACTTTGCCCGGTTTACAGATGAAGAAATCAAACAGAGTCAAGAGAATGTCTGCTGACCATTTCAAATCTGGGAATAAAACATTCAGAGCCCATCCATTTTAGAACATTATATGTCAGATTGCCAAATTCACCCAGTTAGTTGTACATTATTTTAATGTTGACCTAGAAATATGTATAATACATTTATAATGAAAGCAAAGAGAAAGACATTCTCAAATAGCAAAGAGTCAATCCTAAAACAAACAGCTCCTATGGTGGTTTTCAGAAGATCTTACGTAACTAGTCGATGCTCTGGGAAACACCCATGTAAGTGTGACAAGCCTAATTTGCTGTATAATTACAGAAAATTGGAAGAGTCTAAAGCCAGGGTAGACATACTAATAAACCACCATGGCCAGTGATGACCATAACAACAACTGCATGCCACTCATTCAGACCAGAGCCCTATTTTCCCGCACCACCACCACCATCTTTTATTAAACTGTGTCCTTAGCCAGTCAAAATGAGATAGGAAGTTTAAGTGCCTCACTCATTAAATAATGCATATTTAAAGAAATAAATGGAACATACCTCAAAATTATAAAGGCCATAAATGACAACATATGTGGCCACAGCCAACATCATACTGAATGGGAAAAAGTTGAAAGCATTCCTGCTTAGCTCTGGGACTAGAAGAGGTTGTCTACTGTCCCCGTGTCTTTTCAACATAGAGCTGGAAGTTCTAGCTAGAGCAATCAAACAAGAAAAGGATATCAAGGGTATCCAAATGGGGACAAAATAGGTCAAACTGTCACCCTTTGCTGACAAGAACACTGCAAAGATTCTGCCAAGAGATTCTTGGAATTGATGAATAAATTCAGCAGATTCTTAGGTTACAAAATCAAAATATACAAAACAGTAGCATTCTTATACACCAACAATAGTCAAGCTGCGAATCAAATCGAAGACTCAATACTTTTCACAATAGCAACAAAGAAAATAGAATACCTGAAAATATATTTAACCAAGGAGGTGAAAGACTTCTGGGGAAAACTATGAAACAGGGAGAAAGGAAAGTGTGGAGGATATAAACAAATGGAAAAGCATGTCATGCTCACGGATCAGCAGAAGCAATATTGCTAAAATGTCTATACTACCTGAAGTCATCTACAGATTCAGTACAATACCCATTAAAATACCTATGTTATTTTTTGCAGATCTATGCTTCATATGGAACCAGCGAAGAGGCTAAATAGCCAAAGCATCTTTAAGCAAAAAGAACAAATGGGAAGGTATCACTTTACCAGACTTCAAGCTATACTTCAAGGCGATAGTAACCAAAACAGCATGGTACTGTCATAAGAACAGAGACAGAGACCAATGGATCAGAACAGAAATCCCAGATAGAAAACCATCCTCATGCTACATATTGCCTTCTGATCTTTGACAAAGTAGGTAGTAACATACACTGGGGAAAGAATCCCTATTCACTAAATGATCCTGATAAAATTGGATACCCACATACATGTGTCCATACTTCTCACCACTCACAAAAACTAATTCATAATGCATAAAAGACTTAAACCTAAGGTGTGAAATTATATTAATTCTAGAAGAAAATGTTTGAAAAACTCTTATAGACATTGACCTAAGCAAAGAATTTATGAAGATGACCCCAAAGGCAATTACAGCAACAACCAAAATTTAGAAATGGTACTTGATTAAATTAAAAAGGGTTTTGCAAGCTGAGAAAGCAACCAATAGGACAACCAACAGAATGGGAGAAAATATTTGCATACTACCTATCTCATAAAGGCCAATAACCAGAATTTATGAAGAATTCAAGAAAATGAGCAAGATAAAGTCAAACTATGCCATAAAAAGGCCAATGAACATGTGAAAAATGCTCAGTGATGCTAATCATCAGGGAAATGCAAATTAAAGCCACACTGAGAGATCACCTCACTTCAGTGAGAATGGCTTTTATCAAAACTTTCCCAGATAACAGATGCTGGTGTGGATGCGGAGGGAAGGGAACACTTACACACTCACGGTGAACTGAAAGCTAGCATAACCTCCATGGAAAGTAGAATGGAGATACCTCAAAGAACTAAAAGTAGACCTATCATTTGAACCAACAAACCCACTATTGGCAATATACCCAAAGGGAAAAAAGTCATTTTATCAAAAAGACACTTGCACTCTAATATTTATTGCAGCACAATCCTCAATCTCAAAGAAATGGAATCAACACAAATGCTAATCAAGAAATGACTGAATTCATAAAATATGGTATTTTAGTACCATGGAGTACTACTCAGCCATAAAAAAGAAAGGTGAACTAATATCTTTTGTAACAAACTGGGTGGAGCTGGAGACTATTCCTTTAAGAGTAGTATTGCAAGAATAGAAAAGCAAACACCACACATACTCACTATTAATTTGACACTAATAGATGAGCATTTGTGTGCACATGTAGTGATAAAACTCAAGGGAAAACAAGCAGGTAGGAGGGGAAGGAGGGACAGGCCAATTCATACCTATTCAGTGCAGTACAAACACTCTGATAACTTTAGCTCAAACTGTACAAAAGCCATTCATATAACCAAGACATTTGTCCTCCATAATGTTCTGAAATCTTAAAAAAAGATAATGGCCATTTAGCATTCAATCACTCACTTTTTTATTTTTTTGAAAAAATATTTATTGAGTGCCTTCCATGTGCCAGGTACTATGCTGTGTACACCATCAAATTACTCATTCATGAATCTCTAGAACTCATTTTCTCACCTTAGAGAACCTACCAAGCCCATGAGAATGTCTACAGTGAAGGAGCTGGACACCTCTTCCTGACTTGTTCAACAGCACACCTTCATGTATTTTCCTTTCAATTATTTGGTGGAATGAATGAATTTCCTCAGAAGGACACTTGTTGGTTACTGATGACAGACTCATGTGAAAAAGTTGTGTCTCATGCAGGGACTAAAAGGCCAATTGGATTTCCCAAATGCAATTGAACTTCCGAGTTACAACCCAAGAGACACAGCAGAGACCTCTCACAAACAGGGGAAGTATCTTCCCTGCTCCGAACACAAGAAAAAAAATGATGAGGCCTCACCTTCAGGGGTACAGAAGGAGGGAAAACTACCAACTCAGTTATCAGAGTGTTTGTACTGCACCTATTTGTACTGCACCAAATAGGTATGAATTGGCCTGTCCCTCCTGCCCTTGACCCAGCATAAACTAGTCTGTTTTGATCATATCATTTTTCATAATCTTCAGCTGTCCCCTGTTTAGTGACATTTTCCCTCCCTAAAAAACATTGAAACCTACAAACCTAAGATACACCAGATATTTTATTTGTTTCTATTTGTGTCCTCTAAAATGGAAACTCCCAAGGGCAGGAAAACAGATTCTTGAGAATCTGTCTGAGAATCTTCCAGTCTGGTTATGATAACCCAATCTTCTTCCCTCCAACTTCTAGTTGAGAAGTAGGACAGAAGGTCAGAAGGAGCTCTGACACTTTCTTCCTGGTAAATTGCTCAGTGAATGCTATTCTTAGTGGAGGCAAGATGGGAGCCTTGCCTGTTTCCTACCACCAACCCCTCCAGCTAGGCCAAAGACCTAGAAATTCAGAGGCGTTTCCCTTGGGGAGAAAATGGGTAGAACACAGTACACCTGCAGGGAGTAGATGTAGGAAAGAGAGGAAGATGCACTGGGACTTCACTACACAAATTTCACCCTTACCATGACCATCAGCCCCAGGACGTTGCTTAGAAATGCAAAGTAAAAGCCACTTTAGACCACTTTTTTTTTTTTTTTTTTTTTTTGAGACAGAGCCTCAAGCTGTTGCCCTGGGTAGAGTGCCGCAGCATCATAGCTCACAGCAACCTCCAACTCCTGGGCTCAAGTGATTCTCCTGCCTCCGCCTCCCAAGTAGCTGGGACTACAGGCGCCCGCCACAATGCCTGGCTATTTTTTGGTTGCAGCTGTCATTGTTGTTTGGTGGCCCGGGCTGGATTCGTACCTGCCAGCTCAGGTGTATGTGGCTGGCACCTTAGCTGCTTAAGCCACAGACACTGAGCCTAGACCACATTTTTATAAGATCCTTAGATGACCTTAAAGTTTCAAGAACACATGTAAAATAAACTTTGCCACATCAGCCTCTCCACAGATAGGTGGACCAATGGGTATCAGAATTAGCAATCAGACAAATTCCTCTTCCTCCCACTGTTAGGACCCAATAATATGAAGAGACAGGGCAGCCTCCCTACTGTACACTTCTAAGACAGAACAGAAGTGATCATTTAAAAACACGATTTGTGGGCAGCACCTGTGGCTCAGTGAGCAGGGCACCAGCCCCATATACCGAGGGTGGCGGGTTCAAACCCGGCCCCGGCCAAACTGCAATAAAAAAATAGCCGGGCGTTGTGGCGGGCGCCTGTAGTCCCAGCTACTCGGGAGGCTAGGCAGGAGAATCGCCTAAGCCCAGGAGTTGGAGGTTGCTGTGAGCTGTGTGAGGCCACGGCACTCTACCGAGGGCCATAAAGTGAGACTCTGTCTCTACAAAAAAAAAAAAAAAAAAACACGATTTGTTTGCTTGTTTGTTTTTTGCTTGGTAAAGGCAATGGGAATTTAGGGAAAGAGAGAAATTTAATCTCCACCTACACCCTTAATTTCTTTATCTCCTTTCCTCATCTATAAAAATGGCATAATAACATCTGCTGTTTGGGCTCTTGCTAAATTCAAATGACATAATACCCTTCAAAGTCCTTAGTAAACTACAAAAGAATCATTTTTAAAAGTTAGTTCTTATTATATAGAGAAAACCTATAAATTAGCAACCCTTTTGGGTTTTAGAAATTTAGCATATTGACTGCCATTGCCACATCACAGAGAATTTTACAAATATTTTTATATCTCATGCTGGTCAAAAATGTGCAGCAGTGATGTGTGTCTGCAAATCAAATGAAAACATTTTAATATGTTAATACTTAACAGACCAGTTTCTATAAGATAAAAACGAAGAGCTGAGAAGGGAAAGTTTGAAGATTGGCTACTATATTTTAAAGAAAAAACACACACATGTATTTACACTACACACACACACACACAGCATATCCTTTAACTTTGAAAATTACCAGCTAACCTCTATCTCACTCTGCCTGCCCCTCGCCAAGTGACGTAAAAGAGAGATGATTGTTCTGAAATATGCCCTCAATAAAGCAGCCAGTTACCCTTTTTTTAATTAGCAGGTAATGAGCTATTTTGTCTAGTTATACAGAAACATAAATTTTAAGTTGTCATTTGTTTAATCTGATTCAACAACATATAAATATTTCAAAGATTATGAAGCTTTTCCTTGGGCCTCTCTTTTTATCTTTAAAAGAAAACAATGCTAATAGTTTCCTTTTTCCTATACTCCATGACTATTTACTACCCCATCTTGATGTGGGCTTTCAAAACACAAAGAAGATTTGGCAAGTTTTCAACGTCCTTTTTAAAAGTCTGTTCTTAAGCACTTGTATAAAAGCATAAAGAGTACTTCTTTGGGGAATTGATAATGTCCTACATTCAGTATTTGTATATTAAGCACTGTCAGTTACATTTGGTGTATTCATTCACTGGACTTCCTTGTTAATCTGCCCGCCACTGATTTCAGGCAAGCTAAGTGATCAGAAGAAGTCAAAGTTAACATAACAATTCCTTTTCTACAAAAAACAGCCCACGACGTTATGGGTCCAAATTTCAAAGCCAGTTACTGTATTTGCACGTTTTAAGTCACACTTGGCAGTTTTTCCAAACACAGTGGTCAGGAACTGAAAAAAATAAACATGCGTTTCCAGGATTTTCTTTTCACATGCCTCACAAAAAGTAATCTCCCAACTATGTTTTCACTCCTTTTAAAAAGTGTTTCTTAAAAAAAGAAAGCTTTCTGTTAGTGTTGTTTGAAGGTAGATTTTACAAAATAACATTAAGAGACAAGATAAATATTACTTTCACTGTATAAATGAAAGTTTAAGCTTCCCCTAAGGGATTCCTTTAAAAAAATTGATCTACCATTGTGCCTGATAGATAGTTGGTAGTTTAAATCTCATACATAAGCTCACACACTTTGTATCTTCCAGATGCCTTAAACAAAAGTCTGATGTTGGTCCCATTTTGTCGCAAGAATAACTGAGGTAAAGTAGATTTATGATTTTCCTGGGGCTTACCACAGTCTTAGTAGCTGTAGGAGGATGAAAATTCACAGGTGTGGTTCTTATGTAAGACAGAGGAAGCAGTCAATCATCATGTAGGATTTCAGCAGTTTATAAAGGCCTCCAGACTCAGAAAATAATCTCCATTATTAGTAGGCCAGGTGGCCTAAATCTCCACTCCATCTTTCCCACCCCAATCTAAAGCCATTGTCTTGAAAGATCCTGACCTATTAAAATGTAAATATCACACCTTGGGGATATAACAATTCTAGCCACCAACTCAAAGAGAGGAATTTATTTCTCAGTTCCCTAACAAAGATCTGGACCCACAGAGAATTAAGATCCAGGGCAAAAGGTGAGTTGGGTAGAGAATAAAGGATGAAAAGTATTCAGGGTGGAATCCCTCTTAAGGAGATTGGATGCTAGGGGAAACCAAAGGACTCCTGGGTAAAGAGGGAGGATCCGTTGAAAGGATGACAAGATAAATTAGATGTATCCAGGCAGAATGGGGTGATATCAGGAATGTTTGCAGGGGAAAGAATGATTGGAAAGAGTTATATGATACAACAGAAAGGAATGTTGCATTGATTATACCCCTTGTTTACCCAAATGAGTTGCAAACTTACATCCACACAAAGATTTTTACAGTAGCTTTATTCATAATTGCCAAAACTTGTAAGCAATAAGATGCCCTTCAGTAAGTGAATGGATAAACTGCAGTACAACTGAACAATGGAATGTTAATTGCAGTATAGCTGGACAATGAAATAATATTTAGTGCTATAAAAGAAATGAACTATCAAGCCATGAAAATCCATGAAAAGCCAGGCACCATGGCTCATGCCTGGAATCCTAATACTCTGGAAGAGCAAGGCAGGAGGATAGCTTGTGCTCAGAGTTCAAAATCAGTTTGAGCAAGAGCAAGACCCTGTCTCTACTAAAAACAGAAAACTAGGCCAAGCGTTGTGGTGGGCGCCCGTAGTCCTATCTACTCAGGAGGCTGACATACATAGATCACTTGAGCCTAGGAGTTCGTGTTTGCAGTGAACTATGATGATGCCACTGCACACTAGCTGGGATGACACAGTGGGACAAGGAAGAGAGAGAGAAAGGGAGGGGAAGACAGGGAAAGGAACGGAAAGGGAAGAAAGAAGGGGAAAGGGAAGAAAGAACGGGACAGGGAGAAAAAGGGAAGGGAAGGGAGAAAAGAAAAGCCTGGGGGGACCTTAAATGAATATTATTATACTATGCGAGAGAAACCAATCAGGATTGTGTAATCCCAATTAGATGACATTCGGGAAAAGGCAAATGTCAGCATTTGGAGATAGTAAAAAGACCAGCAGTTACTAGAAAAAAATGAGAAAGGGAGGATAATAAGAGAAGCACAGGGAATTTTTTAGGGCAGTAACACTAGTCTGTATGATACTATAAAGTAGATACATATCATTAGATATGTCAAAGTCCACATACAACATACAATACTAAGAGTGAACCAAATATAAACTAAGCCATTTGGATGATAGTGATGTGTCCATGTAGGTTCGTAGATTATAACAAATGTATCTGGTGTGGGAGGGTGATAGTGGGGAAGGTTGTCAGTGTGTGGAGCAGGAGGTATATGGAACTCTCCGTACTTTCAATTTTGCTGTGAACCTAAAATTGTTCTTAAAAAAATTAAGTCAATTTTTTAAAAAAGCAATGAGTTAGGGTAGTTCAAGCCTATAATCCTAGCCCTTTGGGAGGCTGAGGCAGGGGGATTGCTTGAACCTAGGCAACTAGCCTGGGCAACACAGCAAGACCCTGTCTCTACAAAACTGTTTAAAAATTAGTCAGGCATGGTGGCATGCACCTGTAGTTCCTGGTCCTGAGGAGACAGAGCCCGGGGATCGCACAGGAGTGGAGGCTGCCACAGTGACCTGTGATCATGCCACTACATTCCAGCCTGGGTGACAGAGCAAGACCTTGTCTCAAAAAAAAAGCAACTGTTTAACCAATTTATCAAGGACGGTCTGTCTTTGTTAAACTTTTTTTTTTTCTTCAGGACTTTTATTATTGTTGTTGTTTTTAAGTTATAAACTACTTTGAGACTCCAGAGAAAGCCATATATGTAGTCTCTCCCAGAGGGGGGAAAAATCATATGAAATAATACATTCTTCCACATTTTCTCATGAAACAATGCATATAATTCAAGTATTCACAAACTCCCTGGAATCTGTCCATGAAACCAACACCAACTGATTTTATTCCATGCTACTTAGAGCCAAGTGCTTTGTTAAACGCTAGTTCATACTTTGTCTCATTTCATCCTAGTAATAACCCTACAAGGTAGATATTATTACCATACCTGTTTGCACATGAGGAAATCAAATGGCAGAAAGCATTTTGCTTTTTTGTTGTTGTTGCAGTTTGGCCAAGGCTGGGTTCGATCCCGCCACCCTCGGTTTATGGGGCCGGGGCCCTACTCGTTGAGCCACAGGCGCCGCCCACGTTTTTCTTTTTAATGGCTGCTGAGTGTTAGGGCTGAGACTCCAGCCTGGGATGATCCCAAGCAGTGTTCGTGTTCTTGAAGACTTTCTGTGAGTCCAGCTCTGGCAGACCATGGACCCCAGTGAAGCACCCCGTGTCTAAGAACAGGTCTGTTCACCTGTTCCCAACATCCTATTTCTGATGTCAATGAAATGCCTAGGGTCAGAGTGTGGAATTTAGCCAGAGCTGGACCTATATTGGCATAAAATGATCCCACAAATGATCCCACAAATGATCCCACTCCTACTTCCATCTATCCTAGCAAGCCACACGTAAGGGGCAATAGCAGAGTATTTACCCAAAGGCAGAGGACTTGGATTGGGTCAGCTCAATGTGAGTCTTGGTGTTGATGTTGGATAAAGATTATTCCATAATCAATGGAGAGTCACACTAGCTAACCCACAAACCATGTATTCTAGTAGAGATTTACAAATGTTGAGTATATTGGATCAGGTATTAATAGATGAAATAGAGGATGAAAATAAATTCCAAATCCATTAATCTGGCACAGTAGAACTCACAACCCCCTTCAGCCTCAGCTGTCTCCAGGATGTAGAATATATCTCTGAGGCTAAGCCAACAGAGTTCTCCATTAGATGTCTCTGAAAGATATCAAACCCAAGATGTGTAAAACAGAATACATCAGTCCCCTTCTGGGTATTTTTCTTCTCCAAATTTCAATGAAAGAAATCACTAGTCATCCAATCAAAAACCAGAAGTATGAAGGTCATTCTGAGTGCCTTTCCTCCTTTTGTCTCCAACATTTAAATTTCACAGGTTTGTTTTATTTATTATTTTATCTTTATTTCTCTCCCATTATTTCCTGAGAGTGTTACAATAGCATCCCAACTATTCTCCCCAACACCAGCCTCAACTCCATGTCTAAGTGTCTTCTCAACTCTGTCAGGTGAGTTATTAGTGTTAAGTATAAATCTATTGTTCTCTTATCAAAATCCTCAATATTGCCGCATTTCTTGCAGATGGCATCCAAAATTTTCAACATGCCATAACAGTGTCTAATCTCCATACACCCCCTAACTCTATGCTTCAAATATACCAAACCACAGCCACCATATTTTTTCTCAATGAGTTTTCACAAAAAAAAAAAGAAAGAAAGAAAAAACTTAACCTGCTTAAGACTCATACCATCCCCCAAATCCTGCCCTTTCCCCTCCCCAGCCAGAGCACCTCACCAACTCCATAACAACCTATATGTAACTTCAAGTTCTTCAAGAGTCAACTCAAACATCACCTACTTGTAGAAGTCATCTCTAAAAACCTAACATGGGTCAGGAATTTTCACCCTTAGATGATCCAACATGTTCATCATGTGCTACCTAGGAAAGAGTATCACAAAGCTGAAAAAAAAAATAACTTGAGAAATCATTTTATTTAGAAAGGCTTTTAAAAAATGAAACATTTATCCTGCACAAAACCAAAATTTGTTGGTATTTATTGAACTGACTTTACAGTTTAACATTATTTTTATGTTTAACTACAGAGTAATACAACATAATCATGTCAGTGGTCAGGCCTTAAAGACCTTATGCACTCTGGGTACCTTCCTTCAGACTCCCATATGCAAGATGCCTTAAATAATTATTGCTCTTCTTGAGCTTCAACCCAACTAGAATATGAATTCCTCCTGAATAGGAATTGTGTCTCTCCTTGTCTATATCCAGTGACCATCACAATGCCTGGCAAATACCGGGAGTTAAACAAATGCTTCCAGAGAGAAGAAAAGGGGAAGGAGCAAATATGAAAGAGGAGAAGAGGAGAGAAGAAGAAGAAGGCTCCTTCTAGCCCTAAGCTCCTGTACTTCTAATTTTGAAACTGGAATTTTCAATCCCTCTTGTCACCCAGTAGCTTTGTTAGCAACTTACAGGAAGACAACTTTGAACTTTTGGACAACCCTGAAGGCAGCTAAAATCCATCCTTGTCAAACCAAGGATGAGTTAATTGCTCTACAACACTGACATAGAAAGCCTTTTAAAGTAAATCCAGTCTCAACTGCCTTTGAATTCCCACAGGAAACATAATTAGACACTCTCCACTACCTTCCCTGACCTATGCAGTTCCTAACACACATGTCAAGATGCTCTCAGGGCCCCCAGGACCCCCAGAGTCCCCAGGTACTAACCAGAAGATCCCAGAGGTTGGCCAGCTCCACATACCAACTTTCAGAGAAGTCTTACCTTGAGACAACCCAACAGATGGTCCTTATTGGAGTACGTTCCACTCACACAAAACCATAGGTAATATCCTATTTATACGATGACAAAATCCTACAAGGGTGGCACATAGTATATTATCTGATAGCTTATAAGACCCCTTTTCTTAATTAAAAAAAAAAAAAGGCTAAACGGAGACATAGGCTAAATGAGAGGCAAAGTATTCTGAAAAGTTATAATGTATTCTTATGACAGAAATTATATTATGCATAATATAAACATCTGTATTTAAGGAAGATAATGGTTTAGCTCCAGGAAATAATAGCTAAGCAGTGATGACTTAACCAAATGTTTTATAATTAATGGAAATAAAAATTATGTATTGTCACGGTTAAGGAATATTGGGAGAATGGAACTGGAGGTAACTCATACCAGTGGACTCAATGCGCTAGAGAGAATTAAAGCTCCTCTCCCCCAGAGAGGGAAACTACAAAAAGATCAAACTTCTTAAAGTTCAAAGATGTTAAATTCTACTATTTAAACACCATTACATGTGTAGTTACTGGCATAGCCATTTCTTACCTTCCATAGAGTCCATGCACCTCTTAAAATGAGATATTTAAAGGCAGACTGTTGGCCTGGTGTCTTGGATGGCAGATCACAGAGTTCCAAAGCCCCTAAGATGTTGTAGCACGAGTTCTTACTAAGTCGTAATTAACTTCACTGGGAGTTACATGATAGCAACGGAGAGCAGAATTTGGCTGAACATTTTTAGTATTCTTTTACTTGGTAATTATTACTTCAATGAGAATCTCAAGTCAAAAACAGAGGGCATAATTTGGCCCACAAAAGAAGTACATCAAGTTACAGGCCGGACTTACAATGCCAATAACAGAGTGTATTAAAATCTCCCGTGAAGCACCCCCGATAGTGCATTGATTTTACCATGAACAACTAAGCCAGAATGACCAAAGGACTCCTCAGAGTCTTCCCTAAGTCTCCAGGAAGGACAACATGTAGGGAGAATATGGCTAGGGAATGACTCTGTATATCAGAGAACCACCCTAGAAGGGCAATTAGGTAAAAATTAAGTAAAGAGCTGGATGCTGTTGGATAGTTTAACCACATAATAAATTCTTGTTGATCCAAGAAAAAGGGGCCATCACAGCTCCAGTTTGGGCATTAAATCTCTGAAGAGTAAGATCTAGCCCACTAAGGTTTGGGCTTATGCTTCAAAATGAAAACCCAATACTAGGTTCAGAACGATAGCTCTAATGACAGTTGTACATTATAAAACTTCAAATTATGTAATGTGCAATTTTTTGCTGGCTGCCATTAATTGTGGAACATAACATTCCCTGAACCTCTATCACGATTCTCCTTCAAAAATGTTTACATTGTGCATGACCTAATTTTTATCCTATAAATGAAGTTTTTTTTTTGACTTGCTTCTTTTAAATTACAGTATTTAGTTGGAAACTAATTTAAGGGTATTATCAATTTGACATTTGAGTTTAAAGTACTCTGAAAAATTACAAACTGATGCAGAAATATAGGAAGATGATATTTTCAAAATATATTCTCATCTCTGCTATTTATGTTCTCCCAGTAATTCACCTAAGACCCTGAAGAAAGTAACAAAAACATGTGTTGAGGGACAATCCAGAGTCCTCTCAATGTAATGATTTGGCCAGATTTTTAATCGAAAGCCATTAACACCACTTCCTCAGGCAGCCTAGAGCTCACCCATCCTTGTCCTCCAGCCCTCATTCCCCACCACCCCGCCCCCAGCAGTCCCAGAACCGAGAAACAAAGGGAAAATCACACTGGATGCCCCAGCAAGGAAAGCATACTGCTCTCCATTGGCCAGCCCACTCCTCAATGCACCATGTTTGTTAACATTCTGAAAGACATTTGTGCAGAGAACAAATTGACGGCACTCATGTTTATATCAGACATTTCAGAAATGGCAGGAGATTTATTCGTGGAATCTTAACACCCATTCAGACTGTCATAAACACAAAGGACCAGATTCAATAAAAACTCCGTCCAACTTCCACAACACTAAAGTCTGTGTGAGCCTTCAAAACAAAATCAATTTTTCCAGTTTTGCAAAGGGCTGTTCAGACTTCGGTAGCATGTAAGCCAGCTGGGGCATTTCCTAACTCATCCCCAAAATTAGTTTCCAAAGTTGTTTTGAGGACCACATTTGATCAGAAGAATTCGCACGCTTTCCTCTCTCTCTCCCTTTCTCTCTTGCTCGCTCACTCCCTCCCTCTCTCCTTTTTCCCCCCTTTTTTAAAAAACATATTTCATAGTACATCACATGGGGAACAAACAACAGAACTGTAGCATATGTCTCATGCAGTTAAAAGCTTCAAAACTGGCCCGTAACACAGAACTCTTTGGTACACAGTGAAAAAATATTTTTTGATTCCATAATCCATACTGCAGGAAAGTTGGGTATAATCATTGTAAAAGCTGCTGTGTCCATGAACAGCTGTTCTTCATACATACTTGGGAATGTTTCCTTTACATTCCTAAGGACATCAGAGTTTGACAGCATGCCAACGCCTTTAGAAATGGTGAAAACTAAACACGCTCCATACTGATACCTTCGCTCTCCCAACAAACTTTCTCCCACAACTAAAATGTTAAAACTTCTACCCCACAGCCCACATTCTGAGATTAGTCCAATAACTTATGTTCTTTCCAAGTAAAATACATTTTGTCATAGCTTGAAAATGTTACCTTTCACAGAAGTATAGTATTTCTGACCAGCAGGGAACATATGTCAACATTATCTATTATTACCGAATGTCAGGACCAAAAAGGGAAGGTGGGTGGTGGATGTTAATAACGACTTAAGCGATTTCTAAAAGAGGCATTTGAGAAGTACAAAGCCAGAAGTTTCAAATGTTTTGTCTCATTTTCGCTGTGTCAGCAACCTGCCCCCCTCTCACCCCCCACAAGAACAAACCTAAGGCTGCCTCCGACCCGATGCCTAGTTCTCTTTTCAATTTTAGCCAATGCTTTGCTAAGCTGGAAAGTTTGAAAAATACCCTAGAAAACTTCTCCACCAGAAAATGAAAAATAAAAACATATGACCAGCAATGATGAAAGCAACTCCCACTCGCTAAGAAAAAGATTTTCAATCACAGAAGCACACAGCTTTCAGATTTGAACATTTATTTTCAATTTTTGAGCTACTTGTCTGGTGTTTAGATTTGGGGGTTGGGTTTCTTATTGGACATTGGAAGACCCAGGGGAAATGCTGGTTGGGAGTGTGATTGTATTTAAGCAGTTTTCACAAAGGTAAGCAGAAAGCATTCTCCTCACTGGCGCAGGCTACAGGGAAGACAACTGCCCATCCTCAGATGAATGGTGCTTTCTCCTGCAGAAGGATAAAACATCAGATTCCGTAATGTGCCTTTCCCGTCTTGGTTCAAGCTCTGGCACCTATATATTGTGAACTCGTGGTTCACCAGGCCCGACCCTGGCCAAGGACCATGAACTGAATATGGACTTCCAGGCACCACAATTGTGAGCAATGAACTTCTTGTTGTCCCTTTGAATCACTGGCTGTATCCAGGATTTCTCATGGAAAAGAGATTTGAATTTTCATCTCACAACACAAGCATCTTGGGGAAGAGATTACTTTGGGTCACAGGTCAAAACCTGTATCCTGATTCAGTCCTTCAACAGGAAGTCCTGGGGTAATGTAATGTTCCTTGAGTCCTGGAGATTTGTGAACTTTCCCTCAGGGGTTAGAGCATTGGAAAGTAGGTTCTTGTCTACTCATCTCTTCGGTTGCATCAGAAAAGAACCCTTCCCTTTGAAGAAATCATTCAGGAAAGTTTATAGAGCAAAACTATTTAAGTAAATCCCTCTTGATAAAGAGACTCTTAAAACTCCAGCAGACTCACACCACAGCACAGCGCAGGCTGCAGACCAGGGGAAGGTGGCCATGCTGACTGTTTCGACTTTTGGAGGAAGTTATCCTAATTTGTTCTTCCTCATCTCATTCAGCTTCTGAGGACAGAAGTCACAGAATGAACGGTTCCTTCTAGATTATATCCCTAAAGCAAAAAGGAGCTTTAATTACTTATGTAGTCTGCATTGCTACCAAACAGTATTTTGATTGCTAAAAGGCAGAAGTTCATATTCAACACACAACTGAATGGTAGATTTAAAGTGAACAAATTATAAAGAATTTTCTGCTTTTCATGTGCTGTCCAGTTGTTGGCTGGTGGACCAAGCAGAGGAAAGCGCTTTGAGGTGACTCTTCCAGCATAAAGGGGGAGGTAAAGTTCTTTCAGTTTCTTTAGTTCCTCAGTTCTCTCTCACCTCCTTCTCCCAGGCCTCTCACCTCCCTCCTCCCTGAGCGGTTTGGTTGTATTCATGGTGGAGAATAAGGTTCATGGCCACCTCTTATCTAGAGCACACCCTCTATGAAGCTTCACCTGAGCTGACAAATCATGGAAGGTGTTGTACAAAAACAGCACTAATTTACATATAGAGCACATCCTTGTTTAGGAGAATCATTAAAGGGTAAGATGGAAAAGAACCTTACAAGTTCAACCTCTTTATTTTTAAAGAACAGAATTGGGGCGGCGCCTGTGGCTCAAGGAGTAGGGCGCCGGTCCCATATGCCGGAGGTGGTGGGTTCAAACCCAGCCCCGGCCCAAAAAAAAAAGAACAGAATTGAAGCCTAAAGGCAAATTGGCCATTTGGGCAATTTGCTATGTCACACAGTTTGGCAGATGGTTTGTCCATTTTGGCACAATATCATGAAAAACCAACCCCAAGTGATAGTACTGGGAGCCAGAATCCTGGTCCCCCTTGGGGTGGGGAGAGTTAGGTAGTGATTGGGAAAAACAGGAGGGTGAAACTCCTGACATGCTGATTTCTTGATCAAGTTGCTGTTTACATGAACTTCTGCACTGATGATTTGGGCACTTTTCTGCAAGTATATTATACTTCAACAAAAAAAAAAGAAGGAAATGAAAGAAAGAGAACAATAATTAAATACAGCAAAAACGGGGTACACGTCTATTTGCCATTCTAAGGAAAACCTCTAGCTATTATATTTAACATGAAATTAAACACTACCTACAAAGGAAGTTGATTTAGGTCATCATTTCAACCTCCACACAGAGAAATAAGGAAAACAGTAACATATGTCTTCAATATAACAATAATAATAATTTTCATTTGAAATGAACTGACTAGATTATAACAATTTTCTGTCACATCATTTTTCTTGATCTCAAAACAATCAGTTCTCTAAGAAGAAAATTTATTTCTATCATCATTTGATAACTATTGCCTCAGCCTCCTGAGTAGCTGGGACTACAGGCGCCCACCACAACACCTGGCTATTTTTTGGTCGCAGTTCAGCTGGGGCTGGGTTTGAACCGCCACCCTCGGTATATGGGGCCGGAGCCTTACCGACTGAGCCACAGGCGCCGCCCATCATTTGATAACTATGAAAACTAAAAGTTCGGACAAATTGAGTAACTTGGCTAATTGCTGGTAGCTGTTTCTACAGGAGGAGAAGCTGGAAATTTGACTCCTGCCTATCCAGGTGTCTCCTCCACTACAATATGTAGAAGGAACAAGAATATCTTCCCTTTTATGAAAATACAGCACCTTTTCATTCATCCCACCCAAATACATATCAAATATTAGGCACTTTAGGGATTATAAACATGAAATGGAAACCTATCTTTAAGAAATTTGTTTTTTCACAAGGAAGTGAAACAGCTTAGTGTTTAAGACATAAGTTCATTCACCAAAAACTGATCATATGGGCCAATTTTGTCCTCCCTTGCATTTTGAGATGGCCAGAGAGTCTAGAAAAGCTGAAAAAGCATTTTAGGTTAAAATTGCCGAGAACCAAGTTCCTTTTTGAGGCTAGAAACATTTTTAGTGGTGGAAGTGGGGGAAAATTTGATTGAGATGTTGATATCCTAAAATTCTTTTTCTAGGTCTTTATGAGACTGGTACACGCCTCACAAACTGGCTTTGCACTTTATAGAGAGATTCATAGATGCTAATGAAAATATAAAGATATGCATGTATTGTTTTTACAATTTGGAAATCTAAAAATGTAAATGATGCAGGATACCATACTCCACAGTGAAATTTTTTGAGAGGAGAAAAAAGCAGTTTGGAAGAGACAAGATGATTAAAGGATAAAATTATGTCTGGGCTTTTTTCCTGCGGATGTCATCCATCTGAGCAGCAAACCTGGGTGAGCTTTGGCAAATTTGCCATTTTTAGTGGTAGGCACATTAATGTGCACGTTAGCCTCCTTTGGGTGAATAGGTTACATGTTCTGCTTCAGAATTATCCTTGAATCTTTTTTCTGGTTAAGATCATCACAATTCTCTCTTCTCTCTTGGCCTATAATTAATGGCTGACATTCACCTGAATTTGGATCAAGTTTTAATATACCATGTTAGACTGTAACTGACAAATTCCTTTTTTCAATTTCTTAGAGATGTTTTGCAGAAGAATAGTAAAATATATTTTGAATCCAGACACAACTAGCCAAAAGCATACTGGGGGAAAAGAATTATGCCACATTAATATAACTGAAATAATGGGGCATTGTAGAATCTAGCCAATTATTTTCGACCCTCTTATTACCAATTTGGAGCACTACACAGTCAGTATGTTTAAATGTCACAAGAGGAATAGTTGTGAAGTTTGAAAATACCACACTAATAAGCTACAACCAAATTAGTATGTGAACAGTGTTATCTTTCTAAAGAAAAAGGTACTAATATGAACTAAAAGCCTAAATGCCATATGTTTTTGTTTTTTTCACTCAGCCACTGTCCAGTAAGCCACTGTCCTGTCATGGCACTCAATGCCTTATGTGACTCTTCCAATTGTGTTGTTTTACTTATGAGACAGAGTCTCACTATGTCACTCTGGGTACAGTGCTGTGGCGTCACAGCTCATAGCAACCTCAAACGCTTGGGCTTAAACGATTCTCTTGCCTCAGCCTCCCAAGTAGCAGGGACTACAGGCACCTGTCACAATACCCAGCTATTTTTTTGTTGTTGCAATTGTCATTGTTGTTTTAGCTGGCCCAGGCTGCGTTCGAACCTGCCAGCTTCCGTCTATGTGACCAGCGCCCTACCCACTGAGCTTTGGGCGCCACCTCTTCCAATTGTGTTTGAGAGACTGTCAGACATTTTTCTCCACAAGGAGAAAATCTCAAGTTCTTTTGAGCCAAAAGACTAGCTTAGTAAATTTTGCCTCATTCTCCTAAAGGACTGGGATTCATAATATAAAAAGTAATTTCATTTCTAGAAATATATTCTAAGAAAATAATGAAGAGAGAGGGCAAATACTTGGCTACATGGAGCATAAATGCCAACTATGTTTATGATGTTGAAGACTGGACACAACGTTAATGCTCAACGATAGGAGACTGATTAAATAAATAATGGTACAGCCAAGACAAAGGATGTTGTGAAAGAAATGACACTAAAATGTATCCAATATATATTTCTATGTAGAAAGAGATGTTAAAACTTACAGTAAGACTGACATTCTTTTTTAAATAAGTGGATAAACAAACACGAGTGAAATGTCTGAAAGGATGTACACCAAAATGTTAAGTGTGGTTACTTTTGAGTCCTGAGATTGTACATGGTTTCTAGGTTTCCTCATTGTATTTACCTATACTTTTTAAATTTGCTATAGTGTATATTAATTATTTGGTTAAGAGAATAACAAAAGTAGGGCGGCACCTGTGGCTCAAGGAGTAGGGCGCCGGTCCCATATGCCGGAGGTGGTGGGTTCAAACCCAGCCTTGGCCAAAAAAAAAAAGAATAACAAAAGAGTTTTTGTTAATAGAGAAGAAATGGTCACCACCATTTCAAAGTGAAGACCCCTTTCCAAGAAAAATGAAAATAACAAAATATAATGAGTGTTTTTAATTACTCTTCTTTAGCCATGTTGTAATATCAAATATTTAAATTATCTGAGGATAATATTGAAAAGCACCAGTTAAAACATAGCAGTGTTGTTCAGTGAGCTACAGCCTTGATATTTAATCTGCTATTATGAGCCTGTATTATCTTTCTGTGTCTCGGTTTAATTACTAATAAAAGGGGGACAGGCTGTGAGTCATATTCAGCTCTTTGAAGAATATTAGACCAATCAAACCAAAAGGATGCTTTAATTTCATTTAGTCCTAGTTCTGCTTTAGAAACAGGATTAAAAATAAATCTGGAGAAAGTGAGTCACCTAATTTACATCTAACATAATGCAAACAAGTATTTCTTTAATAGGCGTTCAATACCTAAAATATTCAATTACAGCAACTTAGCAGCAACTTCTTGATGGAAAATCTTAGCATTTTTAATCTTACTGCAGATTTTTTACCTTGTCAACTCAGAATTCATCTGTTTCTGAAAAAGAAAAATCTTTTACATGGAGACAAAGGTAAGCCACAGTATACCTCAAACTAATTAAAGATGAATCTTTTCTGGAACAATGGCACAAAGAGAAAAGCAAATTATATTTTATAACTCAGACAAAACAGTCATCCACCTAAAGAATATTGCCTTCTTTTAATTATTAGAATAAATCATTCCACGGAAAACTGTTTGGCACATAGTGAAGATAAGATGATGATAAATATAATACAAAACAATAAGAGGAGATGGATTCTCTATTCACACAAACTCATCCTTGCTGCAAGTGAAACCCTTGAGGGTCCATACAACCAAAGGCACCTCAGACACCTGGAAATGGCTATGGTCCTTCACATGAGGCTGAAACATGACCTCGTCTGATTAAGGCTCACAAAATCTGATGGTTAGTAACTGGCCTTTTGTAGTAGTCCAACTAAAATAAAACATTTGAAAGTCTTGTTTCAAAACAATTTTTCATTATTAGGAGAAAATATTTGGTAGATGTTTTATCCACTAAGTGTGGTTTGGTAAACATGGAACTGGAGGTTCATGTTCATCCAGGTAGCATAGTGAATGAGCCTTTGGCGATAGGCTGGGAAGATGGAGTGCACCCTGCAAAGCTGCTTGAGTTCTATTTTTAAGAAGCTGCCTTTTTTCCAGAGAAGTCTATGACACTGAAGACCTAAGTGAATTTCTAGAAGTTTCCATGTCTTTGGTTTGAGCCCCAGGGCAGATGCTCGTAAACTATACTTGCAGGAACTCTGGTTACTTTGTATATCAGAAGACATTTAATTTTTTAAAAAGTCAACAAACTTAATAAATCATTATTCTTTATAGTCCAACTGAGCCAGCTGCCCAGTCTACACAACCCATGACAAGGTTTTCCTGGCGGCCCTGAGAGGGCCACTCACTTTTGACTTTTCCTAAGAGCAGCTGTTTTTACAGTTGATGGCTATCATCCACTAACTTCCTCTGAAATTCTTCCTTCAGACTCACCTTCCAGCAGCACTCTTAGCTCTAAAAATGGCACACCACCCTGGAGTGTAACTCCTCGTGAGATATATTTCCTATAATGGCAATTTTATTTCCTCTAGATTTCTATTTTGGTCTAATGTGCCAAATAGTGGCACATTTCTTTTTATTCCTATGTTGACCTTGACTAGAACTCTGTCCACTAAGCCACTGTCCTGTCATGGCACTCAATGCCTCGTGTGGCTCTTCCAATTGTGTTTGAGAGACTGTGAGACATTATTCTCCAAAAGGAGAAAATCCCTGTTTTCTTGGGCAAAAAGCCTAGCTTAGTAAATTTTGCCTCATTCTCCTAAAGGACTGGAATTCATGATATAACATAAGAACATAGACACGCAAGAAATAAAAAAATTCTAATAAAATTTTAAATTAAAAACTTTAAATTTTACAAATTTAAATTTAAAAACTATTTTTTATTGTTTGTATAGAAAAATCAAGAGCATAACACTCGACACTGGACTGCACAAATTTCTCAATCTGTTAGATACCACATAGCATCATAAGAAGGGGCAAGGTATAAATAAAGAGGTTATTTTGTAAGCATTTTGCCTGTGAAGATAATTAATGGGCAAAAGAAAAAAGAAAGGTTATTTAGAGATAGTAGAGTTAAGAGAAGTTTGGGGTTGTTTTCATTTCTTCCCATGATTTTTTTCAGATAAGGGAAATCTGATTATTTTTATAATAATATTTATAGCTATCATTTAGTGCATATTATATGTCAGGAAGTTTTTTATATATGTTTTCTCACTTAATCTACACAATTACCATTCTTATCCCTGTTTTATGCGCAAAGGAATTCATGGTTCAGAGAAATGAAGTAATTTTTCCCCTGTCAAAAATCTGTTAAAGTGGGAGAGCCTGGATTCAACTGAGGCCTGAGGTCTGTGGATTCTAATGCCCATGCACTGTACCACCCAAAGAAGGCAACAAAGAGAGGAATCCAGGGCACAGGAAGGAGGTCACATTTATATGAGGAAGCAAAGTCTCAGAAGAGGCTGGGAAAAAAATGGATTCAAACCACAAGTATCAGAGAAAGATATACCTTGAAAGGTAGAAACATACTGTCCAGAGACACAGGAGGAAGTGCATTCAAAATTCAATGGCCAGGCATAGGTGCATGTGCTGTAGTCCTGGTTACCCAGGAGGCTGACATGGGAGGAAGGCTTGACTCCAAGAGTTCAAGCTATAAAGCACTGTGATTGCCTCTGCATGGCCGCTGCACTCCAGCCTGGGAAACACAGGAAAGAAGGGAGGGAGGAAGGGAGGTAAACATTACAACCAAAATGCACCGGATGATCACCTACAAGGCTATAGTTTGTAGTGGTGTTTAAGCTACTTACCTACATTTGATAGTATGGTAAAACTTTCCCAAAGAGTAGAATTTGGTGCAACAGGTCTGTCTTGGACTTTAGCCAACCACGTAGTTGCTGATCTTCTACTCACCTTCCAGACAGCCGCATTGTGTATGCCATGGAGTATGCTGGGAGCTCTGAGGACTGCATTTCTATCTCTATCTAATACAGTCTCACACTGTAATAACAATAGTGGCCCCAATATGGTGCACTAACAAGTGCTGTAGACCAAGAGGCAAGAGCCCTAAATTCCAGTTATAGATTTACTAAGTAATCTTGTAAAAAAAGAAAAATGTAGCTAATTTCTTTGGGATCCAAATATTTAGTCTGTAAAGTAAAAAATACATTTACTCAAAAAATATGCATTGAGTGCCCATGCATGCCCTCCACATCCAATGTCTCCACTCTCTTGTAACTGACATCCTGGTAAAGCCAAGCCAGAAAATTATAGAAGAGGCAAATCTATAAACAAAGTCTCAGAAAATTCCATGTAAGAAACAACACAGGGAAATGTGTGCCAATGATGAATTTCAGGCTGTCACCAATTAAAGGCAAGAGATGATGACTGGCTCTTGGAAAAGAATTGGATAGATTCAGAAAAGTAAGAAGGTAAGGTTTACTGATGACTGGACATAGGGTGGTGAAGGAAATAGGAATCAAGAATAATGTCTCAGAGTTTTTCTTTCCAACATCTGTATGGACAAATGTGGCATTTCCTCACCTGGGAAAATTATGGAGAACAGATTTGTGGGTTGGTAAATCAAGAGTGCTGTTAGTCAGTTTTTAGGTATTGCCCTACATGATTTCTGAGTTTCATTCCACTTACAGCGTTCTGTGATTCCAGACTGTAAACAAATAGGCCATTTTAAGAGGTGGAAGATGGTGAGAAATAAATTATACCCAAGTCAATGAGTGATTAAGGCAGAATAGAAATGGTGGTAAAGACAATCCAAGACTTGCAGAAGTCTTGTGTGTGAACCCAGTTGGTAAAATTTATGAAATAGTTGGTCTAATTCACTGAATACTAACATCAAGAAGAGCTGGAAGAAGATTGTTGATCTAAAGTCAAAGTCATCAGAGACCCAGCAGTGGTGACTTGAAGTCCATGCAATGATGAGAAGATGGTGTACACGTCTAGGGGACAGCAGAGCAGACAGAGACCTCTCTCTGCCACTCATTTGAGGAAGAGATCTTGTTGCCTTATTATTATTGAAGAATGCATGAGGTAGGAGACTATAGGAATATGCCTGGGTGGGTTTAGTGTGAAACCTGCCATTTTATTTTGTGAGGGCTGGACTTATCACCTCAGAAGTGTTAAAACAGGTGTGAAAAACCCTTCCTTTCCCCTATTTCTTCTAGTAAATCAATTATTTTTAAAAGCCCTTTACTCAGACAGTAAATGATTCTAAATATATTGTAGTTCTTATTCCCTGTACCCATTCCTCACGTTCTTCACTAGAATTGTCTAAAACTCTTGGGACCGGGAATGTGGCGTCACGACTAGTTCAGGGTGATGAAGGGCTAATTGCTATGGAACACATTTTTATCTCACTTTTCTACAAGTTCCTACACTCAAAAATACTAACTTGCCAGTGTCTGTTTTGTAGGAAGCTGCTCCTGAAATGTTGTTAGGCAAGGTGTGGAACATTTCTGTCCCCTATAAAAAGAACCACATTGCTGGAGTCATGGCCATTGCTACCATTTCTATTTACAACCAGAACCAGATACAACTGAGGATCGCTGGAGGTGTTGCAAGTGAAAACATTTTGTAAATTGTAATGTAATATGCAAACATAAGATGTGATTATTATGTTCTTATTCAATCATGAAGAAATGGATGTTAGTTATAAATGGGTGGAATTCCTACCGCTTTTTCATTACTTAAAGCTGATCACAAATGTGCCATCACAACCAAAACTAGTTTTGAACAATCTAAGCAATTACTGTTGCTGAGAAAAATGGTGATTTGACATGTGTAGCATTAATTTGACTATAATAGTTTCACTTCAGCACAAGATATTTGACATTCAATTGCACTGAAAAAAGTGAAGGGCGGTTTTCTCACTCCTTTTTATATTTGGTAAGTGATAGGTCCCACCCAATTAGAGTTCCAATTTATTTTAAATGATAGATTTTTACCCCCCAAAAAAACCTCATGTAAACATCTATCGTGTGTATCTCTATCAAATTTTAACCTCTTCTTGAAAAGAATACAAAGGTGGATGCATCTACTAAAATTGTTCCTGGCATATTTAAGCTTTGGAAATACATTTATCTTATAAATTTTATACTTTTCTTTCCTAATCACAAAAAATGCTGGCTTCATTATTTTTTCCCACCTTTGCTAACACCGTTCATTCTCTGGTTCAATTCTAAGTTCATACACAGGCACATACAGATCTCTATTATAACAAAAATACATAATTTAGTCCTTTAATACTCCCATTCTCAATTGTGTTTTAAAAATGCTTTCTTTTCCTCCTCCTTGTGTCAGTAAAGTGAGAATATTAAAAAGACACACCACAGCATATTTATAAAGTAAAAATAATATTTAGCATAATTAGCTTTGTTTTAACTAATGTGTTGCGCATTTCTAAATGCATGTTCTCCCTCACGGTTGCCAATGTCACCTGATTTTGTTTTAATGTGAGCTTTTAAATGCCAAGGAACCTTTATTATTATTATTTTTTTTTTGAGACAGAGTCTCACTATGTTGCCCTGGGTAGAGTGCTCTGGCATCACAGCTCACAGCAACCTCAAACTCTTGGGCTTAGCCCCAGCCCCCCAAGTAGCTGGGACTACAGGTGCCCACTACAACACCCAGCTATTTTTTGTTGTAGTTGTCATTCTTGTTCGCAGGCCAGGACCAGGTTAGAACCCACCACCCTTGGTGCATGTGGCCGGCACCGTAACCACTGTGCTAAGGGCACTGAGCCAAGGAACCATTTTTTATTAAGCCTCTAACACTGTAATTCTCTCACTCAGGAAGAAACTGTGTTGATGCCACAATTGTTGATACCAACATGTTGAAGAACCTCTTTATCTATAGCTACTCATGTGAACTTTCAAGTCTTAATTTACAAATATGACCAGATATATTGTCTTCAGGTCAGTGCACACTGGCCTGCCTCTGTATCTGCAGCACTAGGGCAACAGCATGAGAGTGTTAATCTAATTTTATCCTGAATTTGCTAATTAAACATTTCCTTTACCGTGGACAAAAAAAGCTTATTGTAGATATTACTAAATTGTTGTTGTTCTGCCATCAAAAGTAGTTTCAAGAGACCACACTTACTGGGAGGAAATAAGCAACTCACACACACTCCAAGCACAGGCAAGTCGTTGCCATTTTTTTCCTGCTTACAACTTCTAGAAGTCAAGTCTATTCCAAGCTGGGGGAAAAAAGGGAAGCCAGAATACAGTGATCAAGACATTCAGATCTGCCGGGCACAGTGGCTCATGCCTGTAAACCCAGCACTCTGGGAAGCCTAGGCAGGTGGATCCCTTGAGCTCAGGAGTTGAAGACTAACCTGAGCAATAGCAAGACCCCATCTATACTGAAAATAGAAAAACTAGCTGGGCATTGTGGCGTGCGCCTGTAGTCCAGCTACTCAGGAGGCTGAGGCAAGAGGATCACTTGAGCCTAAGAGTATGAGGTCGCTGCGAGCTAAGAGGGCACAATGGCACTCTACCCAGGGTGACAGAGTGAGACTCTGTCTCAAACACAAAACAAAACAAAGACATTCAGATCCAAAAGGCATTCTAAATTCACTGTCTTCCAGGGAAGAATTAAGATAGTAATTCCTCTCAAAGGACACTCTGGTCATCAACTCTGAAACCTGTTCAAAATAAAAGGACAAAAATGAGATTAAAACACAACTTTAAAAATCTATTTAAGAAGTTCTATTTAAACAGTAAAGGATTTCCTGTCATTCTTAATTCAAATAATTTTGTAATATTCTTTTGTTCTTGGGTTACTCTATATCCAAATAATCATGTATGTAAATGACAATACAACATTGGATACCCCTAACAATGTAAGCATTATTGTTTATCCAGAAGCTTTATATGTTCATGCAAAAATGGCATTAAAATCTTGTGGTCAGATCAAAAAACCACAACTGTAATCGTTTATTTATATAGCTCACCATTGCTCTGTAGTGTAAGTTTACATTTTAAAAAAATTCTAAACAATGCAGAGTTAGTCTTAGAAGAGTGAAAAATGCATGGTTCGCCTAAATGATTAAAGACAAACAACTTAGGTCTATGTATGCAGCAAGATGCTTTAATATGGAAATTATTCACTTTGCCCAGGCTTATAGTTTTCATTTTTATGCTGCCCTTGAAATTCCATGATAACAGGGCCATTCAGAGGAATTTCTGCATTTTTCTCTTTAGTTCAAGGCAGCTGGTTTCTTTCCTCTCTAAGCAGAGAGCTAAAGTATATTTATCACTCTAACAGTGACTCAAAACAAACAGGAAGTCTTCATCAGCCGGCTCCTGGGCATAGCTGATATTAGGTACTGGCAGAAAGGAAACAGAGACCTCATTCTCTAGGAGTCCGACAGAATGTACACGCAGATGCAAGCGATAACAAAGTTAGGGATGGTCCAAATGACCACCATGTTCTCCCAAGATTAAGTGCTCTTGCAATGCTCGCCAGCTTTCAGAATCTGCGAAAATTCCTCAGGAGTTTTCCTTTCCATTTCAGTTTGAAAGAGAAGTTTGAACTGGATACCACGAGCCTTAGAATCCTTGTGAACCTATGCGCCAAAGGAAACCTGGGAGGGAGCTATTCTGGGAGATTTGGCTTTGATCTGGTTGCTAGGAAAAAGCCCTGCTTTTGTCTGGAAGTGTTCTGAATGGCTCCTTCGGTCAGAATGAGGCCTGCAGGTCACTGTCTGAATTAAGTGAAGAGGATTTTTTTTAAAACACGAAAAATGAAGTTGTTGGGGTGTGCCATAATAAAGCTTGGGAAAGAGACTAGGTCGCTCAGCAATGGCGGCAGCTCCCTGCCACAACCTAAACTCCAAGGTGCACTGTGAAAATCACTGAAGCATGCTTGCAGATCAAATATATGCAAATATTCCTCAGTGGCACATATGTTCCTAGAGACCTTTGCTTTCACCTCCTTTTCAAATAAAACCTGTTTCAGATGCAAAGCCCACTTTGTTTTTATTAATAGAAATGTTCACTATCAAACAATTTTTTAACCTCATAAATAAATAGAAAGGTCAAACACTCACACCTAACTTTTTTCATCCAAACCCAAACCCAACTCAGAATGGACTGGACTGCAAACTACTGATACTAATTTGAAAGCATTAGGCAACACACACTTTGGGGGGGGGGTCCTTTAAATATTTTCTTTTTTATACATTGGCTAATCTCCTTGTTTATGATAATGTGTGTACCTTTGTATAAGGACTTTACAGCCATTATCTAATCTTCACAGATCCTGGCGAGGTAGAAAGGAGCAAATCTTATCTCCATTCAACAGATGAGGAAACAGAGTTACAGGGAGGTTGAGTAACAAGCTCACATTTTAAGTGGCACGTTCTTGGTGGGGCGCAGACTTTGTTTTTCCAGGACTGAAGCTGGCTTTTCACCTACTACCCATATGTCCACCAGTCCCCTTTACAACCAGCATTTCCTAGTGAGGGCACTGAATCTCTACACGATCTGCTGGAAAAATATGCAGCAAAGTGACCCATGGGAGGATCAAACCCTTGACCTTGGCACCGTCAGTGGTGGGCACCAAAGAACTGAGCCACAGACTGGAAGTTTAATTGGGCCCAAGCAGGATGAGACCAATCAAAAAAGTTTCATTGCTCCCCTTCCATATCATTCTGGAATAGAAGAGAAGGGGCAGTTTTTGGTGAATTTATCTAGTTTTGTTCTCCCTCGATGTATTTTATACTGAAAGCAAAGCCTAAAATATAAGATACAAATACAGAAATAAGAGAGAGCTAAAAGGCAAACTATGTAAGCAAAAACTTTATTTAAAAATATAAATAGTAGAAAGGTGTACAGAAGCTGGCCCACGGTATCACCTGTGGATCTAGAAAGTACAGATGAGGAAAGGTTAACAATGAATGAGACCCTTTACCAAATAATGTTAAGTAGTCTCTTTTAAAGACAGTAGGGACTTTATTCCTTTAAAAAAAAATTATAGCAAAAATACATTCAAGACTATTGGAATATTAGTGCCATACCACCTGTATTAGCCACGTGATGGGGGATTCTCCTAAAACAAGAAATATCTATTACATGAGAGCCGTTTCCAGAGATTTCAGGAGCAAAAAGATAGCCTAGCCTATCTTCTGGAATGCAAACTACTCAGCAGAACACCAGGCAAAAAAGAAACTCACGAGGCCCAAACCAGACATCCCTGCCAAAAGGCGCTCATACTAGAAAGCAGAAGTGTTTTCAGGGTAGTTGGCTTCTCTCAGTCTATCTGTCTACTTACTCGAATTTCTTTTCAAACCACATATACACTTGTAGATCTGTGAACTGCACATTTGTGAACACTACAAAATTTTTCTAAATCTATCTAGAAAGTCAACAGCAGATCTAGGTTTTAGTATCAAATTGATGGATCCTGAGCTCTCAGTCCAGGACTATTAGAGTGCTGAGCCTAACTCTGAATGTGGACAGGGACCAAATTGCTTTCCTGGACCCAACAAATGGCAACAGGAGAACTCCCAATTAGCCAGACTACACAAGGGTTCTTCAGGCACTGCCGAAGACTGGTGCTGGGGACCCCCTACTGAGGAGGACCCATACCCTGGAGCTTGCTCTCCCCACACTTACTCACCACTGCCTGTGCAAATGTTCCAGCAAGCCGGGAGCTCTTGGCATTAATTTGTCAGTGTGTTGCCATGGCTAGAGCTAAGCAAGGGCCAAAAATGAATTAGGTGAATATAGGAGGCTTCAGGCACAAATTCAGCAGGTGAATTTATTTGCAAATTACTCTTTTTATTCTTCTCATTTAAGATTCTCTTTATAGAGGTAGAAGAGAGCTTTTTCATTCTTGAAGTAAAGAAAAGAAATATTTGGTTTCAATATTTGGTTCATAGCCAATCATACAAAAATTCTGAATAAAAGAATCCTTTTTAAAGTTATTATATATTTATTACAGGATTATTGACTTCAGTAAGGAGAATGTTATTGTTAGGATTGGGTTGACTAGGACAATTTTTTCCTGTAGAGTTCACTATCATTTAATTGAGTCACCTTATTCCTTCTGCCTCAATACACAAGTGTTCCTATTATTTTTTTAATTATTTTGGATAAAAGCCTTCTGCCATCTTTCTGGATCTACAACCTCCTCTCTGAGCACATGTTAACACACTACATTATACTAAAGTGAATCCACCCACCAGAAATTAGATAATCTATCCTGGTTTTAATATTTTTTTGAAGGCTAACAAAGTGCTAATCACTGAAGATGTGATTCCCACCCTGGTCTGTGATAACCTGGGGTATCTCCAATCACCTCATAGATCCTGAAAAACAAAATTCCTGAAATTTTTCAGGAGAAAATTAATCAGTTTATTTTAATTTGAAATATAAATATCTGCCTTCGGAGGTAGGAAGTCTGTCACAGTGGGACTTGGTGGGCTGGAGCATTGTGAGAAAATAAGTAACAATAGTCTATTGAGAGAAAAAGAAAGGAAAAAAAAGAAATGCTATTCTTATTGCTAGGAACTTAACACACCTTATGACAAGCACTAAAAGGAACTTAGACAAAACCCATTCCAGGACATTTCCTCAAGAAGAATAAAAATAAGGTGTGTCACACATTTTCATGAATAAAATAAACTTGATGATATCTGATAACACCATTCCACTATTCAGTGTGCCTAAATTACAGTTGTACTAAGGAATGAGAAAATCTCTGGAATGGGACCAGGATGGCTTTTTAATTGTCCATTAGAAAAGGCGAAAAATAAAATCTCCTGCAATGATTTCCTTTCAACACCATTCACCTTATTTTTAAAATACAAAATCAAAAACATATTGAGACGTGTGGTGAGGCTGGGCAATAAACCCGAAGCAAACTGTCTCCTCTCCTCTGCTCAGGCTCAGCAGCTACAGCAAGCCCACAGTGCCAGCTTGAGACTGGCAAGGCAACTAGCATTGCACAAAACAAAATCTTAATTTTTCAGTTCTGGCTGATTCCACTGAGAACATCTCTCTCTCTCTCTCTCCTCACCTTTTCTTTTCTTTCTTTCTTTTTTTTTTTTTATTGAGGTCTTTCTATTTAGGGTTGTTCTTCCATTATGTGGTATATCCCCTAAGCCAATGAAAAACAATGATAATTTTATTTTCACATTAAGATTCCTCTCCCAGGGCCATATTCCATGAATGAATGGCTTGTAGGACACACCGCTAATAATAAAATCTACCAGCTGTGCCAACACAAGTGCAAGAGGAGCACAGGGAGGCTAAGGCTAGCCAAAGCAATTCTCTCATACCTAGGGCAGCTGACTCCTTCCAAGAAAGCTGTTGGGTGTGCTTGCTTATTATTTGCCAGGAAGGTATTCCTTTCAAACAGTAAAAATAAATAGCTCCTACAACTTCTCTCTTGTCTTGAAATCACAATTTCTACTAGAAAATAAATTTGTAACCATCATCTGATACTTGAGAACTGTACTCGACAATGTATACCAATCTTTCTTGAAGGAGCAATCCCATGCTGGCCAGGAAAGGAACTGGGAACAAGGAGGTCATTTCCTATTCAAATTTACATGTCACCACGAAATATTGTAGAAAAATCAGACACGTCTAGAGTGATTGCACATGTCACAAACTCAACTCATCTGACCTCCCCAACACTTGTACCCTAGCGTTACTGACACCAAATTATCTGGATTCCAAAGAGTGTACTGGCAGAGCTCTCACCCACCCCGCGGATTAACTGAGCCTTTTTTTTTTCTATTAGATTTGACCCTTGCTTTCTCCTTCCAACACAAAAGGCGTTTAGTCCACCTACCACCATCAGCAAACTGGTGCGCAAACTGCTGAGACAGAACTTAGTCAGAAAAAATAGCACACGTTTATTCCACAAGCTACATCACAGACCAGATAAAATGCATCTCCCAAATCCTCAGGCCATCCCCACCTCTGTTTTCGTCATTCATCTTCATCCATTTAGCAACTATGTACTAAGCAGCAGCTATTTTCACAGCACGTTGCTAGTCAATGAGTTTGCAGCACCACAGAAGACAAAGCAGGTCCTGTCTTCTAGAGCTGAAATTCTCCTACAGAAAGACAAAAACAGAAGACATAGATATGTCTTAAATAATTTCAAAAAATTATTAGAACTATGTAGAAAATATGATTGGGTAGAAGAAAAAACTGATTTGAAAAAAAAAAAAAGAATTCTAAATATGGAGACAGTGACTTCCTTCTTAACAAATGAGGGAAGAAAACAGTCATGGACTTAGTACCTTAGGTTAGTTGCCCAGGGAAGGGCTCTCAAAAACTGGGATATCTGAGCTTTCTGAGGAGCCAGTCAAATACACATATGTGTGTGTGTCCACATGTGTGTGTGCATGTGTGTGTGTGTGTGTGTGTGTGTGTAGGCATGTATTGCTCTCAGGCAAGACTGAGCAGTCCAAGGAACAGAAAAGAGGCTGGAAGCAAGTGGTGAGCCATTCATGGGAAAGTAGACGACAGGGAGGAAAAGAAGGAAGGGCTCCAGGGATAGAAATTCACTTACTGAACCTTATTCCTTGGCACTCCTTGAACTCATAAATGCAGGCCTTTTTTCAGAGGTCCTCATTTTTCTTGTGTTCTTGTCTTCTATTTAAGTCACAGTATTTGGGGTTGCAGGCGTGCTTTTCTACTCCATTCCCATAAATGTCAAGCCCTACTTTAAAATGCACTTCATCATGGGCAGCACCTGTGGCTCAAAGGAGGGCGCCAGCCCCATATACCGGAGGTGGTGGTTCAAACCTGGCCCTGGCCAAAAACTGCAAAAAAAAAAAAAATGCATTTCATCTGGCTCAGCAGCTGTAGCACAGTGGTTACGGTGCCAGCCGCATACACCAAGGAGGGTTTGAACCCGGCTTGGGTCAGATAAACAATGACAACTGCAACAAAAAATAGCCAGGCATTGTGGCAGGCACCTATAGTCCCAGCTACTTGGGAGGCTGAGACAAAAGAATCACTTAAACCCAACAGTTTGAGGCTGCTGTGAGTTGTGACACCACAGCACTCTACCAAGGGTGACATAGTAAGACTGTCTCAAAAAATAAAATAAAATAAAATAAAATGCACTTCATCCAAGTCTATGCCTATTGAAACTCTCTTCCTAATGATTACTCTTCATCAATATCTGTTCTTTATTACAAATCTTTTACTCTATATTCCACTTCTTCTAAATGTTTTAGACTAAATTCCTGGACCTGCCTCTTTTTTTCAGCCCCCAACTCCCCCACCTCTCAGCTGTACCCCTTGCATCTTCCCAGTGCCCCCTGGGCTCTGTCAAGCCTGAGCTCTCCCCCTACACAACAGTTCTCAAACTGGCATTTGCTCGCTATAACTCTGCCTGCCACAGTCCTGACAATTCTCTAAGACCCAGATCCAGTGTCCCCTTTTCAAGATACCATGTTTGACTCCTCCCTAATCAAACACGATTTCTCCATCCCCATGCCCATCCCCTAGGAGGCAGTGTGGTACAATGGCTGACAAGACCAGCTCTGGGGTCTGGCTGCCTCAGTTCACCACCCCACCATGACCATGTCCTAGCTGTGTGCCCTGGGGTAACTTGCTAGAAGTTGTAACTTTTCTATTGGCTCATCTGGGCAGTGGAAGTAAGATACTGGCCTTATAAAATTGTTGTGAGGATTAAGTGAGGCAACACACCTAAAATACATATATCATATGTCACCTGGCACTCTTAATGTTAGGTATTTTTGTCATTTTCAGTGCAGCATTTTTTGGGTCTCTTGTGAAAATAACAATTTTTTCCCATCATGGTTGTCTTTAACCCATTAGATTAAAAGCTACCTAAAGGTATAATGGTGCCTTCTTTATCTCTGTATTTGGTGGCAGTTTTATGAATATTTATTGAATAAGTGCCAGACATAAAAAATATATAATTTTAAAGATTTTTATTCCTTCAATACTGATATATTGATTTCCCTTAAGGTAGGAATACTATCTTTTTCTTCCTTATTTTAAATTTTCATATTGCTCAGTATATAGTAGGTGTGTATATGATATATAGGTACATGTATGCAGTATACAGGATATAATATTACTTTTATTAACTAAGGACCTCTCGAACAATCTAAACAAGTAGTTGTATCGCAGTAAATTCACCAGTAATGTTGATTTTAAAAAGGAAAACTATCTCTTCATTTCTCCTAGACATAAGGAATTGCAATAATAGGGCATCATTCCAGCTTACAAGAATCTCCAAGGTCTCTGAAGATTCAGAGCTAGGCAGGAGGTTCTGGTTAGCGACATGTGCTCCCTCATCAACATCAATTAGTATTTATTGGACAAGGCGTGGATGCAGCACACTGTGCTGTTTTATACACGTTTTTGAAATATGAAGACACAATGTCTGCTTTCTTACATGTTGAGAAAGCCAGTGTTCATGACCACAATAAATAACAAAAAACATACATGTCTCTGTAGGTGTATAACAGTATTGTCTCTTGTCTCATGTAAGAAAGGAAACCTTCAACAAGCAGGTAGATCTTGACTGACTTTGAGATATGACAAGGACAAAAAAATAAAGGAAAAGTATGGATTTGAAACCAAATTAAGATTGATGGTAGCTTACTTTCTGCTTTTCATTAAGCACAACATGATAAAAAACGAGATTAAAAGATAAATGGAGTTTCTATACCTTTCTTCACAGAGTATCACCTAAGCTCAAAAGAATTTCCTATGTTTTCTGTGAAACATAATTTTATTATACTACGTGTTCCTAGGTTATTCCAAATGCAAATAATTATGGATATAAATTACACAACTCCACTAAAGAATATCACTTTTCCCTAGTGATGAGCTGGTATCAAAACTCCAGGATAACTGCTTTACTATAATCCATGGTAGCTCTCCTTTGTTCATTGGGATTTTTTTTCTCTCTTTTTTTGCCTCTCTGACCTTCTTTTCTTCCCTCCTTTCTTTCCTTTCTTCTTCTCCCAAGTTTTCCAGGATTTGTGAATAATTTGGTCAACAATTCTAGCTGACAATCTGCGTCTTCAGCTATATTCTCTTTCACAGATTGAGTTGTTTAACTGCACAAGTTCTTGTCTCCAATACACACTCTTCTTTTCTTGGTTGAGTTATAACACATACTTTTTTCATCAGCCTCTAAAAAAAGTAACAAAGACTCCATTCTTACACATCAACTCAAGAATCCAGGATAATTTCTCACGTAGCATCCATTTAAACTTTCAATATTTCCATGTCGCAATCTAACTGCCTATGGCATATCCTGAATTCTGATTTTAAAAAAACTTGTCCAATTCTATCTGTAAAATTCATCTCTCTTTATGTCTGATTGACACATTACCTAAAACACATTCAAACTGAAACAAGAGGGTGATAAAACCACCAAGATAACCAAGGTCTAATCTGCTGTTTCAATTTCTACATATGTCTTTATACCTTTAGTGACCTCACACCTAGTAAAGCCTGCGTAGATTATTCATTTGAATTAGATAAATTTTCAGCCTTTGTCTTTCCGCCTCACTCATTCTCTCTCTACTTAGCTACTTGTATTTATTCCTCCATTACTGTTGAAATTAGCTAAGTAGCAAAGCCATAACCTCAAATAAAAAACCAGTCAGTTCTATTTGAAAGTAAAGGACCTCTCTTAATTTTGCATCCAGCATCTGCTGTTCAACATCACTGTAAGAACATATGCACTCTGACCTCTCTTGTTTATTTCTTCCTCCTTCTCAAAACAAAGATATTAAAATTGCAGGCATTTATTTTCAATTCATTGAAATTGGTCTTGGCCATTGCATTTATTTGCCTTTTTGCCTCCTGAAACTGGAATTTGGAGAGTAATGAGTGAGAGAGGTCTCTGGAAGGAAAGACATTATTTGATACCAGAGTAATATTGCAATAACAAGGATCTTTTCCCCACATACTTTACAACTTACTCGGAATTTCAAAAAGTACAATTAATTTTTTAATTGTACACTTGAATAGAAAGCTTAAAAGTTTACTTTAACTACTTTATTTTTAAATAGTAAACTCTCACAAAGGTGGGCCTTGATCTGTTTTGTTTACTACTGAATCCCTATTCCTACAACAGTGCCTGGCCACATACTAGGGGTTAGTTCCATAAATAAGTGTTAAATGAATGAACTACTTTAACAAAAAAAAGTATTGGAATTTGTTTACTAGCAGTCCAAAGTAGATTTCATCATGCATAAAATAGAATGGACTGTGTAATTTGCCCCCACTTCCTCCTTTTGCAGAAGGCTAACAAAGAACTGTAACTTTTTACCTAAGGATCAAAGGTATCAACCTATTGGGGCATGCTACTTTAAAGTCTTGGATAATAGTCTTTGGTTATTTTTAGATAATTTCTTTTGTTTTAAGCTTGAAAAGAAGTATTAACAAAGATCAAAAAATAAATCACTGATTCAGAGCAGGAAAATGCATATTAAGAAGATCAAAATACAGTATGTTGAGGCTGTGAGCTAACCTTCCCGGAACACAAGCCAAATCTAGCTTTAGATGCTGGAATATTATATTGTTCCCATTTGGGATCCATCAACATAAAAGGAATGGAGAGAATTTGGAGAGCTGAAAATCTAAATAGAATAGTGAAAAACAATTTAAAAAATTCTAAGGTGACCAATGCGTTCTCAATACACAAAACAATAAGCAACCAACCATTGTAACAATGGTTAACTCACCATAGTGGAATTATAGGTAAGTTTATTTCCATCCATAATTTTCTGTATGCCCAAGAACCCTGCAGTACATATATAAGACTAGTGCAGTCAGAAAGAAAATAGTGCACATACTTTTTAAACCAACAAAAAGCCAAGGGTAAAAATCATACAATACATGAGAAAACCTAAAGGATTAGGATTATACAGCCAAGGGAGAGAAAACAACCAGATAATTAAGTATTGTTTAAGACAGCAACTCTCATACAGTGGTAGAAGATGAAGTTGAAGAAAGTAAAAAAGGAAAAAGATGTATTCCCTCCCAAGAGGACACCACAGAATCTCAGGAAAAGGTGTATTTAAAAAGGAAACATGTTTAAAATAAAGGTTGAAATAGAATGCCTCTTGCCATATAGACCATAATTGAGGTGTATGTGTGGAAGTACCATATGTATGAACATACATTCTGGCATAGAAAATGTTTGAGAATCCCTAACCTAGGGTCTTCAAGGTACAGTACCTTAGATACCCAGAAAAGAACACGGGCACAAATAATTTCTCTTGTAGGCTGAGGTAGAGTAATCAGAAACAAGAAGAAAAGTCTTGCTGAAAAGAAATAAATGACCCCAGATTAAGCTCTGTTTGTTCCACAGAGCAGACTAAAAGCTTTTCTGATGTCTAATGATACATCCTAAGCTATTTGGGGGAATACAAACCCCAACTGTGTAACCTCCAACACCCATTACGTGGTCAAGAACTCGTAGTATACTTAACAAAGCTTCTTTGAGCAACTGCTTGAATCCAGTTTCTCTCTTCCCTGTTGTTACAGAGGTAATAAACAAGCAGTTGACATCAGCCACATAATAAAGGTGGCCGCCTTCAAGAATTGTAACTATCCCAAAAAGGGAAATATCAAGAAAACATGCTTTTATTTAGAGGAATTTCTGCCAACAGAAATATCAGGAATGCTGGCTGGTACCATGTCTAATTGGGGAGACCCTTGGAGGATGTAGCGTTTTCCAGGCCCTTCAAATCCCTCTGCAGAGGTGGCTACCTTTCTTTGAGCTCGTAATAATGCCACGTGACCACTTACGTCTAGAATTAGAGCAGTTCAGTTCAATCAAAATAGTCACACTTTTACACTACCCATTTAGCATAGGAGCCCTTATTTCTATATATTTCTATTTCCTCAGGTAGTGTTACACCTGTCAAACATAGCCAAAGGAAGTATTCAACAAGAAATTCAACTGGCTTCATCTCTCCAAAAGGAATAGTAAGAATTTATCCAGCACTTAGTATGTGTAGACTATCGTATCAAACACTTTGCATCTACTATTTCTTTGGGGTCCTGAAGCTGTCTTGTTCTTGGCTATTCTCTCTGAAGTTAAATCTGGGCAAATTCCAAGGTCCCTGAAGGTCCCCTTCTGACAATAGCCAGAGAGGTATGTAGACTAAGCCGAGTCCCAATCACTCAAAGAGGATGAAGACTACAGGGTACAACTGGATGGGGATGGAAATAGTAGAATTTTGCCTCATTATGGAAGGCCTGACACCACCATCTTGCATCAGAGCAAATTCTAATGGAGTCCTAATCTGAATCATCCTCCCTCCTCAGGGTGATTTGGCTCTTACAAATCAAATTTGCATATTCTCTCTCTCTCTCTCTCTCTCTCTCTCCCCCTCTCCTTTGCTCTATACCCTCATGAGAAAGAAAGGGTGCACAAAATTGGTGAGAGGTGACAGAGATCAAAGTAGGCATCACACTACATGTCCCACAGTGTCAGCCCTGGGACTATCCTGTTACTCTCACATCTACCCGCAGCCTTTTATTTCTGATGCTTACTGAACCTCAACCAGAAAGCTTACCACATTCCCATCCTCGCCTCTCCTCCCCACTCCCTCTCTTTTTCTCCATCCATCCCCTCTATGTTGAAGTACATTTACACACACACACACACCTTTTGCTTCAAAGGACCTCACATGCTCTAGAGAGAAAACAAAGCACTTATATCTCACTGAAGCCATACACATGTACCCTAAGTCAGATTCTGAGTTGGCTTAAAAGTGGTTTCAATGTATTAGTTTCATAGTCACTAATCAATGCCACAGAAGGATCCATCTCAAATACTTCCTTTAAATGCAGCATCAACTGTCCAAGTTAGAGCAGATACTAAAACTAGAAAGAATTCTTTTTACCTTGCTTTTGTGAATATAGGATGTTGGCAGAAGATTATTGGAGTAACTCTTTGCTGACAGTTTCTCTTTGTTCTCCACATCTCAGAAACCTGCTAAACTCAGCTGCATGTAAAACAACGCAGAAGCATTTCAGTGTGAGCAGCGATGCTCCCTTTTGGTAGAGGGGAATCATAAGTATTGGAGAAAACACTCTTTAAAGAGTGTGCATTGCCTCCTAAACTGGCTACAGCTTTCCACCAAGGCTACAAAAGGCTACACGTTGCTCTTCTCCAGTCTCAGGGCAGCAGACTCTCCACTCTGTGACCCTTCTGGTCTTTTAGGAAGGGAGGAGAAGGAGAAAGCTAAGGGACGCCTCCAAGGTGGGAACTCCAAGTTTATGCACAGCTACAAGGCAGCCATATCCTTCTGCTCTCCCCTGAAAATCAAGCATCACCTTATCGTTTCCTCACCAAGATAAGCTCCTACTTCCTGAAGAGTATTTCTGAGGTAGAAAGCAGAGGTGCTGAAAAAAGGGGAGCTGAAAAGTACAATCTGTCAAGCTCCATTTTAGAAGAAAGGAAAACTGAAAAGTGAACGCGTTTAACATGAGCCATTTCCTGCACTCAAGAGGGAAGAAAGCAGGCTAGGAGCTGTGTGCAGGAGGAGACCCGCACTGGTGTTATCTCTGACCTGCAGCTTAGCCCCAGCGTCTCAGCTGCCAAAAAGCTCCCATTCAACGTTGTGCTGAGTTCATCAATGCTCCACGTGTCAGGATCCTAACAGGAAAAAGCAGGACAGACCGTCTCTCCATTCAACCGCCTGGGGACCCCATGACAACTAAAATCCCCTCGCAGACCATCCATATCAACCTTCGGCAGGTCAGAGCATGCAACCCCTTCAGAACCACAGGCTCAGGCCCACACCCTTTCCCCTTGTCAACATTGTCACTTTAAACAGAACATGGAGCCTTATCACAAAACCTGAAGTAAGTATGACAATTAAGATGGATTGCAAAGCCTGCTGGTGCTTCACAATTAACAATCACTTGGCAGCAGGTTGCACGCAACTGTTGGGGGGTATGGCAAGAACTTTATCCTGCTTAGTGCTGCATTAGCATATTTAGTAGGCTGCACGACATAATTCCTAAGATATGAACATATTTTTGTCTTTTAAAAAAATCTGCAATTAAGCTATAATATGTAGAAACTCTGCACTAAGGCAATCAATGTGCAAATACCACGATGGAGTTGGAGTGAGGAGGGCAAGCAAAAGAACGCCGCGCCCCCCCATCCCCATAATAACTTGAACCAGTAACTGCTCTAGTGTCACAGGTTAGCTAGAAACTGTGGCTCCTTCCTGTCTGTGACAAAATTTGGGGGGTGCTGGTGTTGCTTCACTGCTGTTGGCATCAAGTGATGGCTGTGGAAAACGTAGCGACATGTTTTAAATCCACATATTTAAAAAATAAAATGAAGGCAGATCCCAACGTGACCCTAGTGGTTACTTAGCAAACGAGGCATTTTTCACAGAAAGCATTTTTCACTTTTTGATTCCCTGCCTGTGAGTAATGAAAGATGCTGATAAAAATCACAAAAGCACTTTATTCTACAAATGTGAGGTCTCTTCCTCAAACTTTCCGTTCTTTTCCTTTAGTTGTTGGCACATCGGCCACACTGATGAAAGGGATCAGGGACTGATGAGCCCGGACCAACGTTACTGTCCCTACCTTCTCCCGGGTGTTTATTGCATAGATTCAGGCCTAGCGTCCAAGTGTGACCCTGGTCGGGGCAGCGAAGGGAAAGGAACATAGCAGATCTTTCTGAGATAGCCAGGACTTTGTCTTTCTTGATATCTGGGTTGCAAGAAGGCAGGATATCCTGCCAAATATATCACAGCTGTGAGACCCACCTTGTGACTAAGACACAGCCAAGGCTAGGGAACACAGGACCTAGAGCTGTGGAGTTTTCTGGAAAAGAAACCTCACCCTTTACAGATAGCTCCTTTGTAAAAGAAAACACACACACGAGCGCACACACACAGTTTAGGTGAGTAGCTCTCCAGTTGCACAAAAGAAAGCATATGAAAGCAACAAACGCAATGTAGCGCACAAAAGCTTTCTTTACAAAACCAGAAGAGGAGCAGATTGAAGCACCTGGCAGTCTTGGCACGCCTAAAGAAAATCTTAGCTGTGACAAAACAAAACAGGTGTACAGGTATAAAACTTTTGCTTTCCAATATTGCCCCTCTCTTCGCTGGAATGCTTTGACAGGTGCAGAAGTTCAAGTTACAGTGGGGAAGCAGCAAATAAATACACAGCATTAGCGTCTGACGTGCTTGCTGAGCACCCGGGGATGTTAATAACTGGCAAGGTACACTAATCTCTGATTGCAACATTTGGTTTACCTTAATCTGGAGGGACAGCTGTATTAAAGAGGGAATTATACTAATCAGTTCAAGGCCCTTGCATATAAAACTTCCCATTAGGCTTAAAGTACACCAGCTTATGCTCATTCTCTGGGAGCCTTACATCTGGTTCTGAATAAGGCTGCCTCTCATTTGCAAGGTACAAACCGAAAACAAGGGGGAGGGGGGTTGTCAGTTGCTGGAGGATGGGTGATAGAAGAGGAAGCTACTAATTCTTTGAAATTTTTAACAGCACAAAACTAGCTTCTAGGCATCTTAATACTAAAAGAAAAAAAAAGAAAGCATGTGTTATCAACCCTAGGCCATTTTTTCCTGTTACCGGAGGTGACCAACATAAAATAAAATTGATGATGTCAGTCAAAAACAGCTAAGCACAAAGCTTGGCTTTGTTATCTTAAGTCAGAAGGTATGATAGGCCATGCCATATGGCTCTAATCCGCCTCTATCTCCCATCACCTAACAGGAAACCTTCATGTAGCATGACCTTATTTGGCTGGTTCCAGGTTAGGGCTGCCCAAAGGGGATTTTTCTGTTTCTGCTATATCCAAAGGTTTATGTTGATTTTTTTTCTGAGCCCTGCAAACTATAAATCCGACTGATTACTCTGCACTCTTTTGCTTGACTGAGCCTTTACAATCAGACATCCCCGTTAACAATGAGCTCCTAATGAATCAAACATCTATGGCATTAGTTTCACCTAGCTGCCTCTTTCCCATGCACTGCGCCTCTTTGTCAGACCTGGTTTGATGAGAAAAGCTAGTGACACTTGCTGCACCTATTGATAAACAATTCAGTAATGAGGGGCATAACAAAAATTACCTACAACAACCTGATTAAAAATGACAGGCAAAGCTTACTCCTTGCTCTATAGTGAAGGTAACTCTGGTACCGCGTAGGGAAAATAATGAGGTTAAAATAAAATTTCCTCCTTTAGCAAAGTGCTCATTTCTGAATGTGTGTTTATAAAGAGATGAAATTTTTTCAGTGATATTTTAAATTCTTTCAAGGTTAGGTGATTACCAATAACATTAGGGAGTCCTAGAATTCAGGATGCTTGCCTTTCAACTTTGTGAAACGAACCCCTTGCTTTTTCTACTTAAGCTTCCTGAATAACCAAACTAATATCCAAGATCTTCACTTTCTTTTTCAAATGAGAGTTTAGTCATTGAGAAACTCAGCAGTTCAAGTGCTAATAATTAGGTAAGTACAGCATGGGGATGTAAAGAAAAAGTCTAAGACACACACAAAATAATTTTTTGAACAAAGTAGGGAAAACTTTGTGGGACAATATCACTTCCATAAAAGGAATAACTTAACCTTACCATGAACATTGAAGTTCTTTTTACTCGGGTCACCCAGAGGACCTCTGCAACTTTGAAACAAGCTTCTACCCAGGGAGACCAGGCTCTAGTACAAGCTTGATTCAAAAACAGAAATGTGTGGGTTCTGCAATTGTGTAGCAGCATGTTGGGAGGGTTTCCATCAGTGCACAGATGCACTTGAAAATCAAATATGGACATGGGGAATGTTTTTTGGAGATGGAAAAGGAGTGCTGATGACATGTTTATACTTCACAGATGGATCCAGTACAGAACCATTTTTTGTAAAGAAACAATATCCACCATTTGCTGCTAATTTTTTTTTTTTTTTTGTAAGGAGCTACAAAATGGTGGCACAAAAAGTGAATATTCCCATCGCACACACTCCACCTGTTCCTTGGTTTTACAACTGTCTTCCATTCTGAATGTAATCATTGACTGTTGTAGTCCTATTTTTTCTCAAATGTTATCCAAAAGGATATGAAAAAAGAAATATAATACACAAAGGCACTTGGAAGAGCAAAATGATTTGGAATTAATTTGCTACATATGAAGAATTGGAAGATGACAAATGTTATTAAGCAACAAATGCTGAATTTAATCTTGAAAATATGCATTTTCTTATTGGCATATTTTCTCATTAAATCTGATATCAAATCCATTTTTGAATGTTTTCTCCCAAGAGTCCTGACTGCCTTGTTTATTCATTCCTTCAGCCCACGGTTAGCCAAATACCACTCTTAGGTATTGGAACCACTGGGACACGCAAACTCTTAGTCTAAGATTAATTCTAGTTATTGCTTTATTGTTAATACACTATGGTGATAAATAGTTTATAGTTATAAATGTCGACTATGGTAACAAGGAAATGCACAATATATAGAAGATGTGTATTTAAAAGAAGATAATCGAAAACATTTGACTGTCAAAGAACATTATTGATAACATTGCAAACTACTTCCTTAATAGGAAATATCAGAATAATCAAATCTTAACTTATTGCCACAACAGTAATATTAACTTTCCATTTCGGGTGTGAAATATTGTGAAAGTGGTCCACTTCAAAGTTGCAGACATTTAAAACAATTAAAAATCTATGAATATAAAATACAAACATAGTTTGATTTGTGCAATATTTAAGAACAGTATTTAAAACAGCTGATACTCTGAACATATTTTCAGCCTTGATATGAGTGTGATTTTTAAGTGTTCCAAATAAATATATGAAATATTAAATTATTTTTTCTTAGTATTGACCAGACTAACTTTTCCTGTCTTACTTTTCTTGCTGTCTGTATTTTTAACTTGCTGAATTCCAGTTTACCTTTATCAGTAGTATTGTCATTCTAAGACTTAGTCTGAGGTTAAGAATTAGAAATAGAATATGAACCCAGCAAATGACTGAATTATAAAATCTTGAGAATATACATAAAACGTGTTCTTCTGACCCTGTATTTTCTGGCAAGGTACCAAACATCAATCTGTGGTTGTACATTCTGTGATTCTAACACCTTGTTATCATCCTGAAACTAACAAAAGCCTTTGCACACTTCTCCAAATAGAGCCAGTCTTCCTTTTTTATTGCTGGATTTTTGACACATGTGAATAAAGCCAAAACATATTATAAGTTTTAATATTTTTTGCTTATACATCTAAGACAAGTTTCAGTCAAATACTAAATATATTGTCAGAGTGTCACAGAAAATGTTAGTGCTCTACTTTAACTTATTAAACTTTGAAATAGTCAGGAAAACTGAAAATATCCCCTTCCAATTATAGCACTTCTTATATAGTGATATTGTTAATCATCCATCACTAAACAAAGGCATAGAACATAAAGCTGGATAAGAATTAGAGATAATTTGTTTCAATTCCATATTTAAAATATTAGAGAAAAGAAAGTCCAAGCAGTAATATTCAAGTTCATATAACTAGATTTTCAGTGTATCTGGAAGTCATGTTTTCTGAGGCTTGCTTTATTCCACTAGGCCATTCTATTTGTATATTTTATAATGATTAATTATAGTGGCCTAATTTTATGTTACTAGTCACTTTTTCTAAGTACTATATCAAGTATTATAATAAGTATTTAGAAAAAATCACACTAAAAAGAATAATACAGTAAAAATTAATCAACTAGATTCTACCAAGTGCCTAAATTGTTGCCTGGATGTAAGGTATCTGGCTCCCCTTTTAAGGTTACTAGACTATTAGTGAATAAGTTAATTGTGTGACAATAGAACCAGGTCCAGTGACAAGCAGAAGTTATATAACTTGTAAAGGTGCTATTAAGCAAGGAACAACTTAAATATAGAGACTCTCTGGTTCAATTATATTATTCTATCTTGCAGTATTAATGTACTGGCTATTTAACTACCTCATTACCATGACATCATTTACTATCCAAATATATCTAAAAATTAGAATAATAGAATCATAAGGTATGCTCTCTGAACCAAAGCAGATGAAGAAATTCTAGTCCAAAAAGATTAAGTGCTTTGCCAAGACACACCTAGAAAGGAACAGTTCTGGATTATAGCGTTTTCTTTAATATGCATATTTTGTGGCAAATCTGTAATAACTGACACCAATTTAGCTTATGGAAAAAATGAGCAGACCCTTTCCTTCAGGGGCTAGTTGGCACACCACTGTCATAATAAGAATAGTCACTCTAAAGAAATGAGGATTTAGTTTAATCAGCATATATACAAAAAGACCGAGGGACCACATGTCTCCACCAAAGCAAAAGAGTAAATACTAGTTAATACTCAAACTGGCATGTCAGCCTTTGGAAACTTGATTTTCCCTTCAAGTCTTTCCCTAGGTTCTATCTTTATAGTCTGCCATATTTATTATGAAAACATTTGAAGGAAAATGTGTTAAGTACATATAGCATCACAATTGCCTACAGAATAGAACCATAATTGTTCAGGGGGAGGAAAGGTAGATTGGAACCAGACATTACTTAATTTTTTGATTATTATAAAAATTGTGCATGTTCGAGGTAGAAAAACATAAAGATGAGAAAAGAATAAATAGATAAGTAGATACATGAACTAAAATTTTGCCCTCCATGGTGCCATGTTTGTATATAGCCTTTCAGAATTCTACCTGTGCACATGCAAATATTTTCTTACAAAAACATGGTCATGCTATGCAGAGCATCTATTGGTCTGACTTTTGTCCCCTAAGAATGCATTGTGAATGACTTCCCCTGGTAGTAAAAATAAATTTTCTTTGCCATTACAGTAGCACAAGCTGCCATCATCTCTCACCTACTCTTTTAGAAAACTATACTGGCTGGGTGTGGTGGCTCCTGCTTGTGAGCATTCTGGGAGGCCACAACAGGTGGATTACTTGAGCTGAGGTGTTCAAGACCAGCCTGAGCAACAGTGAAACCCTCTCTCTACTAAAAATAGAAAAATCAGCCAGGTGTTGTGGTGAGTGCCTGTAGACCTAGCTAATCTGGTGGCTGAGGCAAGGGAATCACTTGAGCTCAAAGTTTGAGGTTGCTGTGAGCTATGACACCATAGCACTCAACCTCAGGGCGATAGAATAAGAATGCATTTCAAAAAAAGAAAGAGAACTATACTACCTCACTTCTGACGAGCTTTTCATATCATTTTTTTTTTTTTTTGTAGAGACAGAGTCTCACTGTACCGCCCTTGGGTAGAGTGCCGTGGCATCACACGGCTCACAGCAACCTCTAAATCTTAGGCTTACGCGATTCTCTTGCCTCAACCTCCCGAGCAGCTGGGACTACAGGCGCCCGCCACAACGCCCGGCTATTTTTCTGTTGCAGTTTGGCCGGGGCTGGGTCCGAACCTGCCACCCTCAGCATATGGGGCCAGCGCCCCACTCACTGAGCCACGGGCGCTGCTCTTCATATCGTTTTTTATGTTACAGCTAGCATGAGCTGTCCAAATGCAAATCTGGTCAGTTCACTCTCAGCTTTTGAAAATCCTTTAAAGAAATTTTATTGTCTCAGCTCCTTGGGAAGCTGAGGCAAGAAGACCACTTGAGCCCAGAAGTTGGAAGTTTCTGTGAGTTATGATGCCACAGCATTCTAGCCTGAGTAACAGAATGAGACGCTGTCTCAAAAAAAGAAAGAATCAGCATATATACAAAAAGACTAAGGGACCACATGTCTCCACCAAGTAAAAGAGTAAATACTAGTTAATACTCAAACCAGCATGTCACCCTTTGGAAACTTGGTTTCCCCTTAAAGGAAGGAAAGAAGGAAAGGAGGGAGGGAAGAAGGAAGGAAGGAAGTTCATTGTCTATGTCAGAATTTTTCAACCCCAACACCAGTGACATTGGGACCAGAACACTCTGTGTTGTAGCAGTCTATCCTGCGCATAGTAGGCTGTTGGCCAGCATCACTCACCTCCACCTACTAGATGCCAATCAAATTCCCATATAGTCGTAACAATCAAAAATGTCTCCCAACATTGCCAAATGTCCCCTGGACAGGGCCAAAAAGTTCTCAGCTGAAAACCACTAGTTTCTATCAATAACCACAATCTGCAGCATGGCCCACAAGACCCTGTATGAAGATCAGGCCCCCCGGGCAGGGCACAGTGGCTCACACCTGTAATCCTAGCACTCTGGGAGGCCAAGGTGAGAGGATTGCCTGACCTCACAGGTTTGAGACCAGACTGAAACAGAGCAGAGAGTCTCTAAAAATAGCTGGGCATTGTGGCAGACGCCTGTAGTCTCAGGTACCTGGGAGGCTGAGGAAAGAGAATCACTTAAGCCCAAAAGTTTGAGGTTGCTGTGAGTTGTGACACCACAGCACTCTACCGAGGACAACAAAGTGAGATGCTGTCTTAAAAAACAAAAAAGTTCTGGCCCCTATCTGCCTGCCTAGCATCATATCACTTTATTCTTTCTCTACGTTATCTTCAGCCACACTTGAATGCATCTTCCCTGTCTGCACAAGGTCTTTGCACATGTTGTTCCATCTGTATGACAATGTTCTTCATCTACCTGTCTCCCACCTTTTGCCTAGGTAACTTCAACTCATCCTTTAGGTTCCATTTGAAGAATGGCCTTCTCAGAGAATCTTTTTAGGCCTCTTGTATGTAGTTTGAATCCTTTGCTTTGTGCTTTCATGAAACCATCGGCCTTTCTTTCAGACATATCATCTCCATTTGTAAGTGTATCTCCATTCATCCAGCTGTGTCTTTACTGTCTAGCTCCTTCTCTGGTCTCAAAGTTATTCCCAACACCTAGCACAGTGGCTGGTACATAGTAGACAGTTACTGAATCCCTGTTGAATCACTGTCTCTAATGGATGTTATAATTTTAATGACTGCACCATGAATGATTTTATCATTCTGAGATGGGAATAAGTTTTGAAAGCTATGAAGTAAGGACGGTTAGGTGTTATTTTTCAGGAAAGGCAAATTTTGAGAGTTTTGGGCTGAGGTGTAATGAGCCAAAACTCAAGGTTTAAAAAGATTCATCTAACTATGAAAGTGAAAGGAAGGGAAGTGGAAAGCACAGAATTCAGTTTAAAAAAAAAAAAACATTTAAATGATTCAATTACATAGTAATAATGGACTAGGCTAGGTGGTGATAATAGTAATGAAAAGAGACAATTATAAGAGAAATTGTGAGAGAATCGCTACAACTTACTGATGTGTAGGATTTGGGGGGAAATAAGCCAAGGCATATAGATCCAGGGACATAACACTTACAGCAAAATCTTGGTGATGCCACTTCTCATTTGTACAAGGAAGAACTAGAGAACTTTTCTACATCAAAGTTAATCCTGACTTGCAAAGAAGTTGAAAGGACAAGCAAGGTCATTTTGAGAGTTTGAAGGTCATGAAAATCTACTATTTCTTCTCAATATACATCTAAATGGAGATAACAACCAATACTCCCAAGCAAGTCATCCTTACTTGACAGAGTTGATGCAATCTTCCTGAGCCCCAGGTTTAAAAGTGAGAAAGCATGGCTCTCTCACAAGCATGTCAGGCTCCATCCCAAGGGCTCTTTGGTCCTGGAAGAGTGACTGCTGAGTACCTAGGATGTGTTACCTCTATGCCTAACTTCTGGTAGTAATCCCGACCTGCCAACAGTTCTAGGCAACATATGTGTAAGAAGAAAATACTTCTCTCAGCCATAAAATGGTGTGGATTCATCAGACTCCATCTTTTTAGATCCCAAGACTAAAAGCAGTTCTGGTTCAAATAATTTTTGACATTAATACAGAGAGAAGGGAATGCTTCCGTCAATAAAGATAAAAGTCATGACCATTTGCCAATTGAAGATATTGAGTACGTTTTCACTTACATATTCATGTTTATAATTTAAGACACAAGTATCTAATACCAGACAAAGGCAATGAATATAAAATATAATTTCAGGCATTTTGAGAGAAGATGCCCATGATTTTCCTAAATTTGGTCTAAGAAATATTTGGGATGGAGTCTGTTCCCACTGTTAGCATTAACTATGTAAAGGGGTGTGTGAATCTAATTTTTCCAGCTGACTCAGTTGTGTAATTCATATTTCTTCACATATTGGCTGCACTGATTGATAAACTCTAGTCCCAATTAGAATCTTTACATAGTAATTGCTATATAGCTAAACATATTAATAATCATGTTGTTTTCTATTTACACTTTTTTTGAGACAAAGTCTCAAGCTGTCACCCAGGGTAGAGTGCCATGGTGTCACAGCTCACAGCAACCTCAAACTCTTGGACTTAAGTGATTCTCCTGCCTCAGTCTTCCAAGTAGCTGGGAGTACAGGTGCCCACTACAAGGCCTGGCTAATTTTTTTGTGTCTGAGTGTGGTTATAGTTGTCATTGTTGTTTGGCAGGCCTAGGCTGGATTGGAACCCACTACCTCTGGGGCTACTGAGCTATAGGCACCCAGCCTCTATATTTGTATTTTATATGATTCCTTAGAATTCAGCCAATCAAAACAACTTAATATATAGGTAAACCCACTACCTCTGGGGCTACTGAGCTATAGGCACCCAGCCTCTATATTTGTATTTTATATGATTCCTTAGAATTCAGCCAATCAAAACAACTTAATATATAGGTAAAGACAAGTTTGGTTCACATGTACCAAGAACAAGAAAACAAAATGCCTCTGAGCAGAGTTTTAGGTGTTTACACCCATGTTGCAAATTCTTTAGTCTGCCTGAAAGTATTCCTATCCAACATTTTGATCTGATAGTCTTTTACCATTTTGTAATCCAACAAGCAAAACCTACTCTTGTTTGTTACAATAACTCTTATTGGTGACCATGAAAGATATGTTACATCTGACTTAGTTATTTTTCACTGATCTTGCCAATTTTCCCAGTGACAATGGTATTAGGACTGCTATAATTTGTGATTTCACTCTTGAGAGGTTACTACTAACTACAGTTGTCATTGTTACGGTTGTCACAAGAAACCCAGCAGTAATCAGCAAGGTACAAATAGAAAGTACATATGTCCCCACTGTGTGTGTGTGCACGTGTGTGTGTGTGTGTGTGAGAGAGAGAGAGAGAGAGACAGAGAGAGACAGGGCCTCACTCTGTCACCAGGAGTAGAGTGCAGCAACATCATCATAGCTGGCTGCAATCTCAAACTCCCGACCATCCTCCCCCCTCAGCCTCCCAGGTAGCTAGAATTACCACCACCATACCTGGCTAATTTCTTGTTTACTTTTTTACAGAAATAGGGTTTCACTATGTTGCTCAGGCTAGGCTCAGCTTTATTTATTGTTCAAAACTAACAATCTCATGAAACTATTAGAAAATGTCAGCGTTGGGTCCAAAGCATTATGGCAGTTTAAATCTAAGTAAGTCAGGAACAATCTGCATGGTGAACCCCTAACTCCACTTCAAGGGATGTAAGAGAATAAAGATGCCAGTTTTATTGCTCCCCACATCAGTTCCTAAGGAGCTCAGAATTCTAACATTTATGAAATGCATTAATTTTGTTAAGATAGGAAAAGTCAGAAAAGAGTTGCCACAGGTCCTCCTATTCCCCAAGATAAGTCATGAAGAAGGGTTACTAACTCTGCCACCTTTTTCCAAGGGAAACCAGATCTTCTGTGGCTTCCTCTAGGTGGCCTCTCCCTGACTCCATGGAAGTTCCTTTGACCTTTGCACTCTAGCACTCTAGGCCTCTCTAAATGTGGGCCAGTTGTAACAGCAGATGGAATATTTCCATTGCGCTTTGCTCCCAATAGTTTGAACTTGCCTGATGTCACCATATTGAATTGAGAGGCATATAATAACATTGTTCTAAACACTTTGTCTTAAATTATATGAGACACTATTAGATTGTAATTTTTCCTAATAACATCGTCTTGAAAGTTGCCACAGTGGATTGTTTAAATAAAGTGGATCACGAAAAAGTTGAGCTCACTAAAGTCACTTTAAACTTCCTCTACAATACTCCAGTTGGTTCATTTGATGCCTGGTTACCAAGTCCTACCACGTGTGAGGCACTGTGAGCAGGACAGACAGAAGTTTATGGAGCTTTAGGTACCATGATGGAGAAAACACTGCAGCATTTTTGTTCAATTATAAGCTGATATGAGGACTTTAAAAAAATTGCCTTATTAAACTAATTCTCTCATCCCAACTTCCTTGCTACCCAATCATCTCTTTAGCAATCTATGTTTGATAAAGAAACTTCCATTTCTAAATGGTGGACTCTATGACATATAGTGACTAAAAGAACAACATTTGGAGTCAGACACATCAGAACTCAGCGCTTATCTGACCACCTACTAGCTTTGTGGCACTGAAAAATAATCACTTTGTCTCCCAGGGGTCCTCAAACTTTTTAAACAGGGGGCCAGTTCACTGTCCCTCGGACCGTTGGAGGGCCGGACTATAGTTAAAAAAAAAAAAAAAACTATGAACAAATTCCTATGCACACTGCACATATCTTATTTTGAAGTAAAAAAACAAAATGGCAACAAATACAATTCACACCGCCTCATGTGGCCCACGGGCCGCAGTTTGAGGACCCCTGCATCAGTTTCCTCACCTGTAAATTAGAAATACCTATTATACCTATTTTATTTCTTGAGGATATTGTGAGGGCTAAATGAAGCAATCTGCACGGATCCCTTAGGATGTTTCCTCACACATGGTGGGCATTCAGTAATGGTTTTTATTATAAGGAAAGTAAGTTCCAGTGAGCTAAATGTGCAGGTCGTGTTTGGTAACTAACATGACTTAGTTGTGGCAGTAGATACAGTGGTAGAACTCTCGTCCTCTGATAAAAAGCAAAGTGAATCTTGATAGAACCAAAGGAAGCAAAATATCTAGAACTAGATCAAGGTTAGAACTGCGATGCTGGGGAGAAAAGAATGTCAGGAGTGTCTTAGTTGGGGTTCCACTGAAAACAGAGCCTGTTTTTTTCTCAGAAATAGAAATAAGGGAATAGAAAAGGTAAGAAAGTATTGTAAGGAAAGCCGAGAAATGCTCCCAAAGGGTCCCCAAAATCCCTGTGGTTGAAAATAGGACCTCTGGGAAGCACACCTGGGGCATCTCAGAACTACCTGTTGCAAAGGCAGGCACAGGGGCTACTTATCCACAGGCTCCCACCCCCCTCCCACTGCTTGAGGTGGGTGTTAGTGCCCCCACATTTCCATGCTAACCCTGAAGAAGCATTGAGCAATTCTACAACTTTGCAGAAGGCTCTGAGAAAGAAATTGGGGAGAATCACAAAGTGTTCTAGAGTGGGACAGTCTAGGCCCCGCCTGCATTTCCTAGAAACTGTCCACTGAAGCTAAGGCTGAAATCAGAGAGGGGACTTAGGGGATGGGTCACAGGGCTCTAAACTTACCTTCTACAAATAATTCTTCTAACGAGCCATGAAAACCATCCAGACAGTGAAAATATGTGTTCACAAGAATGAATGCTGCCCCCAAAGATGAATCAGATACTTGATTTCTGCACATCTTAGCCAAGCTTCCTTCCTGACCACTAGTTTATTATGACCAAAGTTAAATGAAACAGGCCGGGCACAGTGGCTCACGCCTGCAGTCTTAGCAGTCTGAGAGGCTGAGGCAGGAGAATCCCTTGAGCTCAGGAGTTTGAGACCAGCCTGAGCAAGAATGAGACCCCATCTCTGGTGAAAATAATAAAATCAGTTGGGTGCAGTGGTGAGCACCAGTAGGCCATTTACTCCTCAGAAGTCTGAGGCAGGAGGATAGCTTGAACCCAGGAGTTTGAGGGTGCTGATGCCACAGCATTCTAGCCGGGACAACAGAGTAAGGCTGTCTCAAAAACAAAAACAAATGAGACAAAATAAAAGTGCAAGGGCATAGAGACCCTCTCTTCCTAGAAGTTCTTACTGCGATCAGAATCACAATTTCAAACTTAGCTGTCTATGCAGTCACAATACTGCCACAAAAGATTTGGCTTCACGAATGTAACGTCCACTCACTGCATCATTTAAGTCTTATACCTGTAACCACCACCCTCATCAGAGGCTGATCAATATAAGCCAAAATCCTCCATCCTTTCTGAAGTCTCCTTGGTACTAGTAAGGTTGATATAACTATTTACTGGAAATGACAAGTCATAACTTGCCCTGGGAACATGATGCAGGAAAGTAAACTTAGCCTTCAAGAGTTAAGACGACTTTGGTTTCTATTTGAAGGGGGGCAGGCTGGTCAGCCTATCTAATCTGACAATAAAAGGTAAAATCATTTATAAATGATCATTGTCAGATAATTAAGCTATATGTTCAGTGCCTGGTTGCAATTTCTATCCAATCCCCTGGGGTCGCCAGGTAAAGTGCACACAGTTCATGGGCCATACTGACACTAAAAAGTTATTCATTCATTATCAGGAATTCAGACTTAATGAGGCATTTTTTTATTTTTATTTACTAAATCTGACAATCCTAGTGCCACCTCCAAACAATTTCAAAGAAAGAGCCACTCATTAAAACAGGACAGTAAGTGTTCTTGAATACTGTGCTAAATGTTCTAGGATGATTTCTGTATCACCAATGTTAATAAATTGACAAATAAATTAACGGCAAAATTTACATATTGTTCCTTAGGCATGTTTCTAAAACTTTTCAAATTATTGTGACCAAGAATTTAACTGGTCACAACACAGCAATTTGTATATCAAAAAAAAAAAAAAAAATCACTGTGATGGTAAGAAGAAAAACTCATTTTGACTTATTTCCAAGTGAGCTTTCAGAAGCCTCCCATTTACTTAAGAGCCAAATAAGCATACCTTGATATGTTTTCATATTATTGACTTAAATATTGTCTTACAAATACAATCTAAATCAACTTGTGAGTCTCAGAACAGTGCTGCAAAATTCTCTGAAGAGAAACATCCAAAAACCCCATGCAGAGTCACTTCATTTTAGTTGCAAGATTCTCGTTCCAGCTCACCTTCCAAAACAATTTCAGTCAACTAGAAATGTTCTGACAATCCCTGCTCAGAATGGCAAATAATGCCCGCGTTTTCACTCATTCGCTCATTACCTCTCAGAAGAGAATGTGCAGTTACCACAATTTTATACAATTAGTGCTCCAAGAGTGTTTTAAATGCAAACCTATAAGAGGAAAGTAAAAACAAATCAAAGTTAATTGTGACTGGCTGGAACAAAATGCTTAAATCAATAGAAGGCCAGCTCATCTGCTCATCATTCACCCATTACCTGGGAGATGAACACCTCCTGCTGGGCTTGATTTTTGATACAGATTTCCTGTTGCCGGCACCGCAGGCACACGCTAAGGAAACGTCAGCCTCGTTTGACTCCCTCGCTCCTTATCTGCTTTGCACTTAATAACCTTATTCAATCTCATTTTATTCTCACTTATGTGTTTTTCTTTAGGTAGGCATGTACACGCGCACGCAAAAACTAGAGAGTTAAAACTTTATAAAAAAGCTTAAGGGCCTTCCTGCAAAACAGTCGGAGGAAACACTAATATCTGTCTAAGAATTGTTTTCTTCTCCCAACTAATCTCCACAATCTGGTTATTTGATTTTCAGAACCGCCGCCCCCAAAAAAGTAGAATACAATTTCTTTCACAAGGCATTCTTGGGGAAAAATAATTTGTTTTTGTTACAAAATTACGATATTAGAATCAAATTAAAAGAAATAAAAATCCTCTTATCTGGAAGTGGAAGATAGTAAATTCTTTCATGGAAGGGCAGCCTTAACACCCAGATGCACAGTGTCCAGGGGAAGGACCTGGAGAAACAGCCATGGGTGGATACGTCTTGTAGTTGGAGACTGTGGATTCTCTGGGTGTTCTTTGCTCTTATCAGGGAAGACAAACCCACGTTCAGCCCCATGCTCCCCCTCTGTAAATGCCCCTCACCAGGGCCAAATAACAATTAAAAAAAGAAACATAAAATGTATCACTGAATAAAATATACACCGAATTTAGTTATTTCTGCACAAGATGATTGTGTTGGTGCCTGAACTATTCTTTCCAGGCAATTATACAAGTGAAAATCTTGGCTCTATATCCCAGCAGTAGAGGTAGAAATCATGATTTCCAGGGAAAAAAAGAAAAATATTTTTGAAATAACTTGTAGTTTTTCTTACTATGGCAATTAAATAAATGATATATAACCTCTCCTATTGTATATTTCCTGGCAATTCTCGTTCAGCTTTTTCTACCTATTTTTTTAGTTGTATATGTGCATTAGCTAATAGAGGAGTATAGAAATGATTACATGGGAATAGTAAACTTTGGACTGATGATACATTACTTTTACTAGTCTAACCATGTGAAGGCCAGAAACACTGTTCCCAAACAGGAGTATAAATACAAATGAAAAAACCAACAGCATGTTGATATAGTAGAGGAAAAAACAGCTTAGTGAAAGGATGACAACAGGAAAATTGCAGTGATGCATAAAAGGAAAAGAATAAGAAAAATCTGATACGACTGATAGCTTCAGCCTCCACTGACTGTGGGTTTGTATTCAACATACCACTTTTTCGACGCATCCTTTTATTATTATTATTATTATTATTATTATTTTTATTGGTCAGGGTTTGGGGGGAAGTACATTCATGACCAATAACAATGTTGTAATGATAGTAAATGTAGAATTTATGATACCTTTAAAAAAAAAACCTTTAAGCAACACTAAAAAGCCACCATGGGTTGGGGTGGAGGGTAGTTACCTAGCTCATGGTTTTATTTAGTGACGGTTCCACTTTTTCACTCACTGCCTGCAAATCAGCGTTTTTAGTGGACAAAGGGCTCAGCAGCGGCCTTCTGATTGCTTCTTTTCAAATGGTAATGGCTATCCTAACTCCTCTGCCAGGTTTTTCTTACCAGAGCACAAATTGCAGTTTACAAGGCTCTGAGGGGTAAAAAAAAATCTCAGCAGAATATCTTTTTTTTATTCGACAAACTGACATGTAAATTACCCTTTAAGTGCTCCACTCTAGGGCTCTGATCATCTCCTAATTGTCACAGTCAATTGTAGCCAACAGTCTCTTCAATCCCAAGCGCTTTGACAACAAGCACAAGGATCAAAGCAGAATCAGCTCCCTGCAATATCCTTCTGTTTAGGATGCTACAGAATGCCTGCAAAGAAAGGTGTAAGGGCATCGCTGTGGAGGAAACTGAGAGCAGCAAGTAGTGCAGTAGTCATTTTCTTCATCTCTAAAATTATGCTGTGTAAACTGCCGTGATCTTTAATCTCATGCGCAGAACAAATATATAAACCTCCTGGGCAATTAATATGCTCTTAAGATTACACTAATAATTGAGCTTTACAAACAACACCGTCTCCGCAGCTTAGGAAAACTATGACACAGTTGTGGGAGAGCAATCATTTCATAGCGGCTTGAGCATCAAAGACTTTTGTCAACATACTCGTATTTGAGCATAAATTCCAAAGCATAGTTTTTTATTGCTGAGTTTGGTGTCAGGATTCACTGTTCCTCCAAATTAAATAGCCCATTGAAAATTCTAGAGTTCTCTCAAAATTAACCTAGAAATGTCCACCTGGAAATATGGCCCCAAATTAGGACCACATAAAAATGTGACACAAAAACTCCTTTCAGAAGAATGGTTTCTATAAGGGTAACACTGTCTTATTGCTTTACTGGAAACACACTTATTAAAAGTTGTTACATGATCTACAAACATCATTTCTAAGTGAGATACACCTAGCAGAATCATTACTCAGCACAAGATGTCAATTCTTACTATCTACAGTAGTTACTGTGTCACTAACTTTTCCAAAAGGACATTTATGCTTTTTCCAAAAGATAACAAAATTTCATCCCATCAGTTGTAATAATATGATTAATAATTAAATAGAAGAACCTAATGACAAATCTGTATAAAATAGCTACTTTAAAAATAACCTGTAAATTGTCAGAGAAAATGACAAACGCAAAGAAATCAAAGGTACGTGTGACACTCCCCCTGCAGCTTGTCTTGTATCCAGGTTTTATGCACAGACATTGTATAAGGTCACACATTGATTGACAACCTTCTGGGGCTAAAGAAAAGGACAAAAAAAGACGCAACACATGGCAAATACCTCAGGTTCCTTTCTCAGCCAAGTCACTCAAGTTCCCCTGTAGGGGTTTCCAATCCTCCCCTTAATTTCACCTTGAATTCTCTGGTTTGATTGAAGAGCTTCACAGAATGGTCTATTACAGATTGAGGAATGATCCATTCCACATCTGAAGCTCCAAAGAGCTACTTGTGAGGAATCTTCAAGTGCATTTATCTCACATGTGAAGCTTTCTGCAAAATCAATATGGGTATTTTTCAGTTTGACAAGTCAACGTGAAATATCACATAATAATAGAAAAACAGAGTTGTACATTTAAACACACCCAATACAGTTATCTATGACAAAGCTTATAGTTATTACTCATGGCTATCCTTGAGTGTGTCTAATCTAAATTCATTCTGATGCCTGGGCAAAAGAGCACAGAGAGTGTAACTGGCTGGTCACACTATTTTTTGCTGTTGGGGCCTAATTAATCCTGGTTTTGTGGTGAGGGCAGAGAATGGGCAGGAATCATGGCCTCTTCTTCTAATTTGAGAGTGATATGATAAGTGGGAAGAAAATAACCAGAGGTAAAAAAGAGAAAGGAACAGAACAAAGGAGAACGGTACAATAATTTCACAATTAGCTAATTGGCAAAACTAGGTTAAACGGTCACCCAAAGAACACAATAACCATGTCTCAAATCCCCACTACCACTGAGGCAAGTGCTAGCAGAATAATTGACATATTTGTGAATAAGTGATATATTTATGTTGGGGTCTGATACTCTTTCAGTGAGTTCTAGAAACCTGAGAAACATGATTTGACATCACTCAATGTCTGTTTTTTTCATTTGGAAATTGGGTTAATCATAAGACTTATCTTACGGTTTTGTGAGAATTAAACAAGACAACTCATAAAACACTTGGCAAATTTAGAAAATTCCATTTTTGATAATTATTGGTGAAACTATAGTAGTTTCTGTGAACCTGCCCACAGACTGTCTAGGTTCTAACCTGGTCCCAATTCTGCTGTTTCCTGGGATCCTTGCACATTGTTTAATGTTCACATTTTAGATGACAGTTCTGGTTAAAGGCTGCTCACTTAATTAGCTCTGGTCCTAGTGAAGGAGTGCAGCTCTTATCAAGAACAGTCTTCCTCCAACCACACTTATCAGCCTTATGGAAGAAAATCAAATGGGAATGTGAGAAGAAAAAAGAACTCAGGCATAGAGTCCAAATCAGCTATTCAATTCAGGCAATGAATGAATGTATGAAAGTGTCACATATGGTTTTCCTTCATACACCAGTGTGTTATAATTAATAATGGAGGTATCTATATATATCCTATCCTAGAAGAGACCTTAAAAACAAATAAAGAAACAAGCAAAAAATCCACAGGGGAAACCCAGATTTAAAGAATTCACTGTAACTGTTTAGTCTTTTCTGTCACATTTTCTGGTAGCCCATTACTACCTAATATAGTACTTGATTATTTGTGCTTGGGCCAAGTAATTTGTAGATTACTTAAAATATACATTTTGAATTTGTTTTTTAATTTAACTTTTTAACTTAGAATTTTAATTTTATGTGAACTCTCCCTACCACTCTGAATAAAGCCAGAGGAGGCAAAACATGTGAGTTCAGGGTCATGAAAATTTATGTTAAATACAAAAATTTAAAAAATCATTATAAAGTACAGTTGAGGGAGGTGGAAACAAGATGGCTGACTGAAGCCAGCTTTCCCCAGAGGCTCCCGTCCAGAAGGAGAGTTAAAAGACAGAAATTTAGCAAGTAACCTGGTGGATTAGAGCTGCACCAAGAGAGAAGGTTGGAGAACACACATCAACCCCGCTGAGGCGAGCTGCAACCCCAAGGGTACAAACAAAAGGTACAAAATCCATCACCAAGTAGACGGGAGTCCCCTCCCCCACGAGAACGGCTCAGAGTGCCCCACAAACAAACGAGCAGAGTTCAAAGGTCCTCCCGCTAAACTCCATGGGAGAGACCCTCTAAAAACTGGATCTACCTCCCCTACTAGGGTGACATGGCATTCTCCTGCCAGGCATAAAACTCTATAAAACTGTATATATTCTCTACCTGCAAGTCTGAGCTCCCAGCACTCCTCTCCACTCTCACTCTGAGGTCTGGAGGCCTGTCCCCCAGGAGTCCAGATTCTTGGGTGATTTCTCGAGGGGTGTGGTCAGTGCCTAAACTGCAACTGGTCAGTTCTGACTCGGGCACGGGAGTGAAGAGAAGACCGTCTGCTGAGAGGGAACCACACGGGAGCAGCAGTGCCCCGAGGCGCAGAGCTGCAGCCATCTTTTAGCAACAATAGGGCTAACTCCTGGATATTCTGAAGCCACACCCCCTGTCTCCCTGGGCAACCAGAGGAGACCAGGCATCTACTCAGGTGGCAACCACCATGGAACAGATCTGGGACGGAAACGCAGGCCCCCGTGAGTAAAGGGTTTGCCTTAGGCGGTACCCACCTGGGTGGAGCGCAGGGACTAGAAACTCACTCCCAGACCTGAGAAGTTCCCAGGGCAGGGCTGACCCAGAGGACCACTTTACTGAGCCTAAGACACACCTGGCCCTCAGGGAATCGTCAGCCTATAGACAAAGGAAGACAGGAGGCTAGAACTGACAGGTAACCTAAAACAAACCTGCAGGAGCAAAGACAGGGCCTGTGGCTCAGACTCTGGGATCTCGAAACAGCTTCTCTTCTGCAGGGGAATTTAGCAGGGACAGAAACAAATTCCTGCAAAGTTGTTCTGTTCTGTCAGTAACATCAATCAGGGGTGGGGCTGGAACTGAGTGAACACCCCCCAGGCTTCATCAAGTGCTTGAGATTGTCAGGCCTCACCTCCTCCTGCTAGATAGAGGCAGAGTGCAGAGATAGATTTCCTTGTGATTCAGGCAGATGCAAACCCCTGGAGTATCTGTTCACTACCTGCAACTGGTTCAGTCAACTGCAGGGCTATCAGTGACTGGGTGTGACAGAGGTGCAAGGTGGGGAAGGAGGCATCTACCTTCCCAGACTGATCTATTTGCTGGGTGGCTCCTCCTGAATCCACGCAGCACTGGAGCAAGCCATATCAGAGTAGTCACCAGACCCCTGTGATCCAGTTACCAGAGACCTTTTAAACTCTCCCACCTGAGACAGGTGCTGACTGACACAATTGATTTGGACCTTTTGAACTGAGCCAATCACGCAAGGACTATTCAGGTGGTGCCCTGGGTGTGTGGTTGTAGGAAGGTTTGATTTTCCTTTTCCAATTGTTGCCTGGGGGGGGGGGTGACTTAATTGCTGGTATTTCTCCATAGCAAGACTTCAACCCAGAGTAACTGTTTCACTAGGATCGAACAGAAACCAGCTGAAAACAAGACAAAATCGGGCGGCGCCTGTGGCTCAGTCGGTAAGGCGCCGGCCCCATATACCGAGGGTGGCGGGTTCAAACCCGGCCCCGGCCAAACTGCAACCAAAAAAATAGCTGGGCGCTGTGGTGGGCGCCTGTAGTCCCAGCTACTTGGGAGGCTGAGGCAAGAGAATCGCTTAAGCCCAGGAGTTGGAGGTTGCTGTGAGCTGTGTGAGGCCACAGCACTCTACCAAGGGCCACAAAGTGAGACTCTGTCTCTACAAAAAAAAAAAAGAAAAAGAAAACAAGACAAAACCACTTAGCCCGGGTGGCACCTGTGGCTCAAGGAGTAGGGCACCAGCCCCATATGCCAGAGGTGGTGGGTTCAAACCCAGTCCCAGCCAAAAAAAATTGCAAAAAAAAAACACTTAGCCCCACCACACCAAACAGGGCCCCAGTTTCTCAGGCCATAGCACTGTATGGGTCCTTGACAAAGTCCCAAGGGAAAAATCAAATTGTGTAAAACAATAACGGGGCGGAATCAGTGAAAAAACTCTGGTAACATGAATAACCAGAATAGATCAACCCCCCCCCCCAACGAAAGATATGGCAGATGTAACTGAAGATCCCATTCATAAATAGCTGGCCGAGATGTCAGAAATCAAATTCAGAATTTGGATTGCAAACAAGATTAATAGAATGAAGGAAAATTTGGAATTAGAAATTCGAGGAGCAATTCAAATGTCGGAATTAGAAATTCAAGGAGAAATTCAAAAGTTGTCTCAAGAATTTAACGAATTTAAAGACAAAACCACCAAAGATTTTGACGCACTGAAGCAAGAATTTGCAGCCCTCAAAGATGTGAAAAATACAGTAAAATCTCTCAGTAACAGAGTGGAGCAAGCAGAAGAAAGGATTTCTGCATTGAAGACAAAGCCTTTGAACGCTCCCAAACTCTCAAAGAGGAAGAGAAATGGAGAGCAAAAACAGATCATTCTCTCGGACCTCAGACTATACTACAAATCGATAGTGATCAAAACAGCATGGTACTGGCACAAAAACAGAGAAGTAGATGTCTGGAACAGAATAGAGAACCAAGAGAAGAATCCAGCTACTTACCGTTATTTGATCTTTGACAAGCCAATTAAAAACATTCAGTGGACAAAAGATTCCCTATTTAACAAATGGTGCTGGGTGAACTGGCTGGCAACCTGCAGAAGACTGAAACTGGACCCATACCTTTCACCATTAACTAAGATAGAATCTCACTGGATTAAAGATTTAAACTTAAGACATGAAACTATAAAAATACTAGAAGAGCGTGCAGGGAAAACCCTTGAAGAAATCGGTCTGGGCAAGTATTTTATGAGGAGGACCCCCCAGGCAATTGAAGCAGCTTCAAAAATACACTACTGGGACCTGATCAAACTACAAAGCTTCTGCACAGCCAAGAACACAGTAAGTAAAGCAAGCAAACAGCCCTCAGAATGGGAGAAGATATTTGCAGGTTATGTCTCCGACAAAGGTTTAATAACCAGAATCCACAGAGAACTCAAACATATAAGCAAGAAAAGAACAAGTGATCCCATCGCAGGCTGGGCAAGGGATTTGAAGAGAAACTTCTCTGAAGAAGACAGGCGCACAGCCTACAGACATATGAAAAAATCCTCATCATCTTTAATCATCAGAGAATGCAAATCAAAATTTCTTTGAGATATCATCTAACTCCAGTAAGATCAGCCTATATCACAAAATCCCAAGACCAGAGATGTTGGTATAGGTGGAGAAAAGGGAACACTTCTACACTGCTGGTGGGAATGCAAATTAATACATTCTTTTTGGAAAGATGTTTGGAGAACACTTAGAGATCTAAAAATAGATGTGCCATTCAATCCTTTAATTCCTCTACTAGGTATATACCCAGAAGACCAAAAATCACATCATAACAAAGATATTTGTACCAGAATGTTTATAGCAGCCCAATTCATAATTGCTAAGTCATGGAAAAAGCCCAAGTGCCCATGGATCCACGAATGGATTAATAAATTGTGGTATATGTACACCATGGAATATTATGCAGCCTTAAAGAAAGATGGAGACTTTACCTCTTTCCTGTTTACATGGGTGGAGCTGGAACATATTCTTCTTAGAATGGAAGAATGGAAGAAAGAATGGAAGAAAAGTATTCAATGTACTCAGCCCTACTATGAAACTAATTTATGGCTTTCACATGTAAGCTATAACCCACTTATAACCCAATAATAGAGGGAAGGGGGAAAGGCAGGGGAGGGAGGGGGGAGGTGGGCCGAGGGAGGGTGATTGGTGGGATTACACCTGCTGTGCATCTTGCAAGTATATATGTGAAACTTAGTAAATGTGGTATGTACATGTCTTAACACAATGACTAAGAGAATGCCGGGAAGGCTATGTTAACCAGTGTGATGAAAATGTGTCAAACGGTCTATAAAACCAGTGTATGGTGCCCCATGATCGAGTTAATGTACACGTTAATGATTTAATTAAAAATAAAAAAAAACAGTTGAAATTTAAGAACTTTTCCCTTATATTCCAAAGTCAAATAACTAAAAATAAATGACTTTGCATTTAATTAATTCAAACGATATGTTCAAACTTAATATAGGCAATATCGTTAGTTTTTTAGCTACCCTACTTTTCTCCTTTATTATTAAAATTAAGCCATAACTTTCATTCCAAAGACAAATCAAAATATTTCATTATATGCTGGTATAGAATTACAACTACAAATTGAAACCATTTCCTACTTACAATGAGTCCTTTCCTTAAATTTTTTAATTGATTTGGGCTTAAAATACATTTTTGCCAAGGAAACAAATTTATAAATGATCATTAAGTTCCCAGGTGGACTCATAAATTTGTTTAATGTAAAATGTATATGAAACACACTAATAATACCAAGGCCTGGGCAACTCTAGGTCCTGAGATCCATAAATTTAACCCTGCAAGGCTCAGCAAGTATCATTTAGCATTGAGGTCTAATAGAAGGATGAGCATCGAGGTCTGATGGATAGAAGGGTGGATCATTCACAAGTCTAGGTGGTCACAGGTCCTCTCATCACCATGTCAACATCATCATCATTGTATCATATTTTATTGAACGTATTACTGCATGGCAGCTATGAAGATGAAAACAGTAGGTAGTCAGGAAGATGACACACCATCTTGACTTTCTAAGTCAGTGAAGAACTGCTCCAGAATGTCAGGACCTCACCTCTCTCCAATTAGGAGAAAAGTTTATTCTCCAATTAGGACCCTGAGCACTTTTTAAATGCTTTCATTTGAGCCAATAAAGCTCTAAGTATTGCTACCCACATTTCGATATCCCCTCCTGAATTTTTGCCTTGTGCTATATAGCAAACCATACTCCTAACCATGGCTTTGAGAGGTCTAAGAAAGGAATTAGCTCACAACCTATTTCACATAGTCCTTGGCCTTCTGGAAGTATCACAATATTGAAGTGAATATTTGCCTTTTTTTTTTTGAGACAGTTTTGCTGGCTGGCGTACAGTGGCCTCATCATATTTCACCACAGTCTCAAACTCTTAGGCTCAAGAAATCTTCCTGCCTCAGCCTCCCAAGTAGCTGAGACTATAGGCAAGTACCACTGTGCCTTGCTAATTTTTCTATTTTCAGTAGAGACTGGATCTCATTCTTGCTCAGGCTGGTCTCAAACCCTGATCTCAAGTGATCCTCCCATTTTGGCCTCTCAAAGTATTAGTATTACAGGTGTGAGCTAGCACACCCCACCTTTTCTTTTTTTTTTTTTAATTGAGACAGAATCTCACTTTGTCACCCTTGATAGAGTGCTATGGCGTCACAGCTCACAGCAACCTCAAAGTCTTGGGCTCAAGCGATTCTCTTGCCTCAGCCTCACAAGTAGCTGGGACTACAGGCACCCACCAGAACGCCGGGCTACTTTTTTTTTTTTAAATCATAGCTGTGTACATTAATGCGATCATGAGGCACCATACACTGGTTTTATAGACCATTTGACATATTTTCATCACACTGGTTAACATAGCCTTCCTGGCATTTTCTTAGTTATTGTGTTAAGACATTTATATTCTACATTTAGTAAGTTTCACGTGTACCCTTGTAAGAAGCACTGTAGGTGTGGTCCCACCAATTACCCTCCCTCTGCCCATCCTCCCCTCTCCCTCTCCTCCCTCTCCCTCCTTCAGACATATGAAAAAATGCTCATCATACTTAATCATCAGAGAAACGCAAATCAAAACTACTTTGAGATATCATCTAACTCCAGTAAGATTAGCCCATATCACAAAATCCCAAGACCAGAGATGTTGGCATGGATGTGGAGTAAAGGGAACACTTCTACACTGCTGGTGGGAATGCCAATTAATACATCCCTTTTGGAAAGATGTTTGGAGAACACTTAGAGATCTAAGAATAGACCTGCCATTCAATCCTATAATTCCTCTACTAGGTATATACCCAGAAGACCAAAAATCACATCATAACAAAGATATTTGTACCAGAATGTTTATTGCAACCCAGTTATAACCGACTATTTTTTTATTGTAGTTGTCCTTGTTGTTTGGTAGGCCTGGGCTGGATTCAAACCCTCCAGCTCCAGTATATGTGGCTGGCACCCTAGCCGCTGAGCCACAGGCATCAAACCTTGACCCAGGCAGGTACTTAACACTACTGAACTACATATTCAAAATTGATTAAGATGATTAATCTGGTGGGTTTTTTACAATTAATTTTTTAAATAAAAAGTGGTCAATTTCTTTTAAAAACTAGCAGATTAATTCAATAATAAATGAATAATTATGGACCATCTAAAATAACAGACTAAAGAACACACTGATTTTTAAGTGTTAGGCAGCCAGGATCCTAGATTTCAGCCCTAGTTTCTTTTCTATGAAAATACTGCCTAAGAAATTACCAAGTTTTTTAACTCCAAATGGACTAATATTAATATATGACTTGACAGAGGAGAAATTACTCATGAAAATACAGGTCAAAACTAAATAAATAAATGAAACTCAGTTCATAGAATTTCACTTCTCTTCTGAAAGATTCAAATAGCGAAACACAAGAAAACCACCACTCCCAGCTGCTGCGTTCTAAGGTTGTAACTCCTGCATGCTGTTGCCCTTGAAAATCTCAAAATTTCACTGAATTTTCAAAGGACCAAGCAAAAGTTAAAACTCATTGAGACAAAAATACTTGAACCAAACCAAACTAGTTTTCAGTGGTTTCTCTGTTTTGTAACAGCAGTTCCACAACATTTTACCACTCACTTTCTTTAAGGTTTATTTTTTTTTAACATTTTACTCTGGTTAATTTTTTAATTATATTAAAAATAAAGATTTGGAGGGATTCAAGGTCATAATGCTTTCTTTTGAAGAGGTTGAGAAAATTTATATTTGTTCCACATGAAGGTAAGACACAGAGGCTTCGAATAGGACCAGAAAACTTATGGAAACTAGTGTCCTTACTTTATAATCCTACCTCATATACACAGAATGAAATCAATCAAGACCTAAAGTATATTGTTTCCTTTTTAATGTAAAATTCCAGAGATAAAATGATAGGATAAAAACCAAAGGACATGGTACGCTGATTCAAAAATGCATTAGAATTTTTCCTCTCCATTTGCACTCTACCTCAATCATGTTATGACCTAATCATTTGTTTTTAAGATTTATTCATATGAAATCTGCACAGTTTATTAGATTAGAGGTAGCAAAACCTTGAGAGCCAGTGTGAATTTGAGGTTTGTAATAATGCAATAGTTTTAATAATAGTTAACTATGACTACATAGTACTGAATACATAATCTCAGGTACTTGTATTATCTCCTCAGCTTAATCATGTGAATTTAGTGCCAATATCCTTCTGCGATATGAGGAAACTGACACTCAGTGAGAGTAAATAACTTGGCCAACATCATACACTAAAAAATGCTGCACTCTTAACCAGAAAGTTCTCTTGTATTTTGATAAATTACCATGAGAGGAGCTTCATTTCCGTGTGAATTATTCTGCCACATCACCCATTACATACTCTTATTTATCTTCTTGATAAATGAATTCTGTCTTGCTTTTGGGATATTCTCTTGCCCGATAATTCCTGAATAGAAACCATATTTTGGACACAGACACTTGTTTTTATTGACTCTGTGATTGAGCTCAAGGTGGCCATTGGCCAGTTTGGTCACTAGCCATCAGTAGCAGTGATGTCCCCCTGCTACCTCACAAGCACCAGTGCATGACCCACTTACACGGAGGGTGACTTCTTCAAGCAACAGGGCTGAGACCGTCACTACACGGAGCAGCATCCACTTGAAATCCACTTGAATTCAGGACTGTAATGTCCAGTAATTCAGGGTATTCCAGGAGAAACTACTACTCATTGCAAATACCATAATCAACACCAATACAGAACATAAAGACAGGCCCAGGGGGCCTTGCCGTTTCCCTGCCTCCAGGATCTGGGTCCCTCCTCTCTGCCCCGCCGCCATGCCTTGCCTAATGAGCACAGGGTGGGGACACACTCCTGACAGGCTACTGAGGGCTAGCTTGGAATCTAAGAATAGTAAAGCTAAATCCCTAAAAAATCTCTGGATCCTGCCATAAAATTGTGTATGAGAAAATGTGATACAAATAGGGCAAATGGTTTGTTTAAGCAGCTCAATTCGCAGTCACCAAGATGTGGAATCAACCCAAGTACTCATCAACCCATGAATGGATAAACAAACTGGTATGTGTACACCATGGAATACTATTCAGCCATAAAAAAGACGGAGACTACATCATTTGTACTTACCTGGACAGATTTAGAGAACATCCTCCTTAGTAACATATTGCAAGAATGGAAAAGTATCCAATGGACTCAATACTAAAGTGAAACCAATAGTTGAACAGCTATACTCCCACATAAGAGAAAAACACAACTACATTTAAATGGGGAGAAGGGGAGGAGGGAGGAGAGAGAGGGAAGGAGAGGATAGGAGGGAGGGGGTTTGGTGTGCTACCTCCTAATGGGCACAACATAGGTGTATATTGCACACCTCCTGGCTGAAGGGCTTAACTACAACTTGAACTTTACCTAACAAATGCAAACAATGTAACCTAATCATACTCTTACATCAATCTGAAAATTTTTTAAATGTAAAAAAATTAGAAAACTTTAAAAAGCAGTAAAAAATGTTTAAAAAAGAATATAAGGTAATGAAATGAAAATGAGCAATTTATTCAATCTAAACACTAGACAGCTACATTAACTAATAACATTGAATGCCTTACACAGAAGAATTCACTAAATTACAAATACTGTCCTTCTAGAATGCTAAAAACATCATTAACAGCAGCCTGCCAGGACGTTCTTACTGTTGATGTATGAACAGTGTCATTATGTAAGGAATAAAACACACTTTAAATTAGTTATTTTCTGTTATCAAGCAAAAGTTTAGAGCATACTAAGAAATAACTCTATTCCAGAGAATATTGTACCTTCACCTACAATTCTTTAAACTAAAACTGGAGTTGTCATCTCACTTCCTTAACTCACCAGTTCTTGTTATACCAAAGAAATGGAGTCAATTGGAAAATAAGGAGCACTTGCCCTGACTGTGCAGATGAGACCAATTTTAAGTGCTTTTACATACAGCTCACGTCAGAAGATGCAGTGCACAGCATTATTTACCTGAGATCAAATTCTTACCTTTTCCCCTTCCAGATTGGCTAATGAGCACTATGTACTAAGGGATCAGACTCTTTGCTTTCAAAGTTATCTGTTTGTATACCATTAAAGATTTAATTGAAAGAAAGTAAAGGGGGCTCGGCGCCTGTGGCTCAAGCAGCTAAGGCACCAGCCACATACACCCAAGCTGGCGGGTTCAAATCCAGCCTGGGCGCACCAAACAACAATGACAGCTGCAACCAAAAAATAGCGAGGCGTTGTGGCAGGCTCCTGTAGTCCCAGCTACTTGGGAAGCAGAGGCAGGAGAATCACTTGAGCCCAGGAGTTGGAGGTTGCCGCGAGCTGTGATGCCACAGCACTCTACCCAGGGCGACAGCTTGAGGCTCTGTCTCAAAAATAAAAAAAAGAAAGTAAAGGGCTCATTAGATGCCTCATTGTATAAAGAAATATGACACCTATGTAATCCTTTTCTAGTACTCTGTAAAATATACCCAAGCCCTTCTTCTCACTTGGTCTCCCAGAGAAGAGGCCATTTAAATGTTCTGCAGATTCTAAGCATCGTTATTTCTCTAGATAGTTTCTGAAATTTTTAGGCCTCAAGTAATACACCAAATTTATAATCAGTAGTGATTTCTAAGCAATCATCATGGACATCTGAACTATTTTCAAATGTAATGACATGTCTTTGAATACCTTTTGACAATGAATGAAACTGACATATCATTCATTGCCTTTTTTTGTTATTCTGGATTTTGTACGTTTTGTCATTTGCAACTAATATAATTGTAATCAGGTCCTAAATAATTGCCTATGCACATGAACTTTTAAACTCTAAAGTGCCTTTGGTCCCTAATAAATGAGATAACCCTGCCTGCATCAGCCACAGATATCATTTTCTGAAAGTCTCTGGAGGCTGAGCCATGGAAACCCAGCCTGAGGGCTGGCCGCTGGGAAGTACCACCTGGTCTTCTCCAGTTGAACCCTGGCACTGGCCAGTCTCCTGGCAAGCACTTGCTCCACATGTGGGTGGAAGTGATACCTTCTCTGAGCACTTACAACTTCTAGATGCCTGGTAACTACTTCTGACTCCTTCTTTGAAGCCTCTTTTATTTTTACATCTTTCGAATAAAATCCTCTTTTGAGGTCCACTTGAATATCAAAGGAATAATATATAACTGACCACATTCTCCTCTCATTCACACATACAACAAAGCACTCAGTAGAAATACACTTCAGAAACAAACAGAAAAAATACCTCCTAATATCTCATATTCAGTCTTTAGAGACTTTTTTTTTTTGACAGTCTCATTTTGTCACCCTCAGTAGAGTGCAGTGTCATCATAGCTCACAGCAACCTCCAACTCTTGGGCTCAAGCAATTCTCTTGCCTCAGCCTCCCAAGTAGCTGGGACTACAGGTGCCCACCACAATGCCTGGCTATGTATGTGGCCAGCTCCCCAGCCGCTGAGATACAGCATCGATACAAGTCTGGGCTTGCACACAATTAGAGACTTCTTGACAATAACTACTACAGCTAATAACCCAGTAGTGAATTATGCTGGGACCAGAAGTCTCCACCACCTCCAAAGCTATGGACTCACATCCTTTCTGCTCCTCTACATTAAAGGTAAAGTGTCTGGAAATTTGGGGAAAACGTGTGGGTAACTACGGCATATTATTATTGTTTAAAATAATAAATATATCTGCTATCAATATTTACAGTTCTAATTTCCTTACGGATGACACTGAAATTCTAAAACAATAGCACCATTAAACCTTAAAATGTATACCTTACACTGGGACCTAATGCTATGTCTTTAATAAGCATCACTCTAATCTATTTGACTTCATACACTTAATATTGGTTGAGCACCTTGTCTGTGCCCAGTACTGTGCTGAACTGTGATGAGTGCAGCAGACTGGGCCCCTGGGGATAAAAAAGGGCAACGATTGTAACTCATCCGTGATATTTTGTCATGCTTCTGCAAGACAAGCTTAGGCCTGTTTTACTAAAATCCAATTCCATTTCTCCTTGTTCTGCCCATGGAGTAGGTAAATAGCAGCCAATCACTATCCTCTCTAAGATAGCCTTTCTGATTCTTAAAATCTCAAATTTCCTTTCTCTTGTTTAAAATAAACATATTTTTTCTGCAAAGAAAAGATTACATTTGATGTGTGCAACAAGCCAATATAACTCCTTTGCTGTGTCATCACATTGTCATTGATATGAAAATACAGAATATTTTCATACAGAATCAGCCACATTGAAAGGATACAGCAAAAGATAGTCCCATGTCATCACCCAGTTTCTTAGGCATTTATCTATATACTAATTCTGATACTGCCTAAGAAAATGCACAATAATGGAACAAAAATTTTTGCATTACTGTGCAAGCTGAGGGAAAAATAATAAGCCTCTATCCTGTATGACTCATCTCAGAGTGCCCTACCCCCCAAAGAAATCAAGACACACTGTCACTGAACCACATTATTATCACTTAAGAAGACTATAAATGTGTACATCACTCATTCTTTGACAATGAACTTGTGCCAGAACTATTAAGAGCACATATTAATAGATATCCCAAAAGTGTAGGAATGAATACAGAATAAAACACAAAATGAAATTGGTGTTCACTATTAATTTGTCTTTTATAAATGATTAAGTAAAGCATTTAAGGAAATAAAAGGGCAATAAATACCCTTTTATCACAAGCTAGGGGATTTCTCTTATTCTGGGCTTGCACACAACCAGTTTAGAAATATGCATAATTGCCTATGGTCAACATCATATCACCGCCAGATGACACATTAAACAGATAACCACTATTATTATAAAAGTGACTTCCTTGACCTCATATTTTGGTCTGGCTAGGAATTCTGGTATTTTCCCAGATCAGCTGTTACATGGTGCCAGTCTTGTGCTATGCGTGTCGGTTTGTACTGGGATAAGTGACCAATGCCTCACAGAGCTTACTCTAAAACACACATATGCATATGAATAGTATAAGTTTAAGAAATATGATCATAGTCGTTCTTGCAGTGCTTTTTAAAATCTGAAGTCTATGTGTTGGTTTGTGTTCTTTTTTTTTTATTACTATAGCTAAGGTACAGTGTGTGTTATTTGGCAGCTGAATTTGACATGAAAATATAAAAGGTTTGGGCAACCACATATTTGGAAATAGAAATCTTTCCTGAAAACATGGCTTTGGTTTTTAAACACAGCTAAATTTCTGGAAACTTCAATTTGTTAAAGACAGCCAAGACTTCAATCATATTTAACATATTCCTGGGGTTTACATATAGTGTTTCAAAGTAATAAACAACATCTTGTTTGGAGTAGCATGAAGAAAATGAGGCAAGCACTTCTTTAGAGTAAAAGCTCCACTTTTAAAAATAGTTTGGAGACTCATTCTTATGTTGGTAGAATCACAAAACACTATTCAGCAAACAAAACATGATGAGCTCAATTCAAGTTGGTAAACATTTTTAGCTGGCTTCATTTGTAGTAAGAATTTTAATGTAACCATAACTTCAAGAATCCATCCTTTATAATGGAAACTTGAGGGACAAAACTTTTTTTTGATTGTTAACGTGAACAATAGTGTCAAATTTGCACTTGAAAATCAGAAGGGATGTGATGACAACAGTAAAATGATTAAACAATTTTGAAAATGGCATCACAGTGCACTAAAATGCATTTGCATGTACTCACTGCCAGTCTCACTGCAATGACCAAAATGCCTCCAGACTGATTCACCAGCAGAAAACAGTCTCCTTCCACCAGGTGGGGTCTATCTATACCTACCTCCAGCATGTAAAACTTGCATTAAAGTTATAAATCTTGTCATCCCTCATGCACTTTTGCCTCATTGGTCTAAAAGTAATGTCTAAAAACCCTTAAGTCACTTAGTAAGACTAACAAATACTTTCAAATGTTCAAATATTTGATGAGTTAAAATATTACGAAACCAAGGAAAGGAAGGCAAAGGGGGAGGTCAGGTCAATTCACAATTCATTTAACCACACATTCTTCCTCCACTCAGAGAACAGAACATTCATCCTAACAACACGTTCCGATTCACATTCAGATAACTTACGGAAAATTATCTAATTAACACACAAATATCCTGCTTAGGTGGTTAATATTCCTTTATTTGGCCTGCCTGCTATTCCTAATTTGTTTAGGTAATGAATATTTTGATAGGTAAAACATCTGAATGCCTCTAAAAGTCTAAGCGGTGGGGAGACATATGCAACTGTCAAAGCAGAACTGCAAGGTAGAGAGACCTTAGATTCAAGTTTGACTGGGACAGTCTTGACTTGAGTCTGCTCTACCTGAATCAATTTTTAGTAATGCTTTCAGTCTGTCTCAGAAGTCTCCCGGTTTGGATTATAAACCAAATGGCCACCTGCGTTACAGGATAATGGGTGACACTGACCTGGTGCGACTTCCAGGGCATCCAGCATGTTTGCCTTAAGTATTTCCCTAGACCACATAGCACAGAATCTGAATTCTCCCAGCTATACTACAAGTTCCTTGATATTACATTTTTATTTAGCTCTGTGGCCCAGAAACTAGCACAGTGTCTGGTATGATGACTTACATTCTTATAATGTATTGGCATGACGACTTACATTCTTATACCATTTTTACTTAATAGACATCTTAATCACCGTTCCCTTCCACAAGATATCTCAGCAATCCCTGGCCACATGGGAAGTTCCCTAAAATGCAGTTGACAAGGGGAGAGAAGACGCAGGCCTGGATTACAGATGGTTCTGTATAATATGTAAGCACTGCCCAAAAGTAGAAAGGAATGGCCCCTCAGCCCTTCTCTGGGACATCCCTGAAGGGTGCGTCTCTCAAGGTCAAAACATCAGACAAGGCACCTGGCTGTGCACTTTTCTTGGGAGGAAACATAGCCAGACCTGCTATTATACTCAATTCTTGGGTATGGTCAATGGTTTTATTGGATAGTCAGGAACTGTGAAGGAACATGATTAGAAAATCGGTGATAAGGAAATTTGAGTAAGAAGACAGATCTTTCCAAATGGGCAAAATGTGAAGATATTTATGTCCCATGTGAGTGTTTACCAAAGGGTGGCCTCAGCAGAGGAGAGTTTCAATGATCAAATGGACAGGTGGCTTATGCTTCCGACACTGCTATCCTCACTCCCTCACTTTATCCAGGGTCATGCACACCTTGTCACTGAGGCTTTTCTGAGTCATCCTATCAATAATTCCAACCCCTTCTCATCTCAATCCTCCTTCCCATTTAATTTCCACCACACTTATCTACATAGTGTTCAGTTTTTAAATATCCTGATCCAAATGTAAGCTCTTTGAAAGCAGGAATTTTTGCCTATTTCTACCCTCTGGTGAATTCCTAATCCCTGGAGTAGGGACTGGAAAAAATGAGGCTCTATAAATAATTATGTTGTTAGTGAATTATCATTAATAGCAGTAGAAGTCACATTACTATGGCTATCAATTTACATTATATATAGTCTAAAGATTAGGGCTAAGCACACTGCATCATTTTATCACTGAACCTGCACAGAAACCCAGAGCCATGAGTGAGACTCTGCCCATATCACAGACGAGACAGCTGAGACAAAAAAAAACAAGTACCTAGATCACAGATGGGACAGCTGAGATGAAAAAATAAAATAAAACCCTCAGAATTCAGCAAAGATTACACTTCTAGTAATGGAAGATTTGGGAAAGAAATAACTCCAAACCTGTGCTCCATTCAGGAGTACACCTTGTCTCTCACACTGATGTCACTACCTTACTGCAATCTGGATATCACTTACCCTGGGGCACTAACCAGCTAGAAATCATTGCTACCATTCAATCACTCACATACGCTTCTGTCTTCACCTTATACCTATATTCAATCACTCACATACGCTTTTGTCTTCACCTTATACCTAGGCACAAACTAGGCACAGAAATTCAAAGACATGCCATGGTTTATAGTCCAGAGAGATGAAAACAAAGGTCCTGCCCTGTCACTGGAAGGATAATAGATACAGAGGGTTCTGTTGGAGCCCTAAGGAGGAAAGGGGATGGTACTAGTTAAGACAAGGATAAGGGAAAACTCTGGAGTACAGTGACATCATCATAGCTCACAGCAACCTAAGACCCACTCCGGTTGATCAGAACATGACAACGTATTCCTGTAACTTCTGTAAGATAACTGCCTTTTCTGCAGCCTTTTCATCCTTTTCTCCCCAACCTGTTCATTATGAAAATTCCCCCATTTCTGTAGAAATTAGAAGCCTAGAAGAGTCTATGCTCAATGTCTGGTTTTTAAAAGAAATTTCTTACCTAAAAGAAGAAAGAATCTGTAAAAAACTCTGGCCATCCACATGGGAGAAAAAATATTACAAAACATTAAATATTTGACTAAAACCCTCTTCCTGCAGTCTAACAATGGGCAAATATCAGAAGAAAAGAGGAAAGTCAATATTCTATTTTATTTTTATTTTTTTCCCTGCAGTTTTGTCTGGGGCCAGGTTTGAACCCGACACCTCCGGTATATGGGGCCAGTGCCCTACTCCTTTGAGCCACAGGCACCACCTGAAAGTCAATATTTTAAAACTATTTGCCTAATGAATTCACACTTTACAGACACTGACTCTCAAAATCCTTATTAAAGGGCCAGGCCTGGTGGCTCATGCCAGTAATTCTAGCACTTTGGGAGGACAAGTTGGGAGGCTCACTGAAGGCCAGTAGTTTGAGAGCAGCCTGAGTAACATGAGAAGACCTTGTCTCTACAACAAAAATTGAAAAATGAGTCAGACACGGTGGCCTACACCTGTAGTCCTAGTTATTCAGGAGGCTGAGGCAGGAGAATTGAGTCCAGGAGTTTGAGGTTGCTATGAGCTACGATGATGTCACTGTACTCCAGCCTGCTGGGCAACAGAGTAAGACCCTATCTCAAAACAACAACAGCAACAACCACCACCACCACCAAAAAAAAAAAAAAAAAAAACCTTTCTTAAAAATAAAGTAAAAAAAAAAAATTGACTCATGTCCACATTTTAAAAAAGAGAAAAAATATGAAGATGCTTTCCAGAAAAATTAATTTTTACATGTTTCTCATGAAAGCAGAAGGTGATAAGATATAACAATTTTGGTAATAAACCTCAAGATAAGACTTTCATTTTTGGGACAGAGTCTCACTCTGTTGCCCTGGGTAGAGTGCTGTGAAATCACAGCTCACAGCAACCCCAGACTCTTGGACTCAAGCAATTCTGTTGGCTCAGCCTCGCAAGTAGCTGGGATTATAGGTGCCTGCCACAACAACAGCTAGTTTTTCTATTATTTTTAGTAGAGACGGGATCTCCTCTTACTCAAGCTGATCTTGAACTCCGGAGCTCAAGCAATTCACGCACCTCAACCTCCCAGCGTGCTGGGATGACAGGCATGATCTACAACACCCAGCCTTTGAGATAAGACTTTTAAAATTAAAGAGGAAATGTATATGGAGCCATGTCTAGACAAGCCTACGAGAACTTTGAAAAGTACACATGCCAAAGAGTGGATGACCGTGGGGAGATGAGAAGTCTCTCCCTTCTTATTTCATATGATTTTATAACTATACTGTGTGTTATACATAAAAAAAGAAAACTAGACAAAGCTAACATTAAATGCTTTTAGGCATGTGTGTTGCAGTGTGAGAGAAGGAAGTCCATCATCAATGAGTATGTTGATTTATGTAACAGGACACTTGATTCAGGTTAGCAGGAAGGACTGTAGCACAGTGGTTAGAAGTGGAGTTTTGACCAGCAGGGAAGCTCAGGCCTGCAATCCTAGCATTCTGGGAGGCCAAGACGGGAGGATCACTTGAACTCAGGAGGTCAAGACTAGGCTGAGTATAAATGAGACATCTGTCTCCACCTAAAATAGAAAAAATTAGCCGGGCACGGTGTTAGGTGCCTGTAGTCCCAGCTACCCTGGAGACTAAGGCAGGAGGATTTCACTTTAGCTCAGGATTTTGAGGCTGCCTGGGCAACAGAGCGAGACTCTGTCTCAAAAACAAAACAAAACAAAAAAAAAAACCAAGAAGTATGGTTTCTACATCAGACAAATATAGAAATGATTAAAATAGATGGAGGCTAGACATGAACCTAAGGCTCGTTATCACCAGTCATGAAACTGAAAAAAATATATTTGCCTTTTTAAAATCTATTTTTCCATCTGTAAAATGGGAATAATAACAATAGTCTGTCTCATTAACATTTTAGGCATTAATATGCCTGGTACATACTAAGCCCTCAATTAAATACAATTATTGTTATAGGAGATTACAGTTCACAAAAGTGACCAGGTGATTCTACAATCTTAGCAGTAAATTCCCCAAAGGTAGACATAAAAGATCAGGAAAAACAAACTGAGAATAGACTATGAGAAAAGCCGGGATTTGATGATAAGTCAGCTTAATTACTCAGATATTGATTGGGATAATACTGATATTAAATTTACATCCTGTTTCTAAAAATGTGCGTTTGTTCTTCTAGTTTCCTAAATAGTCAACAATCTCGAGAGACTGGTTCTTGAGACTTAACCATGTATGATTAAAAATAATAGATGATATTGAAAGCATCTGGTTCAGCAAATGCTCTTAGGACTGAAAAGTCAAGGGACTAATGTTGCTTTTTTAAGATAATAGGAACTGCCAAAAGCAATGCTGATTGAATTTCTAAAAGATAAACTGCTTAACACAGAGGAATGAGGAGTTATTTTTTAAAGAGTTAGAGAAGATTCAATTGAAATTTATCACAGTTAATCCAAAACAAGGGGGAAAATGTGATACAAATAAAAGTGGTTAAGCAGAGATTTTAAGAACAAGCTGTTTGGGCAGTTAGTGGAAATCTTTACATGTTTATATAATAAAAATCACATAAAATAAACAGAAATAACAAGGTTAGTCTAAAAGGAAAATGATAGACAATTGAAATCTTCAAAATATTTCAAATAATCCTAAACATCTTTTCTGCAAATGTTAAACATAGCCTCCTCATGAAAGAATAATTTTTTTTAGAAGTCGGGCGGGTAAGGCAGAGATTTAACAATGGAGAGGCATAAATTTGTCTTGCTGTCTCAGCAAATATCGTCATAAAGCAATTTTGCTTTCCAATTTTGTAAAAGGAGCATTGAAGTGGCATACACATACCAGAAGAAGTAATTGTGGGAAGAGAAGTAACCCTGGTACACTGGTCTTTTATTCCTTTGCTACTGTTACAGGGGTCTAATCACGTCAAGGACCTATCTGCAAAGTAGACCCACGATATTGATAGAGTAGTCATATTTCAGTGTGGTGGAATGCAGGGGAACCCTGCCTCCTTCAAGAAATCTTCTTCCATCAACTAACTATAGAACAACTCTTTGTCTTGGAGATAAATGAAGCCATGGCATTATTTCCAGAATGCCACATGCACCACTTGGGAGGAGACAGCCCTCCGGAGGTCCAGATTCTCCTGACTCTAATTTTCTCCTGCTGGTCTTTTAACGCAGATTAGTTGACTGTTCACATTGCCCCCTAGACACTAGGTGCTAGACTGCAAGAGCAAGTGGACTGTGACAGAAACAAGCCTTTGATAGGACTGGGAAGTGGGTTAGGGGCAGGGCACAGCAGAGGAGTAGTACAGGGCAGCAGGCCAATAAAAACAGGTTCTGATGCACCTACAACGTCCGCATTTTCCAAACGCAAACTCATGACACATAGCTTGACAAGTATGATCGTACTTATGGGAACAACAAGACTGAATATTTACAACCCAAGGTTGCCCTGGAAAAATCCAGGATATATAAACACCACATCTGTAAAGGCATTGAAAGTGGAAGGGCTAACATAACCTACTTTAGATTCTGCAAGTGCTGGCCAGCTCATGGGAAAGCCAGTTCATTAAGTCATCCTAGTCTGTACTTGTTTCAATTACAAACACATGCGTGTTTTTGACACACCTAGGCTCTCTGTTCCAAAGACTTGCCATAAGAATAGCAGGTGACATCTGAATGAAACAGATATTTACAGATGAGTTTAAAAAGTGTACATCAAATCATAGTAGACTGTTTGCTAAGCTTGCCAAATTCACCCATCTGGGCCTTATAGGAGTACCGAATTCACCCAGAGACTTCCATGTTAATATAAAAGAAGAAATACTCTCAGAAAGCCTCTGGATTTTTGCATACAACTTTCAGGTTAGGATCCACACATTTTCAGAAAGAAAGAAAATAAATCAAATTTGTGCCACTTTTTTCTGGCCTTCTATCCATTTAATTACGTGCATGTGAAAATCGTTGTTTCTTACAAGACTCCTCTCAAAAATACTTTAGTGAAAGCTTCTTGTGGAAAGGAAAACAAAGGTCAGTAACCTAATATCCCCAAGCAACTTTACAATAACAAATCAGGGAGGGAAAAAAAGTGAAGAAATGCTCTGACTGGAAATAAGATCCTCATCTGTTTATTCTTTCAACAGTGAATAGAAGCTAGGATTTTGCCAATAACTATAAATTCATAGCGCTCCCAACTTTTACAGAATATGTGAGAAGACCACAGAAAAGATCAGAACAACCTTTTGTGTGAGGTCAGAGGCTTGTCAAGGACTGGAACTATGTCAAATATGATAGATTAAATTTGTCGTGGCACCATACAAACTTGACATCTGGAAAATGTCTCAGAGGTTACCTAGTGTAATAAAGTGGTGTCCTCTGTTTTAGATGAGGAAACTGAGGCACAACAGCATGTCCCAGGTTACCTGGTTAGCTATGACTAAGTCAGGACAAACCCCCTCTCCTGCAGAGTTTATGGATGAGTTTACTCATCTGTAAAATGAGGGTGCCGAACTCTGAGGTCAATGCCAGACATAATATCCTGCAATTCTGTATTGATTGATTGCTTTGTAATCCACTTATTTGTATTTTGGCTCTTAAATAAAGGTAAGGCTGCCAGGTTTCACATATTTCTAGCCCTTAGAAAGCTGACCTGACAGTAAAGCCCTTCCAAAACATTTATAAAGACGATGTTCTGAACAATTTGCAAAATTTAATAAGGTGACATATTCTGAAGTACTGTGCAGTTACAGGCAGCCAACCTGAATGGATACATGTGAGGGAGGTATTATTTTTTTTAATTTTCAAGATGTCACTGCCAAGGGAGACATATGCCAAATGGTAACATAGGCCTCTCCTTTAAAAAGATACTCTGAAAAAGGCATGAAAGGCAATAAAGGACTTGACACAGAATAATGATGAAACATGAAACCAGATCTTGAGAATGAGAAAATACACTGATTAATTGTTTGAAGTTTACAGGTATCTAATGGCTCTGCTTTTCAATTTATACCTGCCCCCAAAACATGGCCTTTCAGAGGTTTCCCAATATTTAATAACTTAGTATAAATCCTGGAAAGATAATCTAAAATCAGAGTTTATAAATTTGAATATAAAATAGAAGCACACTAAAAAATCTTATATATTACTTATGATATTCTTTGTTTATCTTTACAATGGACTATCACCAGTATTTTGCAAATCGCTAAGGTAGAATTATATAGTAAGAGAAAAAATAGCTAGGTTGCACAAATATTAAATTAACGAATGAATGGCCAAATTGTTAAAAGCAAGAGTAGCCAGTTATTACTATGTAAGAAATGGTCCAGTCAAATGCAGTATACATTACAATATATTACAGGTAAGATGCTTAAAAACAAAATAAGCCAGTGAATAGAACATCCTTTTTGGGACACATTATACCTTTTTAAAATATGTAAAGGTAGCACCGCCACCTCCAGGATTGGAGGCAGCTGAGAAAGCAAAATTACTTGGGAAAAATGGCTGGGCAGTCTGGTTGTCTGTACCTGGCTGACTTCCCACCCTGTCAGGTAAGGAGGTACACTTTCAGATCTTTAGTGTATTTTTCCTACGTCAATAGAAGTGCATAAACTTCACAATGGAACAGACCTGGTTTTGAGTTCAGTGCTTATTAGCTGTTTGTTCTTGGTCTAAATTATTTAGCTTCTCAGGGAGTGACAATTTCAGGGGAGTGATGGTCCTTTCCTTCTCCACTGTGGCATGTTGTCATGAAACTAACACAGGATTTTGGTTCTGAGAGTTTGGTTTGAAGTCAGACTCTATGCTCAGCGATTGGATCACAGCAAATTTTCCTGGTTTCAACTTCTTCTGTAAAATGAATACCATAACACCCGATTCTTACTCCTGTTAGGAAAATTGAATGAGATAATACATGCTAGTGCTATCCAGTGCCTGGGACAGTGGGAGTGATAAAAATGAAATGTTAATTCCCACAATTCCTCTGTTATGCCTTTATTCATTTACTCACAAACACGTACTGAGCCCTGGGCACTGTGCCCTGTAAATACAAAAGGAACAAAACTGTCCATCTTAGTTTCAAGAAAGGGATGAAGGGAGAAAGAGAGCAAGACGTTGACTGATGTGGTGCAAATACTTTAAGAGAGGGGTAAACAAGTACATGGGGGCCCAGAAAAGGAAAGAATAAAGCTTTCTTTTAGAGGTTTTAAAAGATCTTAAAATTTAATTAGGCCATTTAACATTCACTAGGATAACTCAAAACAAAAAAAAAAATATAGCAAATAACAAGTGTTGGCAAAGATGTGGAGAAATTGGAACCATCCTATTTTGCTGATGGGAATTAGAAAAGCGCAACTGTGGTGGGAAATAGTTTGGCAGTTCCTCAAAAAGTGAAACATAGAATTAAGACCCAGCAATTCCACTCCTAGGTAGAAGTGTATATCCTAAAGAATTGAAATCAAGTGCTAAAACAAAAACTTGAACACACACATATACAGAAAACATGATACATAAATGTTCATAGCAACACTATTCTTAATTGCCAAAAGATGGAAACAACCAAAGTGTCCATTAATGGGTGAATGGACAAATACAGGTAGTGTATCCACACAGCAGAATACTATTCAGCCATAAACAGGGAGGAAGCAGGGAGGCATGCTAAGACAAATGAGCTTTCGAAACACGGTGTTAAGTAAAAGAAGCCAGGCATAAAATAGCACGTATTATGTGAGTTCATCTATGTAAAATGTTCAGAATAGGCAAATCTACAGAGACAGAAAGTACGTTAGTGGTTGAGGAAGCTGAGAGAAAGGGGGGATAGTGGAGTGGTGGCAACAGCTAAAGGTACAAAGTTTCTCTTTGTGGTAATAAAAACATTCTAAACTTGTGTTCAGTGGCGGCCCATTGTGGTGGCTTACACCTGCAATCCTAGCCCTCTGGGAGGCCAAGCCAGGTGGATTGCTTGAGCTCAGGAGTTTGAGACCAGCCTGAGCAAGAGTGAGGCCCCTGTCTCTAAAAAAAAAAAAAAAAAAAATTCAGGAGTCGTGGCACCTATAGTTATAGCTATTTGGGAGGCTGAGGCAAGAGGATCCCTTGAGCCCAAGAGTTTGAGGTTGCTGTGAGCTATGATACCACAGCACTCTACCAAGGGCAACAAAGGAAGACTCTGTCTCCAAAAATAAAATAAATAAAATAAAATAATGTCAATCATTGCACATGTAGCTATTAAATTATAGGCCTTAAATGGGTGAATTATAAGGTATGTAAAATTTATCATTTTACCTCAATAAAGCTGTTCAGCGGAGCTAAAAATTTAAAAAAAGCAAAAAACAAAAAAATCAATGTCCCAGGAACTTAGCAAACTTCTGCTGGATCCAGTATAGGTAATAACTATAGATGACCACTCCAATGCTGAAGTTGAAAAAAACAAAACAAACAAAACCTGGGGATGGCACCTATGACTCAGTGGGTAGGGCACCAGCCCCATATACCAAGGGTGGTGGGTTCCAACCTGGACCCAGCAAACTGCATCAAAAAAATAGCCGGGCATTATGGCAAGCACCTATAGTTCCAGCTACTCAGGAGGCTGAGGCAAGAGAATCACCTAAGCCCAAGAAGTGGAGGTTGCTGTGAGCTGTGATGCCACAGCACTCTATGTAGGGCAACAAAGTGAGACTCTGTCTCTAAAAAAAAAAAAAACCCTGGGAATGTGTCAGGCAAAGAAGGAAACATTGGAAAACCACGTTTTAAGCCCAGGAGGTAGTGAATGGCTTTCGCTTCTGAAACACTAAGACTTTGGGAGGGAGTTGGAATATGTCAGAAGAATGAGACTGTGTAGTGACCACCATGGAGTTTGTAATAACTGACCCACAATGCCAGAGTGGTCTGGAAAATGGGCTTCAGAGTGACTCTGTCACTCACTGGGCATGTGTGCAGGCAAATTATATAACCTCTCTTAAGCATCCATTCTTTGAAAAATGGAAATATGCATTATACCCACCTCACAAGATACTTTAAGGATTGAATGAAGCAATGTAGGTAAAGCAATAGCACAGAGCCTGACAAACAGTACACAGTCAGTAAATATTAGCTCTTCAAGTGTGGTGGAAGCCAAGAGAGTTTAAAATGAAAGATTTCCAGTTATCAACAGAATGTTATAGCAGATGATAAAGGTTTCAAGCTTTTTGAACTTTTGAGTAATTTATACGCATTACCAGTAATTTAACTTCCACTGATCCATCAAGACATACACATGGTTTCGTAAAAACCTCTAGAGAATTATGGTAAATGTCTTCTAGACTGATGATACTGACCTGGCCTCAGTAACTTAGGCCTAGCCATAAAAACAAGTTCCTATTGCCATGATATTCTAATTAAATATCCCAAACTTTATTCCAGGTATACACCACCCAATATTGGCAGAGCTAATTCAGCCAAGAACACTCCAGCCAGTAAATAATAAATTCTCAGAAGTCAAAATTTCCATTTACACCTGTAAACAGAAAATTCAATTTAATGCAAATTGTTAAATAATAAGACCAGTGGGCAATGAACCATACTAAACACATCATATGAAATAGATCAGTCATGCAGCCTGGTGACCAGGAAAGAAATCTGTGACACGTTCTGTAGCTAAATGGGCTGTGCTTACACATACTTGTGCACACGCACACACACAGTGCAAAGTGCTACCACAGAGATGCAGTATGCATCTGAAAAATGCAGAATCCTGAACGAGAGGCTGCTTACATTCCTCCGTATTTAAACCTTTTGGTCATCTTCCATGGAATCATCTAACCATAAAGAATGCCATTTTATATAATGCTTGGCAGTGCAGTGTTAGGAAGAGGAATCTTGCAGACGGCTTCATTGAAGCTAGAAATCATTAAGGAGGGGACTACAGCATGCTGTTTATTGAGACCTCCTCCTTGACAGAGTTAAGAAGTCACAGTCCACAAATTTAAAATTAGCAAAATATCCACAGACTTCTTCTACTTGTGAGATACACAAGATCAAAATAACTCGATGTAGAGATCACTTTTTTCCTACCATAATCTGGACAACAGATTTCCCTTAGGCTTTAGAGATTTGGGGGACCATTAAGGTACTGGATTCAGGGTGTACCTGAAAGCACGTCTGGAAAGCAAGAGAGAGAAAAGTTTGAATGAAAATATGTTTGATTTTTGGGGCGGCGCCTTGTGGCTCAGAGGAGTAGGCGCCAGCCCCATACGCCAGAGGTGGCGGGTTCAAACCCAGCCCCTGTCAAAAACTACAAAAAAAAAAAAAAAAGAAAGAAAATATGTTTGATTTTCAATTTTTTTCAGCTTTCTCTGTCTTTTTTTCTTTGAATAAACCATCAAGTACCTGAGCTTGGAAACAATTTAAAAGATAAAAATACATGGATGATCTTTAACCATAGTCACCCAAACATGGACATTTTTAAAAACAAAGCAAAATCCTTAATGTCGATGTAATACTTTTGCTATTTGTGTTCCCAGGGTCTAAAGAGTGTGCAGACAAAAATGTCAAGCATATTTCAGAAATAAATTACTTCTGTTTTTCAATATGTGTTTGTAAAGTGCTTGTTTGCCTGAAGCTGAGGAATTTCACAGGACATGGGACTTCCAGGGCTAAAACCAGTAAAGTTCAAGGTGAGCAAAAACCAAGCTGGTCACTTTAAATGCTTGTCAATAAAAAACTAAAACTGCAGTGTAATCTCAAAATGCACATCAAATCAACACAAGTAGATTGAATTAATTTTAAAATAATACCATTTAAAAAACTTACATGCAAAATAATGTATAATTTAAGTTAAACATTAATCATTCATTAATTCTGCCTGCCATCCTTTATTTATATCAACTTCCTTGAATAAATCAAATCTTAAAGGACGTTTTCAGGTAAATTTTCTAATCAGAAGGTCCCAGGGCTCAGCTCCCGTAGCTAAGTGGTTAGGGCGCCAGCCACATACACGGGGCTGATGGGTTCAAACCTGGCCAGGGCCTGCTAAACAACGATGACAACAATAATTTAAAAAATAAAAAAATAGCCAGGTGTTGTGGTGGGCGCTGGTAGTCCCAGCTACGTGGGAGACTGAGGCAAGAGAATTGCATAAGCCCAAGAGTTTGATATTGCTGTGAGCTGTGACGCCACTGCACTCTTCTGAGGGTGACATAGTGAGACTCTGTCTCAAGAAAAAAAAAGAATGTCTCAGGGTCAACCTAAGAACTTACTTCAAGCCCATTGATCTTCAGTCATTTGGAGAGTTTTGAAAACAAAATATATTTTAAATGTAAAATCATTGATTTTTTTAAATAATTCAAATCAAATTTATATTAATCTGGAATACTGGTAGGAAAAAGGAAATAAAAAGATTATATGAACCATGAATTATAAAAAAATTATATGAACCTTAACCCAACCTAAATAAATGATCACAACCTCATCTTTGTTACAATTGAGCTTAGCATTTTCTTCTTTTCTTAAATGAGACTGATATAATAAAAGTAAGAAAGTTTTTATATTTATCCACCTTAATCACTCCCTACTTACTTCTTCATTTCTTAAAGAAAAATTATAATGAACAGTTTTTTCTTCCTAAATTCACAATAGGTAATTTGTTTTCTCATTTGATTTCTTTCCAATTTCCAGTGTCATCTGCTATAAATATTTTATTATCAAAATATTTTTATATAATTAAGAAATAGTGGTAATGTAGGATTACTTCATCCAAAGACCCACAGACATATGAAAAGGCTGTAAATGACCAAATAAGCCCATTGAGTAAAACATAAAGTAAAAATGAGTGTAAGAGACAGCTGGACATGTGTATGTAGGCAAAAGGGTTGGAAGATAGGCTGACAACACGAAGAGGTGTGTTGCAATGAACTTGAAGGAGACAGGCCATTGGGCCAACCATCCCTTTACTATCAAGGAATTCCTTATGTTCCCATTAGTATCTCACATCTGGACAGCTGCATTATTAAAATTTGGACCAAAACTTGAGTCAACAAGCAAGTATCGTGTCTCAATTTCTCAATTTCATTTTTCCTTTACATATTACACACACACACACACAGTTTTGTTCAGGGAAGTCTTTCATGTCCAGATGTCAGATTTTTGTGACTCGTGGTCAGGAATGAGGAAAAGGCTTTGTGAACAAGCTTGTTCGGATCACGTCCACCTCGGAATGATACAAGCACATGTTCACGGCACCTCACTTTCATAAATACAACATTCTAAACTGTCCTTCGAACGGCCACCTTCAGTACTGAGGCAGGCCTCAAGTTTCCACAGGCAAGTTTCTTTGTAAGAGAAAATGTTTTAAGGGTTAGAGGAAAAGGGCAGTTCTCTTCATTCCTTTATCTTTTCTAATCTTTTAAAATATGCCATTAGGAAAGTTTTGGGAGAGGATTGGTTAGAAGCCAGAAGTCTCACTGACTCTTTCAGTCATCATGATTTCACATTTCTTGCCTCAGGAACTGGCTGAGCTTTTGAACACTTTCACATTTTAGCTGATGTGATGTGAGTGCAACTTGAACATAAATGCCTAACACCTGTATTAGCAGTTTATAATTAAAGGCACTCCGATCTCCTCCTGTTTGTCCTAAATCAACATCCCATTACATTGGTGCCATTTCCTTTTATTCATATAAATGAAGGACCAGAGAAGTGAAGTGACTTGACCAAAATCATTTGCCCAGGGGGTAAGTTAAAACCTGGGCTGCCTGGCCCAGTCTATTTTTGAAATATACCTGGGGACACAGGTATAAGAAAAAATTAACATTCAAGCAGAAAATAAAGTTCCATCTTTTATGTGACTTTTTTTTCTTTTTCTTTTTTTTTTTTTTGAGACAGAATCTCACTCAGTCACCATGGGGTAGAGTGCCATGGTGTCATAACTCAACAGTAACCTCAAACTCTTGGGCTCAAGTGATCCTCTTGTCTCAGCCTCCTGAGTAGCTGGAACTATAGGCATTTGTCATTATGCTCACCTAGTTTTTCTATTTTCAGTAGAGACAGGATCTCACTCTTGCTTAGGCCGGTCTTGAACTCCTGAGCTCAAACAATAGACCAGCCTCAGCCTCCCAGAGTACTAGGATTATAGACATGAGCCACCCTGCCTGGCCTTTATGTGATTTTTAAAAATAAAGTTGAGCAAAAACATAAACAATGACCCTGCATCCATTGAGTCCATTTCTAAAGATCCCAGTCCATTGCACAGTAACACCATATAAAAGTATGCCATTTAGTTATTTCAAGTAAATAAAGATATTTTTTATAAAAAATGAATAGATTCACTAATTAAAGAAGACTTTAGAGTTCATCACTTTTTTATTTTGGTTAAGAAAAAATGTACAAACATTAGAGTCAATAAGTAAATCAAAATGTTGAAGTTATTTGTTTATACAGTAGAACCTGTGTAAGTTGACCACCCATGGAACTATAACAAACCCATCCAAATATGAAGGTGGAACTAGGAACTAGGCCCACTGTACTGATACACACATATAGTTGCTGGTCCAGTCTAGGAAAATTAGGTCAACTTAAGGAAGTGATCAACTATAGAGGTCCTATCGTATTTATTTTAATTTCAAGCACCATACCTTCTGCAGCAAAAAACCAAGTCTCGCCTCTGTACTAATGAGCTGACAATTACTAAAAATAACATTTTCCCAAAAAAAGGCAAATCTACATTCAAAAGCTATTAATAGCTCTTGTGCCAATAGAAGCCTCATTCAATATTTGGGCATAACAGATAGTATTGGAATACAAACAAACAGATGACATAGAAAGGGGCAATGGTGGCAGGAAGAGGAGGTGAGGAGGGAGAAAGACTGCTGCACTAAGCCTGGGAAGGACCTAGGTACCCTAAAGCTCCCCTGAAGGAGCCTCCCCAGGCCCCAGTCCCTTCCGATGTCCTTATCGTGTCTGCTGCGGCACCCATTCTGCACTCTGGCTCCCTCTTGGAACAAATGCCCTGGCCTGAGCCCTTGTCTGAGGTTGTTCCCCTGATAATCTGTCTGGTCCTTACCAATCTCTTATCAGAAGCTAGTGCTTGTTCATGAGACCCAGCAGCTGAGTGGGGTCCTATCACAACTGGGGCGGAATCTGAAGCAAGTAAGAGACACCTCCTCATACTGACAAGAAGGGCTCCTATGCATCAGAATTAACCCTTAAGCACTGAGCCTCTCGAGAACTTTGTTCACCAAAGCCCTTTAGCTACTATCATTGGAATATTGGCCTCTCCCTTCTCCCCTCTCCCCTAACCCATCTCTCTTCCAGCCTATTCTGAGGTCCCAACATGCCTTTAGCCCAAGCCTGGAAGCATTATAACACATCACAGGTGATTTAAACTGATTTCAGTGGTGGTTGATGGATTCCAAGGACCTGACCTTCTGTGCATTAGGAAGATCAACTCTCGCCTTCACTTTATTCTGCGGCTATCATCTGACGAGATGGGCCTGCCTCCTATACTCCCAACAGCATTCATCACCACACAGTCTGTCTTCCCCGCTGGCCTGCAAGGAGCAAATCTGACTCCATCACTGTTTTGTCCTTATTTCCAGCAAGGATCCCAGCACATAGTAGAGAATTAACAAGCACTTGCTGAATGAATAAATATATGATACACATGCGTAATTGTTAAGTATTTCATTAGCTTGGGAAATAAAGTACCCCATCTCATATTTGAATTTAATGATTGGCTGATAATATTGATAATACTGATGCATTAACCAGCACATTTACATTAATTTTAATATATTTGTTTGTGGAATCATACTTTGGAAAACTGCTTAACAAAGTCCTGGGGATAGGAAAAATAAAGATTATAACTATCTTTGCATTCAGTTGTTGCTTTAAAGTACATGCAGAATTTATTTTTTTTTTTATTAGATCATAACTCTTTGTATTCCTGGCCACTCAAAAGCAAGTTAAAGCACAATTACATTAAATAATATGTCGTTACCTACCATTTTAACCTCTGTGAAATGTTTCTCCATTCAAAAGAGAGTTTGCTAAACTTGCTCTATAAAATTCTGAGTAAAGAGAAGTAAAAAATCGCCTTTTACTAGAAGTAACATTTCAGTCAACAACAGAACTACAAAAAATATATTCATTTTTCTTGAGATCCACACTTATTGAAAACAATTCTAGAAAATTACACGTAACCTGTTCAGATAGTCTCATTATGTTTACTTCAAACTAAGAATTGTATAAATTTATCACAAAAGGAGCAATTAAATGGTTAGTGTCTATTGGACTCCTATTGCCCTTACTCTCTTATTCCACATAAACCCAGTACTATCTTCCAATTTCACTACAAAATTGCCCTCTTGAACAACTCTATTCATGATCTAATGTCTTTGTGTACAAACCAGTTATGAAGAAGAAAGGGAAAAACAGAAACAATTCCTTCAGGTTTCCCTCCTAAAATCCAGGCTTCTTTGCAAACATGTATTCATACATGATTTCTCTGCCTAGAAACTGTATCAGTACTAAACTGAGTCACAGGGCTCTGAGTTCAATTTTTACTTAAACAGCAGCCACAAGTGACTCTAAGCCAGTCTATTCAAAATCCTATTTCCTCCCCTGCCACGTAAGAGTAATATTTGCCCTTTATCAGTGTCACAAAGATGCTTCCATATCTGAAATACTCTTGGGACTCCAAAATGGGTTTAATTATTACTCCATCAAAATCTTAATCCTCTTCATTTCCAAACTGGACATCATAATATCTAAACCTTGAATAATGCCAGGTACAATGGCTCACACCTGTAGTCCTAGCACTCTGGGAGGCCTAGGCAGGTAGATTGCTTCAGCTCAGGAGTTCAAGACCAGCCTGAGCAAGAGTGAGTCCCTGTCACTACTTAAAAAATGAAGAACTAGCAGGTGTGATTAGGCATGCCTATATACTCCTGGCTATTTAGAAGGCTGAGGGAAGAGAATTGCTTAAGCCCAAGATTTTGAGGTTGCTATAAGCTGTAATGCCATGGACTCTACCCAGAGCCACAGATTGAGACTCTGTCTCAGAAAAACAACAACAACAAAAAAAAAAACCTTGAAAGTTTACTCTAAGGATCAAGCGAAATCAGACATGTGAAAAAGCTTTGAAGTTTGAAAATGTTTAATTACACGTAAAGCTTATTTTTATTTTAATGCCTTTGCAAATGTGTGTCTAAACCAATGCAGGTTATTTAAAAATACAATGAAATATTTCCAACTTTTGAGTTTCCTATCACAATTGAGAGAATGCTGTCGCCTTCCCGTTGCTAAATGCACTGTCAGTAGAACATGGAGTTCTTAGTTCAGTGGTGAAAATTAGTTTGTATCATGACATTCCTACTCAATTCAAAGTATTTTTAAGTGTCCACTATGTCCTACAGACTTGCTAAGAGTTGAGCGTATAAAGTTGCAATGAGACTGTCCCTAGCCTCAGCGAGGCCACATTCTAGTTAAAAGAAGGCATACAAAGGAATGATTGCTGTGCAAAGCGTTAAGTCCTCTGAGGGTACAAAGCCAGCCTGGACTTCCAGGAGAAGATGACATGTGAGCTGAGTTAAGGAATGAACAGGACTCAGCCACATGAAGGGAGTAGGAAAGAGAATTCTGGGCAGAGTAAGTAGCATAGGCAAAGGCCCTGACATTGGGGAAAAAACATGTTTTGTTCAGGGGAAGATATAAACAATATCACAAAAGTGGTATGTGCCATTTGAAGAGTGGTGGAAAAGGAGGCAAAGATATGAAAATGTTCCATTTCATGCCCTTTTGCTAAAGAACCTACGGCTTGTCAAGTGGACATTATGCTTCTCACACTGGGGCACTCAATCTCTGGGGACAAGTATGTTTAACATGGCTCAGCTTCTTGTTTCTCAAATTTACCCAACACTATGGGAGAGAACCAAAGCTGAAGTACTATTAATTCAAAACAATGTTTGTAAGTATTAAAATACCTATCTTTATGGTCACCTTGACAGAAAAGTTTGAAAAGCACAACAGCTGTATAACAAGGAACCACTGATGGTTTTACAGTCATCAGTGCCATCATAAGATAGATGTTTTAAATCACTCACTTACTCACTCTGATGATGGTGTGAGGGTGGAAAGACTGCCAACGGGAAGCCAGGCGGGAGGGGGCACATCTTCCAGGTAAGACATGAGTGGCTGACTCAGGATAAGGATGAGTGTGGAGGACAGCGATGCTTTGAGGATCAGGCGGAGAGGTCAGATCACCAGCCATGCGGAGTGCCTGAATACAGAAGTTAAGGAAAAGACAGGAGACACATATAAGTTCAGCTTTTGGGCTTGGAAGATGGACAGTGCTGCCACTGAAAAACTTGGGAGTATATGAAAGAGAGTGAAAAGTTAGAAGATTCACCTTTGAACATGTAAATTTCTACATTCTATGGAACTCCAAGTGAAGAGGCTGGGAATCCATCCTCATTGTCTTCCCTGATTCTTGTGAAAAATCTCAAGCACTTGTAAGATAATTAGAATCAGAAGGGCATTTTGCTTTATTTCCTTTCCACCTTTCAGTGGCCATCTCTAGAGTTCATATAGACTTTGCTCCTTCATGGTTTTCTACCGTGTCTGTGTACATCTATGGCAGAGTAGTAACTCCTTGGGTGTGGTTTTCTTAAAGAAGCTTTAATCCACTGGGTTCTATATAGTTTCTTGGTTTTCTTACCTTTCTCCATAGCAACATCATGTGTCACTGACAATATAGATGGTTCATAAATAACTAACTTAGAAGAATTCAGCATCATATCACCCGTCAATCCCAGAGCCTCCTGAGTCTCTATTTTTGAACTTTGTTTCACCCTTAACTATTTTTTTTTTTTTTATCAATTGCAATCCTATTCTGATCTCCCAGTGTAATAAAACAGATACTGATCTCAGGTGAGGATAAGCAAGGGAACCAGATAAACTCACAAGACAAAAATCTTATATCTCTATTCTCTTGTTTTCATGCAAATGTCCCCCATAATTAAATCAGGAAAAGAATGTAGCGAAAACTTATCGGCCAAATGGTTTCAAAATTTCAAAAGAAGCTGTAAATATGGTTCTTTTTAGAAGATCAGGTTCTAACTAGAGTAGGAGAAAGGGTAGCATTTGTTCTGATGAAGCAGTTTTTAAATTCTTGTCAGTGATTTGAAGAGAGATAACTGATGCATGTTGAAGAAGCCTGCAAGATTTTTAAATAGTTCGGACGCTATGGAGAGCATTTTTTTTTTTCTTAAAGCAATGTACTCAGAAGTGTTGGCAAGATTTTATTTGAATGTAGCAATGCTTATGTGAAGAAGTTATTTTGAATTACTCTAGTATAAATATGTATGACATTATTTGTATTGAAAATTTCCTTTGCAAGTAAGCGAATGAGGGAGTGTTATATCTCTATTACTTTGTAAATGATTTAGATATTTCATTTTGGAAATAAAATATCATACCCATAACTCAAAAGTAATATCAGAATTCTCTTTGTGCCCACAGGTGATTTTTGCACCTATATTAATGCCTTTTATTTGCCATGTAGTACAAACAGTATGTGTTACCTTAAGTCTGACTTTTTTATAGAGTGTTTACACATACATGCATTCATTCCTCAGAAATTTATTCAGCCCCTTTCCTGTATCAAGCACTTTGCTAGGCACTGGTCATACAGCAATAGTATCAAACCATCCATCATAACGTATTTCAGGTAAACATTCTGTCTCCTCCAGGCAATTTTTTGTAGCACAGTGACTATTTCAAATCCTTGGGGTCATATTTTACTATTTAAAAGCTAAGCCTGTTGAATGCCCTGGACAAGCCTAGCCCTAAAAGTTAGTTTTCCCTCTGAATAGAGACCATTAAACTAAAAGTGAGAAAAGGGAAAAGCTGCAGGAAATGGGGCCTGGAGCACAGGGAAGCAAGAAGAGGGAGGACGGGGTGTTGGACAATCCGGTCACAGACTTCCCCTTGGCACCTGTGGGCTACCAGGTGCTGTTCTACTTGGAAAGGAAGCTGCTGGCAGTAAAATCAGCCAGCCAGTCAGCTGTTCATTTACTTAAGGAAGGAAAAACAAAACTACCCATCTTCTCTGTTTTCCTTCTTTAGCTATTGTGTGCGGTTGAAGGGGAGAAGATCATTTATCTTAAATTATTACTTGACGTGTGCCTTCAAAAGCAAAACATACATTTACTAGTTTGCTTCATTCTCTCCTTATGATTTCTTCCCTTCTTATTATATTTTAATACTATATTTACTTAAAATATATAAATGTTCAGAGTCATTTAAAGAGTAAGACAAATACATAGATGCAATTCTGCATCTGCCTATTTCTTTTTTAGGCTATGCATAAAAGTGACAGAGAAAGGGGGTAATAAACTAGTTTGTGTCGTACTGTAATCAGGAATGTAACTTGGGAAACAGGAGTGTCTAAGTATCAATGGTCCCTGTCTGCGACCCTGCTGTTTTATACTTTCATATTTCTTTATTTATTTCAGATTAACATGAGGGTACAAATGGGTAGGTTACATTGTTTGTGAGGTAAAGTTCAAGTCCTGTCTGCTACTCTCATTCCTATTTCAAGTTATAAGTTTAAAGTGCCAGATCATATTCAGAGTTTATATCCCTCAAAAGCTTCTTATTGGATGACAGATTATAAATATTATAAGTATTAGGCACTGTTCCAGGGGGTTGTGAAAGACATATCAGTGATAGATCACCTTCTTTCACCTTGTTATCTCAAATAAATCACTATTTGGAGATCCTAAATGAAATAAAAGTTTAAAAACCTTCCACGTGATGGTGCTCTGCCTCAGTATCTTAGAAGCATTACTTTGCCTCAAATTCAAAGTCTAGTGGGATTTCAAATGACATTCGTAAGCATATTTCACCTAACCCTGAACATTTCCCTACACGAGAATCTTCTTCGTGAGGAGCCTAACTTCAACGTAGATCATTTTTACAGAATGACTACGACAAAACCATTATGAATAGTTTTTCAATATCTCAGATGTACATTAAATGATTATAGGTAATAATATAGCATAGGACTGCTGATTTCTCTAAATTGAAACTGCAAATACTTAGCAGATAGATTAATTAAGCTTTAAAAGATTGGGATTTTAATTGTTTTAAGAGGCCAAATATTTCCTGTGAACTCTAGGCTCTGTTCTGTCCTTTTGTCTGGAAGGGTGCTAGCTGAGTGCCAAGAACAGCAGGTAAACCAGCTCCCCGCAACCCAGAAAAATTACGCCTTTGCCACAGGAGCCATACTTATGGCTCCACAATGGCCAGGAAAAACTGAATAGGAACAGATTGTTTTGCGTGTGTAGCAAAGTTAGTTCCAGAGAGAGAGAGAAAGAAGCCTGGTTTGCACTGTAGCAGAACCACTGGAACAATATGCTCCCTGTGTCCACAGCCCAGTCTTCCCCTGACACCCTCCTTTCTAGGGCATAGGGTAGAAAAGTCACAGACACAGTAGATCATGCCAGGGCCTGCTGACACAACCCTACTCCCAGATTTGCAGGCAGGAAAGTGAGGCAATATTTGTACTATATACATAGTCTTGCTGTTTTAAAGCAGATAATTCCAGAGCTAAACTGGGGAGTAGAAAAAAGATAATGTAGGCAAACTTCCTCAGTGGTATTCCATCCCTTCTCTCCTTCCCAAGTCCTTTAAGCTTCTGAAGTTTTAGCGAGAGTAGGGAAAGAGTTTGAACAGTATTTAGAACCTCTTCTTTTCACCTTGGATAAATAGGATCTTTGATACTTCTTGACCCCACTAAGCTTACCCCAAGAGTGACTTTTTCTATAACACGTCAGATAGAGGGAATTTGCTGGGTGAACTTTTTCCTTACAATTGCGAAGGGAAGTGTGAAATACATCATCAAATTTTATCTCAGCTGCTTAATTGCAATGGGTATGATCATAAGCACCCCACTTTTTCTACTATGAGCAAATTACTTTCCCAACTTTCTTATCAGTAAAAGTAAATTCTGTATAATACAGAAATGGGTTAAATAATTCCTAATAAAATCACAAAATTATTCAAGTGATTAAAAAATAAAATTATTTAAAATAATAAAATAATATAAACACCTAAAAGACATGTTACATCCACGTTAGTCTTTCATAATTTAACTTTATATATTTTTCAGGTAATTCAGGAGTAGGAATTGCTATCTACTGGTACACCTATGCTGTACCAGACATTCTGCATATGTAAGTCATAATTTTTTCATTGCAACCAGCTTGAATCTAAGTGCTCTTTTGCTCATTTTAAAAATGAGGTTCACAGGGATTAAATAACTTGTTCACCATACACAATTAGGTATTCAGAAAGCAGAAAGTCCACCTGTAATCCTTGTACTTTGGGAGGATGAGGTGTGGGGAGGGTTGCTTGAATTCAGGAGTTTGAGACTGGCCTGAGCAAGACTGAGGCCCCATCTCTACTAAAAATATAAGGAGGCATGGTGGCTCATGCCTATAATCCTAGCACTTGGGAGGCCAAGGCAGGTGGATTGCCTGAGCTCATGGGTTGGAAACCAGCCTGAGCCAGAGCAAGACTTCATCTCTAAAAATAGCCAGGCATTGTGGTGGGCACCTATAGTCCCAGTTACTTGGGAGGCTGAGGCAAGAGAATCACATGAGGCCAAGAGATTGAGATTACTGTGAGCTATGACGTCATAGCACTCTACTGAGGGCGACAAAGTGAGACTCTGTTTCAAAAAACAAAAAAAAAAGAAAGAAAAGAAAAGAAAAATGGAAGGAGACCAGGTGCTGTGTCACCTCTGTAATCCTAGCACTCTGGGAGGCCGAGGCAGGTGGATTGCTTGAGCTCAGGAGTTCGACAATAGCCTGGGCAAGAACAAGACCCTGTCTCTTAAAAAAAAAAAAATCTAGCCAGGAGTTGTGGTGGGAGCCTGTAGTCCTAGTTACTTGGGAGGCTGAGGTAAGAGGATCACTTGAACCCAAAAGTTTGAGGTTGCTATGAGCTGTGATACCATGGCACTCTGCCTGCCGAGGATGACAAAATGAGACTCTGTCTCAAAACACTTTATGGGGGCAAGACATGATTGCAAGAGGGACTTTACCTAACAATTGCAATCAGTGTAACCTGGCTTATTGTACCCTCAATGAATCCCCAACAATAAAAAAATAAATAAATAAATATTTTTAAAATAAAATAAAAATAGAAGAAAAAGAAAACAAACTAGCTGGGGTTATGGTGGCACCTCTAGTGCAAACTACTCAGGAGGCTGAGGCAAGAAGATCTCTTACACCCAAGAGTTTAAAGTTGCTATAAGCTATGATGCCAGGGCATTTACACAGGGTGACAGAGTGAGACTCTGTCTCAAAGAGAAACAGAAAAAAAAAAGAGAGAGAGAGAGAAAAATAAGCTTCTCCCAAATTTCTCTCACCTAAATGCTCTACTATTCCACTGTGTACACCATCCCTTACTCCTGCAAGTTAAATAAACCTAACCTTGAAAGAAAGGAAAGAAAGAAAAGAAATTCAAATCCAGTTTGTCTATTTCTAAAGCCTACATATGTATTTTGCTATCACTGAGGAAAATATAAAGAATATAGTGTCAAAAACACTAATGTCCAATTTCCAGGCACCAAGTGCTTAAAGAAGTTATATAAGAAATAAAAACTCATCTGTGGTATCCATGGATCATGAAGTTTTCTTCATCACTCATTTGTCCTGTGCTTGGGCCCAAGGCGAGGGCTGGGGTGAACTAGCAAGAACTTCCCATGGGATGTTTTCCTGAGTGTGTGTGTTGGGGAGGGCTGGAGAAGAGACTGGACCAGGAAACACACTTTATCTGTGAAACCAGAGGTACCAAAGCCAGAGAAGCTTTGGCTCAAGGACTTAATCCAATATTGTAACTAGAAAAATGAGCCTAAGTGTTAGGTGCAAAAGGCAAAATAGGCCATATACAGAAAAACAAGGAAGAACCACGGCACCCAGGAGGAGCGGAAGTGGGTCACAAAGCAGTGTGCAAAGTGGGTAGGCACAAGTGGTTGTGAAGGACAGCGGCTGAAAGCGAGAAGCAGGGGGCTGTGTATGTGGCGCGGGGGAGGACCTGGCAGATTCAAAGACCCACGAAGGCGCAGACACTGGAATTCTAGGGAAAGTCATTGGCTCTCCCTAGGCCACAATTTTCTCATCTAATAAAATGGAACAAATTGTGACCCCTCAGATCTGCCATCAAAATTAAATGATATGTGAAGAAATTCAGCATTGTGCCAAGTCCAAGGAAGCAATTTTTTCCTTAGTTGCGATTATTTTATAGCTGTGATTGCCATGAGGATGATGATAATTTTTGAGAGTAAGGTTTTCACATTTAAGTACCTAAAAGAAGGTAAAGGAGGCAAGAAGAAAAAAAAATCACCCTTAGAACAGAATCACCTTCAAGTTAGAACTGAAGACAGTATGAAGTTTATAGTTTTGACATTAAAACAGAGTAAGGAGTATCAAAGAAGACCTTGAAGCAAGCATGAAGTGTTTTCCAGGTCACTAGACAATTGGTAGGTGCAAACCACTTCTGGTCCCATTCCCAGGGGGAAAAAAGGTACAGGCCACTCTTGATACCCTATGCTGATGTCCAAATAACCTTTGGGGTAGTTCTGACCTGCAGGGATCGTGGAATAAATCATTTGAGGAAAGAAATAATTAATGGACCCTTTAAGAACTACAGATATAAGTATTTTGAGAAGTCAAAGCCATCAGCGTTAGTATTAGATATCACAATAGTTTTTCCCCCTTGCATTTGCTTTGATTTTTCAGTTTCACATCAAAAAGAAAATCTGGCCTTGTGATGCAAACCCCAGGACAACTACAATTCCAAAAAAGAATGTTCGGTTCATTATGAACAGTCTTAAAGCAAATACTACTATGACAGCCAAATTCCTAGTCTTCAAATTTGTGAGTTTGCCCTTTTTTCCACAAGTCTTACTCAAGACCACTTCTGAGCTTTTGCGAATTTAACCCTTAGATTCAAAGACAATAAGGTAACGGAAACTTTGAGTTCATATGTTTGGACTAAATTCCTTCTCAAAAGAAGTCTAACATTTATAATCAAATTGTGAGCCTATTGAATATGATAAATTAACTGCTAAACTAACAGAAAGGAAATACCGTATTTATTTTCACTTCTACGGCAACACATCCTTTGAATAGTTTTAAAGAATCATAAACCACCCATAAATCCTATGATGCTTTCCATTTTCTTTCTTCACTTAATAAAACAGCACTCATTTTTCAATTTAGAAAAAGTGAATGATACTAAAAGATAAATAGTTGCTTTTAATAATCAAGATTAATATATGCTGTCTTTAGCTGATCTATATTTTCCATGTTATTTGTTCCACCTTTCATTATAATAATAATGGTACAATATAGTGAAGTTTCACATATTACTTTATTTAATTCTCAGTAAAATCCTAAGGAATAGTCATTATTAGTGTACCCACATTGTATATAAAGAAACAAGCTTGGAGTAGATTGCTTGTACTCACACAGGTAGTAATCTGCAAGGCTAATATTCAGAATAAATACTTGGAACCTCAACTAACACAGAGGTATAAAATATCAGGAATGTACTTGCTTACTTATTTTTAAATAATTTAAATCAGCTCACATATTAAGTAACATATAAAAAAAATCATCTTAAATACCAGGCCTGAGTTGTCAATTGCCTGGATTTTCTCTTTAAGACTTGTAAAAAGTTATAACTAAAAATTTTAATGACCAAATTCCAATAAGAAATTATAGTGCTTAATTAGTGCATATCTCTGGATTTGGGGAGAGTGACTTGATTCTACATAGGGTATGATCTTCCCTAATTAACGGTGGCTGTGGTACATGTTTGTATATGATTGCTACATAAATGGTTTCAAATGAAGAAGTTGTGTAGAGATGGAGGAAGAATATCACAGCTCAATAAATAAACTTTTACAAGTATAGAAGAAAATTTTAAATTGAACTGTTACTTTGTTTCTTCTTCCTGACAGAATGATTTAAAAATACACACACACACATTTAAAATCAAGCATTAGATATGCAAATATGTGTTCAGATCAGAGATACCAAAATTATTCAACTGATTAATTATTCATCATAAAATGTCAATTAATAATTATGAAGCAGAAAAAGCATCTTTCTAATGCATCTTTATTTTTCTTGGCCTAAAAAGGGCTTAATATACATGTTCAATTGACTTCTAACAAGTTTTAAAAACTTAACAAGTAAAAAAATTGTAAACAAGTGCAAACTCTGCATTTTAATGAAAATAACAAATATGTCCAAAGTGAGGGAAAGAGTAAAGCAGTAATAGTAGTAATAATAATAATGAAAATTATAAAACAGCCACATTCACAACATATGCAGCCTCACGTTCACTCACCTGCTAAGTAAAAGACAGCAACCTAGCCAAGAAAACAACCCAAGTACTCAAGTTGTGAATTCACTTAGCAATACACAAAAAACATGATATGACGTTTCTCTCTGAATTGATCAATCCTTGTTGGAGATCGGGCGGGTGCTTTAGAATTTTTTTACAATTTTCAAAGTCATTAAAAGAAAAAGCACAGTTTAAGTTTCTTAAAATTACATATTGTAATTTCTATGTCTGTTAAGCACTACTAAAATATCACTGTAAATAAAATCTTTCACATTACCTTAATTCTAAAGAATTTCCCTATGCCAAGTATTAATTTTTTCCATGAAGATCATATCTTTTTATAAAAACTATCAGTTTGCGCTGATATGATAATACAGAAAAACAAACCATTATGAGCACTGAAATACTGATTTATTTTATTATTGTTATTATTTTACGTCTCCCTGACACCTGGTGAACTTGTAGTCTCTGAGACCCAGAGAGTTATTTTAGTCAGGGTGTCCCTGCCCTCCTGCTGGTAGATTAATTACATATTAAACGTTGTGTTTTCAAAACGAAATGATAAATCTGGACACATAAAGGAGGCACAAGAAGAATCACAGCGAGGGAGAAGAGCAGTCTTAAGAAAGAAAACAAGAAATTGCAAAAGGGAGATATCAAATAGAAACAAGGAGAATGTAGAAAATGCAACTGGGAAAGAATTTCAAGAAAATAAGGATGAAGGACAGGGAGGGCTGCGAGGAGGCCGGAGGAGGGAGGGCAGGGGGGCGGTTTGGGGCTTGCAGCTCCCGGGCGAGGCTGCGGTCGGCGCCCGGACGCCCCTGCCTTCCAAGTTGAGGCCAAAGCCACCGCTCAGGCCTGCGTCGCACCCAACTTACTCCAAGTTTTCTGGTGACTCCTACCGGGCCCCTTGCCGCCCCCCCGCCCCCCGGGGGACTGACAGTCGCGTGGAGAAGGCTTTTCCAGGCACAGCCTTTCTCATGGTAATCAGCCCCCAGCATCACCTCCCGGCCGGGCCGCTCCGGCTCCGAGCGCCGCGCGCGGACCCCGGGACCGGAAGCGGGCGGCGGGCGGGGGGCGGGCGAGCGAGCCGGTCAGCTGACCCCGCGGCGGGGCGGGGGTCTCGGGGCGCCCGGGCCGGCGGGCACCCCACCCACGTGCTCCTGCGCCCGCGCGGCGGGGCCTCGGCTGCAGAGCAAACGCAGCCACGAGCGGGCTGGGGGGACCCGGCGCGCGGAAAACTGGGGACAACAAGCAGACCTGTTTTGCATCAATAAATTAAGATGCTCATTTGGGTCCTGAAGTTTGCTGGTTCCTGTCAGTGGAGGCGTTGGCAAAAGCACTGAAGCCGAGATTCAGCCTTTACTTCAAATAAAATAAAATAAAATAAAATAAAATAAAATAAAATAAAATAAACCTCCTCAGCTGGCCGTCCTGCTGGGGCCAGGTGACTTGCGAGATTCCACAGCCCGCGGGCCTCGCAGCGGGGATGTTAGGGACGGTCTGAGATTCTCTGGTCCTGTTTTGGTTTTGTTTGAAAGGGCTTCTCAGAGAGATGCTCTTGATTTTTTTTTTTAATAGACTTTCCCCTCCTATCCTAGGCTCAACTCCGAAAGGATTGGATTGCGAGTTCGCACGTGAGAAAACCGTTTGGCTTGTCTTGGACCCCTGCCGCCCCCCACCCCCTCCACACACACCCAATCCTGGGGTCGCCTTTATCACCCTTTGCTCGCAACTCTGAAAGAAGTTGCCCACCTCCTGCGTCGAAATAATTCCTCTAGATGAAAGATCAATTCCATTTCAAAACGAGAATAGGCTCCTTTTTTTATTTTCTCCACATGGTACAAAATAAACAATTTTAAAAAAATCATTAGCTGTGGCCAAATTCGAATTCTTTCTACAGCCTGTGTGTTCAAGGGCAGAAACATTGTATCTCTTAGGGCATCTGGGACGGCGAGCGGAGATGGGGGCGGGGCGGGGGGGAGCGGCTGTGAAAGTTTAGGAAATTGACAGACTGAGAGGTGAATGGGGGGACAAGTACCAGGACCTGGCCAGAGGGAATTGGAAAACAAAAGTGCATCTTTATCACGCCGCCTGGTTGGAGGGAATCCTGAAGGAGGCAGTTTGTTTTACCCAAGGAAACCCTAAAGAATTATTTTTGCCCCTTCAATGTCGACTGCAATATTATTTCACATTTGCGTGTATCTGTTGTTTTAATCCCCTTTGTCTGCGCTAATCTCAAAGTGATTATTAATGGGGGAGACAGACAGGGAAGGAGCGATTTATTTGCAGGACTTATTTTGCTGTGCGAAGAGCCGAAAGCCAGCAGCCCCCAGTCCTCTTTCGACTTTTCCCTGCTTCCTGCGTTCCTGCATCCCGCGGATCTCACGATCCCCATTGTCCCCGACCTGGCCCTCAGATTGAGGCAGTGCTCTGAACAAATTTATACCACAGCTTCCTTCTATTCCATCGCCTCTGGGGTGGTGATAACTCTCTGTCAAACGCCTGGGGAGGGGCGTGCCAGGCAGGGGAGGGGGGCAACTAGCTGCCGCTCACCCTCGCGGAGACCCTTTCTATACCACCATCCAAACATCCACTTTGACAGTAGCTTTTGTACCTCAAATCACACACTTGCAGGTAGGAATTCCCAGAGCTAAATGTTAGGGATTGCCTCCTGCCACTTGAAGGATTACTGAGCCCAGAGTAATCAGATGATTAGGTATTCTTAATAGAAATACCTGAGTCTTTTTTTTTTTAAGGTAGATCCTAAGTAACGAGGCATTCCTTATACCTAATAAAGACATGTGTTTTGTTAGCTCTTGGACTGGATCCTTCTACCTGAGGTTATGCTTGTAAGTGTCTGTCTGGGTTGTAAGTCTCCAAAGGCTACCTGGGAGCCTGGAGGAAGGGTCTTGCCTGAAATAACTCCAGGCTTTAGACGTCTTCCTTGAGAATGGGAGTGGGGCGGCTAAAAAGCAAACTTCTGAAGAAAGCTGGACTCCAAATTTTTTAATCAGAAAAAAAGAAGAAAGAAAGAGGGATGAGGAAGACAAAAGAGGACGTGAACAGTGGTGCTAAATCTCAGAGGAAGAACTTGATAAGTCGTATGTATATTTAGTATAGATACATAATAGTAAAAGAAGTGTAAAATATAAAATTAAGATGTGTCTAACCCATGTTAGAATTCTTTGATTTTCTTTATCAATAGGTGTTAGACTGAAGATTCTGAATGTTCTTCTATAGCTACTTTATCTATGATGGGAGTGGGAGGGAGAGATTAATTTATCCAGCTCTTCTCATTGTAATAAATACTTAAATTAGGAAAGACACAAGTCTGTAACCAACTGTGAAAATCTACTTTCTTACATCCCAGAACAAGATCTAGCTATGGTCATGCTGGGTGGCTATTGAGCTTCCCCCCCGAAAAAAAAATAAATATACAAAATACTAAGAGGAGTACCTCTGGGAGTGTAGATGTGGTAACTCATGTGGTGGCTTTTCCCTCCTTTGAGTGAAATTGCCAGTGGGTCTTGCATTGAAAGTCTTGCTTTAGGCACACATTCAAAGCACAGTTCAAAGCAGTTTATCTTAATATAAGTAAAAGTCTAGTGTTGGATCATGGTATTATTTGTTGCAGATTTCATCAACCTGGAAATAAGGACTTGTAACATATTTAACAATATTAAAGCAGAAACACTGGTGTGAGGTCGCACTTTGGTCCTCTTCACACCTCCACCTTTACCTTTCTAAGGCAACCCAAAGGCTTTGGGACTGGAAGTTTATTTGTGCTCCGAGGTTCTCAAATACTTTCACTCAAAATAAATAAATAAATAATAAAAGGAGGGAAAAGAAAGAGGAAAAAGGAAAAAGAAAAAGCCTTACAGTTCTTTAAGAAATTGAGCCTGAGCCATCCGAAGCTAAGAGATTTCTTCCTTTCCCGATAAATGCCTGTGCTCAGCATCCTCAAATTTGGCTGTCTTTATTTACTTCTATATTAGTTCCAATTATGTGCAGTGTAAACCAGCTTTTTGATTAACAAAACAGCAGAGCATTGGTTAAGAACACTTAAACTTCAAAAAAATTCCCCTGGGAAGTGGGCTCTGAATTGGTTAATAATGTGCAGTACTTGCTAAATTGCTGACTTCCAGATGTGGAAAATATCTTTCTTGTTTAGGACCTATGTAACCTGATTGGATTACGACAGAAGCGTCACGTTGGAAGCTTTTGAGTGATTATTTAATTAACCATACAGTAGAAAGCTGTATTCTCCAGGAAATCCCTTCCATATTTGCATAACCAATCCCTTCAGAGCAAAGGTGGAGCCTTTTCTTTTTAATTTTACTTTAATTGCAATATCAAAAAATATATACTCCCAAACTTAGACCTCATGCCGTTTAACATCATGCTCTTCCTTCCCTGCTAAGTTTCTCTATGGCCTTCCTCCTTTTTTTCCTGCCTCCCTATACACACTCCCTCACTTTGTAGTGAGGTCTCCCTCAGATGTAGAGAGATTCAGAGATCGTCAAGCAAGCGCTCTATGTTCATTTACTTAGAGACCCTTTATTAAAATGCCAAACTACTTTTTAATATTGGGATCCAATCCAGAAGTTCATCACACACACACACACCCCAACACACACGCCCAAGATGCAGCTCTCATGCAGCAGCATTTTTTTTTTTTCTGGCTCTAGAGTCTAAAAAGAAAAAAATAAGATAAAGTGCAAAGAATTTAGTTCCAGAAGCCTTGCTGAGTTATCCACACAACTTGATGTGCATCTCAAATCTGGTCATTAGAGATATCTGTATAAGAAGAGGCGATCTGGATTGAGGACCTGGGATCTTTCCCTTTAACTTTCTCCAGTTCTGTGAATGGTGTGCACCGTTTTTCCGCCCTGTACTCTGTAGGATTTAGTGATGAGGATAATGATGCCAAAGGCTTGACGGGGGGGGGGGGGGGCGTGGAGAAGGGAGGGAGGAAGAGAGCCGAAAGGGAGGGAGAGAGGAAGGGAGGGAGGTGGAATTTCATTTCTTCCACTAAAGCGTTTGCGGAGACTTCAAGGTATAATCTATCCCAGATCCTTTCCCAGAGAGAAACTTGGCGATCACGTTTTCACATGATGCTCACGCTCAGGGCGCTTCAATTATCCCTCCCCACAAAGATAGGTGGCGCGTGTTTCAGGGTCTCTCCTCTCTCTCCTACAGAAAAGAAAAAGAAAAAAATGTCATTAGAAGAGGCGTAACACGTCAGTCCGTCCCCAGGTTTGTGTTTCCTGGAGTGGCCGAAAGAGATCAGTTCTAACCTGCTCCGCAGGAATAACGGTCCTGCCTCCCGACACTCTTGGCGAGGTTTTTGTACAGTTTGCTCCGGGAGCCGTTTCTTCGCTTCCACCTTTTTTCTCCCCCACACTTCGCGGCTTCTTCATGCTTTTTCTTCTCACCATTTCTGGCCAAAACTACAAACAAGACTTCGCAGGTAGGTTTTTTTCTTCCCTTTTCTCTCTTTTTATCCCTTTTTGGTAAGCTCGTTCCCCATCCTCCTTTTCTAATTTTCTCATTTTGAGTGGGGATGTGAGTCTGAAGTGAGAAAGGGTGTCCGTGGGTAGGAATTTCAGGTAGGTTTAGCTTCTTTATGGCAAGCTTTTCCCAAGAGTAGCTTCTGCGCTTTCTCTCACAGTCTGGCTTTCTCTCTTTCTTTTTCGCTTCTTTTTTCTCCCCCAAATAATTTGCACTGTACCTGTCCATTCAGGTAACCAAAGGTGCCTCTTGCTACCCATCCTAGGAAAAGTTTTATTGAGAACTATATGGCTGGAATAGAAACTCAACAGGGGCAGAGCTCCTGCTCTATGTTTGCATTTAGTTCCAATTCATTATATTCAACAATTAGAACTTGGGAAATACCTGTTAATATTTACAAAACTTGGTCAATACAGACCTACCAAATTCGGGGGCAAGTCTTTCTCTTAGACATGGCAGCCCATCCTCTCCCACCAGAGAAGGCTGTTTTCTAAGCAGAAAGTTGCTTGTTTTTGTCTGCTTAGCGAGTTTCATTTCTTTATTTCATTCTTTGTGTGTGAATGTGTGTGAAGTAACACCTCACTTCTGTGATTATAAATAAAGAAGTGAAAGTCCTCATGGAACTTGAGTCGTTTACCAAGTGGAGGGGGGGGTCACTAAAGATGGGAAGAAAACTGCTGTCAGGATATTAGGGTTTTAAATTAGGAAAACTTTTGAAATTGTATTTTAAATGGCTGATATAGACATGGGTTTAATAAGACACACACACACACACACACACACACACATCCCGTTCCATACTTTGCCACTGTTAAGTAGAGAGAGAGAGACATAGCCAGAGTTTCCAGGAGTAGTGATGAGCCCTGCTAACATTAATGTGTTTATCTCCCACCTACTTATATATTTTACATGCTCTCCCTGTAATGATGAGGGTAAGATTACTAACTCCAGAGTTAGGAATAGCAGACAAAGATAAAGTTTACAGCACAAATGCCCTGTCTCTCCCTCACACACACACATGCTTATAAAACTAGCAACTGACTTTATTAAACATGTATTTATATGCAATCGTGTGTAAGTCTCAGCATGAATACAGACAGGCCAGTTGTTTCATCCCAGGCATTTGTGTGGCCATTTATTTACTTCAGGATTTTCCTCCAACAATTTCAGATCAATAGGACAGGCAAGAAAAGATAAAAAAAAAAAAAAACCATATGTCAAACAAATTAAAAGTCTCCCTCCTATGTATGCCTAGATAAATTTAAGATGTTTTCTAAAATATTCACTTCTCCTTCTCCTCCCTCCCCCTTCACCCCTCTCAGCAAATGTGTGGAAACTGATACTTACTTTCCAGGTTTTCAGCAAAGCTTCTAGCACAGGAGACAATAGGTGCGGGGCGTGGGGACTGAGTGTGCTTGGCAGAGAAAGGGTTAATGGCCCTTGTGTTACAGTTTGCATCTGTTACATCTTTTATAGCCCCCTGTTTAAACTAATCCTCGAGGCACAGCATCTTCCCAACCTCCACCGAGTTTCAGGATTCTCCTCCTCTCCTGCCTGCCTCCGAGGTTCCCCTACTCCAAGTTTTGACAGTTTCAGCTGAAAAAAAAAAAATGCAGCGCCTCTCTCAATTTTTAGGTACAAAAGTTTTCGAAGCCAGAAAGGATAGGATCATTTAGTAGAGCTTAAAAGTATTGCCGTAGTGGTTAGACTTTCTCTTTCCTTTCTTGAGGGGAAAAAAAAATATTTCTACTGGAACTATTTAAGGGAACCAGTGTGGGGGAGAATGTGTGTGAGTGAGGTGGGGGGAAATACTTAAATAAATATTGTCGAAGTGGTGGGGGGTTGGGAGGGAAGGGACAGTGTCCAAGGAGGCTTATAATTATATTTCTTATTGCGGCGTAAAACAGGAGATCTTAATTTGGGGGCGGGGGTGGGGGAAGGAAGAGACAGTGGCTCGATAAACTCGGAAAGGGGAGGGGAGGGGGCGCGAGCGAGTGGGCTTCCTATAATTACTATTATCAATTTGCCCGAGTGTGCTTCACCCAGGGGCCGTTTCGCGTTGTTTGTTTGTTTGTTTGTTTGTTTCCTCTGGGAAATGGAGTGGGGGTGAGAAAAGATGAGAGTGAAAGAAAGCCTCGCCTCACCCCAAGTTCCCGAGCCGGGCTGAGGACTTTTCGGAGGAAAGGGTCCGCCTCGCCCCGAGTCAAGCAGTCTTACTGTACCGCCGTGTGCATTCCCTCATACGGTCAGGAGTTATGACTCATTTTGAAGATGTAATTCTTGTCTCTGATCCCCTCGCGGGTGAAACACACCAAACAGTAACAAACACAAAGCGCCTCGGGGCCCAGGCTGGGGGCAGGGGGCGGGGAGGGGGCCGCCCAAGTTTCGCTTTGGCGTTGGGGGGCGCGGATGGGTGCTCGCCGGGTCCCCGGCCCGGCTCCCCAGGGCGGCCCGCGCGCGTTTCAATGGGCGCGGGCGATGCCCACATTGTCGCTGTGTTTGGTTGCTAGATCGAGCCTGCGTGCTGCCGAAGCAGGGCGCCGAGTCCATGCGAACTGCCATCTGATCCGCTCTTATCAATGAAGCAGCCGATCATGGCGGATGGCCCCCGGTGCAAGAGGCGCAAACAAGCCAATCCCAGGAGGAAAAACGGTAAGAAGCGGCCCGAACCAAACTTTTCCGGGCCACTCCGCGGCTCGAGACCCAGGAAGAAGGAGGGGAAAGGGAAAAGGAACCGAGGCGGCGGCGGTGGCGGCCCGGGTCTCGCGGGCGAGCCTCCCTCCGCGGCGGGCGCCGGAGCCCGGGCGCGCGGCGGCTGGACCGGGGGGAGTTGGGCAAGTGCCGGGCAAAGTGAGCGCCGGGCGCCCGGGGGCTCCGAGCGCGGGGGTCCGGCTGTGGCCCCGCGCCCCCAGCCCCGCCGCCTCCTCGCGCCCCCACCTCCGCCCTCCCTCCGCCTCCGCCTCCCGCTCCGCTCCGTGCCCGGCCCGCCGAGTCTCCGGCCGGGCTTCGGGAGCGTCCGGCGAGGGCAGGGCGGGGGCCCAGGCGCCAGGTTCTGCTGGATGCCGGGGCGGGGGCGGGGGTGGCAGAGGGACTGCGAGGGCGGGAGAGGAGACCCGGGGATGTGCCCCAGCCAGGCTTAAAGTTTCTTGCCGGAGTCTCCCGGCCGCCTCTCCGTGCGCCAAGTAACGGTCCGCGGGCAGCGGGGCCCGGCCCGGCGCTCCCGAACCCAGAGGTGGGAGGGACTCGGCCGGCCGGCGCGGGGTCCGGCTGAGTCGGCGCGGGCTCGGAGACCGAGGAGTCCTCTCCAGCAGGCTCTGGCCCGCACGCTGGGGACTGGAGAAGTCACAGGGCGCAGCGAGACTTTTCCGGGCAGTTTCTACATGGTCAGGAGGAGCCCGTTATCCAGGCTGAGTCAGGAAGGAGGAAGGAGATGGGGGTGCGAGCGGGACACACAGAGTCCGGGTGGAAGATTACAGGGGAGGGTGACAGTTTCAGTAGGTCCATCGTGGGGAGAGGCACAGAAGGACGAGGGGGGAGAGAGCGAGAGAGAGACCCCCTAGGTATTACCCCAAACAAAATCGTGGGAATAAAAGAGAAAAGTGATTGGCAAGAGCGCGGAAGGCGCCTGGGGGAGGGGAGAGGGCTGGGGACAAGCGAGGGTGCCGGGAGGGAGCTGACGGAGGATATCTGAGTTTAAAAAGAAACCCACCCTTCCCCCCCCCCCCACCAACAAACAAGCGAACAAGCTCCAGCCCAGACTCAGAAAGGAAACTTCTCACTCCCCTCCTTCTCAGCCCGATCCCCCGGCGCGGTGTAGACGCTCCCGAGCCAGGCGCGGAGACGCAGCGCCGACCCGGCCTCCCGCAAACCCAGCCCGCGTCTGGGTGGGAGCGCCGGGCCCACTTGGAGCAACTTTCCTCTGGAGAAGACAATTGTGCGCGCGCCCGGCCTGCCCCAGAGCTACGCGGCGCGGGGAGAGGGAGGCTGGGGGCGCAGTGTGGGGTGCTGGAAGGCGGAAAACACAAAGAGGAGAGAATTTTGATAAGAGACAAATGATGCTCTCCCCCCCTTCTCGTGTGCGCGCGCGCGCGTGTGTCTTTTGCTTGTTGTGGTGAAGGTGTCGAGCCATATGGGGGAGTGATAGAGGAATTTTAGTCAGAAACTGTTCCTTACGTGATCCTGCCTTTCCCCTTTGTGCTGTCTTTGATCTGTTTGCTTGGCTTAGCATTACAGAAAAACAAGTATAGTAATAATGTATCCTCAGCCGCTTCCCCAGGATTCAGCTCAGGTTGCCTGTTATATTTAAGAGGCTCTCTGCCCCCCACTTCTCTTTCCTCCTTTCCCCTCTCCCTCCTTCCCCCCACACTCTCTCTCTTAATTTAATTTTTTTTTCACTCTGGTGTCCGGCATTTATTTAAGGTGGTCCTTACACAGGAGACCTCCCCTTCCCCATCTCTGGGTAATTTAGTAGACACTAAAATTACACCTAATGTCCCTCTCTCCTCTCCTGTGTTTCCTCTGTTCCTTTTATTAAATGTTGGTTATTGATTTTCTAAAATCAATGTCCGTTGTGGGGCTTTTTTCCCCCTCTTACACGTTGCTGATCAACTGGATAACAAAAGCTTTGTGTCAAGGAGGCTTTTTTTTTCTTATGTTAAACAGTCATTTTTTGAGAGAAAAAAAGCACGAGATTTATAACGAGGCTCCCAGAAGTGTTCTTTTGCAGGGCTGACTATTTAAAGTGTTTGTTTCTTCTTGCCTGCCTTCCTCCTTCCACCCCCTTCGGGATTTTTGCCACCGATGACCAGCCTGGCCCCAGCAGTGAGGTCAGGCCAGAGTCCACATCTAGAGAAACAGGGGATCCCAGCTTCCTTGGAACCCCTGGAGGAGGCTCCTGAGGGGCTTCGCAGGTGGAACAGAGTGCAGGGGAGGTGTGCGGTCATGGGCACTGCAACCATCCCCCCCAACCCCAGTCGCTAACTTGGAGAAGCCTCCACACTCCAAAGTGGAAAGTTGAATTGCACGTTTCAAAGCGTTTACCTCAGACCCTGCACACTTAGCATCAAGACTGCCTGTGGCTTACAGCTTCTCTAACTTTGACTATTGCTTGTCTCTTTTTCCAGATAATCTGTGGGAAACGTGCTGTGTGTTGGTTACTTGTCAGTGTTTTTCATTGGGCTTAATTGGACTGAGCAAGGTCCTGGTTTTGAGAAGCAGGTAGAAGAGTCAGCCGCCCCCCCTTTCCATTTTCTTTCTCATCAAACACATATCCAATGCCTTTCCTCTGGGAATTGCTAGGATTTATCTGAACTGAGTGGATTTTTCTTCTTTCCTGGATTCATGGAAAAGATGTCACTTTTGAGCTTGTGTCTTTGCTGATAACACTAAAAATGATGATGCTTATCAAAATCATATAGAAATTCCTGGAAAGGAATAATGGCAATAATAATCATAGAAGTGGAAGCTACAAGGGGGGAGGTGGTCATCCAGGAACCTAGAATGGCACCTTATATAATTTTAATGAACTCAACAGTTTTTATATAGACTAAGGTGACTAGGAGATAAACCGTGTAAAGCACTGTGTGTGTGTGTTTGAAAGGCTGCTCAAGAGTGTGGGTTAGAAGACAGTGCTGTACACAATTACTAAAAAGCAGAGAAGAAGGAGGCAGTTAGAGGAAAATAAATGTACAAAGAGAGAAGCAAGAATCTCAAATCAACCTTCCAGAATCTCAGGCTAGCACAATGCCTGGCAAAGGCAGTGCCAGGGCCAAGCCAACCCATAGCAGGCAGTCTCCTTTCCCCCACATGGAAAGGATGAACGCTCTTCCCAGAAAATAAGATGTGCAGGAGGAAAGGGGTGGTGGGGTGAGGGGGAAGGAGGCGAAAAGCGAGTTGCCTGAAGACACGTTTAAAGAAAAGTTCAGTCAGATGATCCTCAGCCGCCTGACTCACTTTGTAACACTTTCATTGAAGCTGCAAGAGGAGGGGGAAAACCCAGCCCCCCTGTTTCATTCCCCTGATTATACCCCACTATCTCTACACAGCCTTGGAGTCAGAAATGAGCCCTTGGAGCGCCAGATGCCCCGTTGCTGCCTGCCACCGGCACGGCCCGTTTGTAACTTGCAAAGTTTGTTGTTGCTTTTGCCGGATTCAGGCAGCGGGTCCCGGGATGCCTCTGCCTGCCTCCTGCCTCCCACAGAGCCCAGGAGAGGGGCCTGCCTCCCCAGCCCATTGCCTCCCAGCACTGGTCTCTGAGCAAATGCTCAGACACATGCATGTTGTCACAAAAAATCAAATCTGGAAATTGCTCGTTTTGGAGAAGGAAATGAAGTTGTCATTTAAAGGAAAACTGAATGGTGTGTGGGGGGGTGAAAGAAAGGAAGAAAACTTGTATTTGCTTTTTCTCCAAAGTTTCCACTAAAGCGTTGGGGACTGTGTGCGGGAGTGGGGCCCTTTCTACAAATGCCTTTAGTCTGTGATTTTCAGTGGAAAGGAAAAGGGATGAAGTTGAATGCTTTCAGGGCTTTGGATCTGGGGGTAGAAATAATCTGATGAGCAGAAATGACCAACCCTGTTTAAAATAAGTCTTTTCTCTTCCTTACCACTAACTTAAAGGGAGTGGAGGTGCTGGTTGTGGTGCTTTGAGGCTGGTAGGGTCAGAGAAGGTGCTCCCGGTTCAGAGATGCTTAAGTGAAAAGGAAAGGATGTGCAATCAACCTCTTCTTCAGGAGGTGACTCCCAGCCCCGCTCCCTGAGTGGTGAAGTTGGCGTGGGGCAACCGAAAGTCAGAGCCCTTCAGTATACACTGAGGCAGGGAAGTTTCCTTGGGATGACAGTAGTCAGGCCAGACTTGGTTATCTTTGCAAGGGAGGGAGTCTTTGGTAACTAGCTTTGTTAGTAAAGTTGATGGGCCTATAGGGAGCCTGTTTTGCTGACTCTCAAAGCACTCAGGTAGTAGTTGTGTGAGTGCTCCAAAGATATCCATCTCCATCTTTTTCTTTCTGTGGAGATCTATTGCAAGTTTTGTCAGGCTGTACACACACAAGGCTGGGAGCTATGTATCTAGACTGATCTATTTGTTTTATTTCTGTTTGAAAAAACTAAGTCAATTGGGGTAGAAACATGCTTTTCTTCTTAGCAGAGCCAAGAGCCTGGTGGTATCCAGAGCATGATGGTCCACCAGGGGAAAGGGTGGGCTAAGGATTTTAAACTTCATATTGTTTATCTGTTGCTAAGTAAAATAATTTCAGATATTTAAGCATTTATTTTCTAACATGGATAAAAGCAAGATTAAAGTTTCCTGCTATGTCACAGGTCTCAGAAGCTTCCTTCTTTCTTTCTTAATGTGTTCAAAGTAAAGAAAATTCCAGGAGGTTATTAAAGACCCTACTGCAATATTAAGAATATTTCCTGGGAAAAAATTTTTGCCTACCCTGAAGGTAGGAAAGGAGGGTGTTGCTAGCTCTCCAGCCGTGCCGCGTTTATTCTAAGATGTGGGAGATTCTTTCCCTTAAAACAGTTGTTGTCATCTGCATTCTTCCAAGGCTTTTAAGGTGCATTTTCTTCTGTGTGAAAGGGAATTCTTTGTCCTCTTCCTCTCCAGCACCGTGGCTTCCCAAGGTAGACACTATTTTGTGCCTGTCACAGAGAGAGGGAGTGCAGGTTTGCAATGCTCACAGACAATTGATTGTCTGCCCTAATGTGTTTCATTTACATGTTTATAACGTCAATGGTGCTGGGGTGTCCACTGTACCATTCACTCCCGCATTCCCACAAGGGGGCAATTGTCTGAATGGCCAAGTCAGACACCTTTTTGATTGCTCTTTGGTTGTCTTTTTAGAGCAAAGAGAAAAAGGAGGAAAATCTGTGATGCAGAAACACTAGTTGAAAATATACAAAATTGAATGTCACCACAAAAGCAGATGTTAACATAAGCCCAAATATGCTTTTTAGCCAAGATGTGAAGGTTGAAAAAAGAATAATTCATAGCAGAGAGAAGGATGATTTAAAACCAATAAATATAGCTCTATCTCCCCTCTTTACTTCTTTCCTTTCTTTAACAATCAGAAGATGAAATGTGATTTTCCTTTTCATTTTTAAACCTTGAAACATCCAGGCACCTCCTCATTATTTGTATGTTTGCTGTGATTTGTGAATTTTGTATATATTTACATAGCTCTGTTTATGCCAGCAGCATCAGCTTGCCGCTTGGAAAATCTATTGAATGACTATTTGGGCTGTGGGGAGTGTAAACTTTTAAAAAGTAAGATCCAAGTATTTCTTCATCAAGCAGTTTTTAAAAGGGAAATGATAATGACCTCAGGTCTATGGAAGCCTCTGCCTTAATAGCTATGTGCCAAATACTTTTATCTTGGGTGACAGTCATGTCAGAGTGAAAGCTCTCAGGAAAAGTGTAACTAGTAGTTACAAAGTAAATAAAGGATTTCATTTTAAGGTGTTCTGTGGTGTTTTTATGCTGTGTGTATGCATGCGTGTGTGTTCCCTTGTGTCTCCTCTGAGGGAGGTGTGAGGAAAAGCCATCTCTGCCCGTGCCTTTTGGCTTTTCTCTTCTGTTCTTCCCTACCTGTTATGCATGTATGTAGCCCACATGATACACCTTTTTTTTTTTTTTTTTTTTTTTTAAGATTTTACAGTTCAGATGGTGCCTTGCTGGTTGATTTAGGTAATAGTTATTATAAGTTATTCTGATGTTGTGTGTGGTCCATGAAGAGAGAAAATTCCAACTTTCATGTCATCTGGTGGGAGCTAAACAGGGAGGAAATACTTTTATAATTTTTTAGTAAATTAGGGAGGAAAAAAAATCGCCAATCTGTGAAAAGATTTTTGCCTCTCCGGGAAGACACACACACAGTAGCTGCACCGTTAGCTGAACCCCTGACACGGCGGTCTTTTGAATGCCTTAGGTATGATTTCACTTTCGCTCACATCAATGCTGACCTGAATGCCTTTCATATCTGATCCGCTGTGTCTCTCCCAGTAAACATCCCCTGAGGGGAGAACAAAGAAAGGAGCTCTTCTTCTTCTTAATCACAATTCAGCCCTTTCACCGCCGGCAGGCTCCATTTGCATTCTGCCACAGAAAGCCAAGATGAAAAGAAAGAGAGAGAGGGAAAGAAAAAGAGAGAGAGAGAGAGAGGCAGGCTCAGGGTAGTAGCTGAGTGAAATAACTTAGGTGTTTGTGGCTGTTTGTTGGGCTTCCCCTAGTTACCAACCTTATATAGTTGCTGTTCAACCAGGCCCTGTCCCTCCTGACAGGCATATAGTGTTACAAGATGGCAAGTCTGTACTATTCATGGCTACCCGATTAACACTTGAGGTAAAGTGTCAGGGTGGGATCAAATTCTCCCCCAGAAGCCTGTTAGATTTGGGGTCAGGTGTGTGGACTTCCCGCCCTTGAGCGCTGCTTAATAACTGATTGCTGACCAGCAGCCCAGAGAGGTGAGGGCACTTGGGGTTGGTGGGAGGATCCGGACAGCAAGAGTCCTGGGCCCCTGGTTTGGTTTCAGTGAGGGGTGCTCATACCCTGCCTGAGAGCACTTATAAATCCTCAGGAAAACTGGAAAAGACTTTCCATTTTTCCCCCTGACATTTTATGATAATTCATATTTTCAAATGAAAGGGGAAAAAAGCCAAGAAAGAAACTCTCAAATGAGCCAAAAAGGAAAAAAAAATTCTCTGAAAAGAATTTTAGGGGGAAAAGTTGTTCTATTTTAAAAAGCTTTGAGGGCTGTAAAGTGCCACGTTTTTCACACCTTCTCCATACTTTTTTTTCAGATTTTTTTAGTATGTTTAACATTTGTGAGATGACAGCCTTTTTGTATCTCAAACTGGATGCTTAAAGATTTGTAGGGAGGGGTTGGTGGTATTCACATTCTCTAGTGAGAGAAAGTTTGTGCCTAAAGGGCTCCTTCTTCCTGGGAACTGTTTAAACCCTCGCAGGTGGACCTGTCAGGTTTCACTATGTTATTTGCCTCCATTTCCAACATGCAAAAGTAACGCGCAGTGAATGGTATTGGAATGAGACACAGCAAGAGCAGAAACCTCTCGTGACAACTTTTCAGCTGCATTATCTTGCTCCTGAACTGTCTTGCCATTTTTTTTGCTTTCTGAAACCACTTTTTAAGATACCAACAGTTTTTCTTCAACAATTAGATTAAGCATACAATGCGCACAGAAGCCCGCACACACAACTTTGCAAGTGCAACTCTCCAAACAGCAGAGTGAATTATTTGAAATGGGGGCTTTTCCATAGTCACTATGGCAGATTTCACTCCAAGAGCAAAACTAAACGGAGATATTACAAGTTGTATGCGAACATGTGACACAGATTCCTGATTTTTTTTCCTTTTTCCCAGAAGATTTACAGAATTTACAAAAAGAGATTATCCCTACACCTTCCACCCCTCCTATCCACCCCCATGACCCAAGCAATGAAGGATTTAGGCAGATTTACTTCAGTAAACACCTTTGGACACTTGGGGGGAAAGTGGGAGTCTGTTTGCAAAAGGAGGCTTTTGTTAAGTGAGGTACTGGGATAATGCTTTACCAGGCAGCTGTGATATTAACCTACCCAGCTATGCGGGAACACTCTTTAACTCTTTGAGTGCCTGGCCTTTTGCACTCCGCAGATAAAATCCTGGCTCTCCAAAGACACTCAGAATTCTGGCTCTAGCAGTTTATTATTCAGACAAGTCTTGTAGACATGAAAACTGTTCAAGCTTTTAAAACAATGTGGTTTAATTAGATGAGGTGGACCTACATTGCTCATAAGCCCTCCAAATGGTGGTTTATAATTGGCAAGGGGAAAAAAAAGATAGGAAAAAGGAATCAAGGCAGCACATTAAAAATTCCAGGAAATATCTTTAGAAAAGCTATTTTCATTTCTAGCTTTTAAAATATTAGACTACGGTAGCTAGAGGGAAAGAGGGAATAAAGCAGCTGGGGCCTCTCTCCTCTCTAGAAAAGACACCAGAAGTTTGTGATGAAGAAAGGGGCTTCAGCTTGAAAAGCTTTAAGAGGCCAATTCGGACAGTGACATTATCTCAGCCTTTGCATCTTTTCAAGGAGGAACTATTGCCTATCTGTCCCAGCTTGAGAGGTCATGTGCACCTCAGAGTCAGGGCTTTGGGGCGGCCGTTACCAACTTGAGACTTTCCAAAGCAAGCAGAGAGACATTTATGAGGAAGAAGTTAATGGTTATTTTTTGCTGGGCACAAGAATAACTTTACAGGTGTTGCATGGGGGCTTAAATAAGATTGCCTTATTTAGTTTCGAAAAAGAGTGTAGGTGTCAACGTTTGAGCAGCCACAAATGTGTGAGAAAGTAAAGGGTATGAGACATGACAGAATTAAAGGTGTTTGCTATGTTGTTACACCGTGTGTCAGGCTGTAAGCTCCCTTTGTCACAGCTTCCTGGTGATTTGACAGCGCAGATCTACTTCCCTTCTAGGTGAGACAGCATTTTTAAACTGGAGTTATAAATATGGTACACCCTTCACATTGTTCTCTTCCTCCCAGACCCATGAATCCTATTTGAAAGTGTCTTGCCCTGAGACACAATGAACAAATACCCATATACAAGGGGGCTGTGGGCTCGGGGCCCTGGGCAGCGCCTGCATCACAGTGGCTGGCATTGACTGTTGTTTGGCAAGAAGGTCCTCTGCCAAATCATCCAATAATTAAGTTTTATGTTATTTGTATGAACGACCAAGCATGCGATATTCCTTTTTCAAATCAAAGGAAGGCTTCAAATTACTTTTTGAACACTTTCAGACCATGGTCAGGTCACAGTTTGGGGGCTGAATTAAAATGATCTCATTCATGATCTAATTGAGGTTGGCAAAACCTTAGCAGTAGCAGGAGTACATAAATATAAATCAAAGACCAAAATTTAGCAAATCATATCATTTGCTAGAAATCTGCTCATGAATTATTCTCCAATTGCCAACCCAGAAGTTAAACTTTGTCTCCCCTCAGCAACAGTAACTGTGCATATTTTTTTCAGGCTTCTGACAGGAGAGTCAGAGGAGCTGAAGAGAGAAAGGAGAAGGAAGATGATCACTGTGTCACCAGATATTGTGCATTTCTGACCCAAGAGAGTATGAGAGCTGATAAAGCCATGTACATTTACAGTGGGCACTGCAGTCTTGGTTAGAAATTAATATGGGCTTCTAAAAACCAGACTCCACAGAGCAAGCAGCAGAGAGACACACAGAGTGTAAGGGAAGCACAGGTTTTGAGAAGGGTCTGATTGAACTTTGCTTTCATTTTGCAACTGAGGAATGTAATCATCATAATGACTCATGATTATTTACAAATTTAGTTCTATTACTGAGCTGAGTCTAGGGATTGAGATTTGAAGTAGTGGTTAGAATTAGGAGATAGTACAGAACTTGTAGTGTACCCATGGTAGGGTTCCTCACCTTCTTTCTTTCTTTTTAACATTACTATAAAATGAAGACTCCAGATCATTTTTCCTAAGCCTGTGATATTAAATGTCATATTCTATTGTATATAATCCATTTTTAAGTTGTTCCTAATTTTTCTTGCTTGTTGTGTGTTATTTCAGCTTAAACCCACTCATGCTCTATTATAAACTAGAAGTCTAATTCTGAACTTGAATATTTCAGAGTTTAAATTTTAAATCCCACGTAAATGAAGATATTTTTTGAATCAAGCAATATACACAGAACTGGTCAGTTTAGCCAACTTATCACAAGAGCAAACATATGAAGGTGCATTTTTAAATCTCCAGGACAAAGTGAAAATTTTTGAAATAATCTCAGGTGAGAGAGGCAAATTTGGAAATAAATAATCATCAGTTAATGATTTCCTAAAACATATTCTACA